>NC_138861.1:28488133-29066978 GCF_965194805.1 Balaenoptera borealis
CCAAACAAACAACAACCGTACACTTCTGCCTTACAATTTTATATCTATGTAATGTCTTCAGTAGAGTGAAACCAGAATTCTTGGTCCTGGGTCATAAGAAAATATTTGCTCTCAGGATAGGTAAAAGTGTTAACCTAAAGGGATGAATACTCTTTTAAGATTTCTTTTTCCTATTTTATTCCTATTATTTAAACTCCCAGGATTTCTGCCTCCTAAGCTAAAGAATGAAGATTCTGTAAGCAAGATCTAACCCTCCTGACAACTTTAAGATTCTATTATTATAATTTTCCCTTTCCCTTGTTGTAATCTACATTTAATCTCTCTAATCTCCATTAAAGTTTCCGTTCACTCTAATTTCTCCTTATGAATACCCATAAACACTCTTAAGATATTTCTCATTCTCAAAACCCAATCATCTCCCAAGTATATCATAGAGATATATACAACGTACCCACTTGCTTTACTCTCTTCAATGGCCCATTTACCTTCTAACATATTTTTAATTCACTTATTTTTTTAAAACCTTCACACTCATATGTAAGCTCTATGAGAAGAGGGATTTTTGTCCGTTTTTTTTCCCTGTTACGTCCCAGCACCTAAACGAATAAATGCTAATCATTATCCACAGCATTCTGTGGTGGGTATCCCATTACCAAAGCCCGCGTTGCAGCTTTCATGGCAGCGTCGCAACTAGCAAGCTACTGACAATTAAGTTTTACTTCCAAAGTGTATACAGAGCATAATTTGAAAATGATGATTTGCGTCGTATGTATGCTCAGTAATGATCAAATTCAGACCCTGCCTTTCATTTGTAATAGCAAGATGTTATGTAAAACTTCTATTCGTATTTGTACAAGGCTTCTAAATTCAACTCAAATAGATTTGGAAATTTGAGGCTTTTTTTTAGTATGAATATGTTTGGTCCATTATTAATTTTTACTGTATCCTCTTGTAACTGACTGAGTGTCATCTTGGAAAATGTAGACACCATTTATCTTTACGCTTAAATGTCCAAATAGTATTAAAACAAAAATTGCCTTTCCCATTACCTTTTATTTATATTGCAATACTTTTGTACATGAAATTGTCTTGTACAAATTATTATAGGAATTACTGTGTTGTGACTTTAATCACCTAACTAGCATGAAAAAATATGGTATAAGTCAAGTGTGCTGTGTTTGTGCTTACCCTTTATAGTAATTGGTTCTCAATTTTGAAGATCCTATCTGGTTCTTTCTTAAATGTCAAATTTCCACTTCTCTTTTTGTTTTGACGTGGGGATTCCCAACCTTTTAATAACTGCTACAGTTATTATTTTATTTTGCAATACCAGCCATCTTACCCAGACGGCATTTTAAAATAATTAATTTAAAATTAATTTTAATTTGAGAATTATGTGACACTTCTGAAAATAATTGGTGACAACTTAGAATGTTGCCAAACCACAACCAAGAGTCACTTCTTTAGTTTATGTTTGCCAAAAATATAAATCTTCTTAGTTTGTAGATGAGGTGTGTTTGAAAAAGGAAAAAGCAGGCAAGGAAGAGAATGAAACAAATCTTTGTGGAGTTTTACTAAGTTTGAGGTATGCTACTAGATATTTTCACATATACCAAGTTATTTAATCTTCTGGACCACCCACTATAATGTGTAAAGTGGTCCCATTTTCAGATGAGGAAATAAAAACTCAAAGATTTTAATTTATTTGCCCAAGCTGCACACATAGAAAGCATCAGAGCTGAGACTGGAATCCAGGCTAACTGGTTCTAAAGTGTGTGTGCTTTCCACTCATTTTGCTGTCTCCTGAAACTGGTGTCACAGTGACACTGCAATACAGGATTGCCACATCACAGCATGGCCTTGAACGGATTTGGATGGGAAGAATCCCTGCCACATGATGTAACAGAATGCTTGTAGGATACGGCAGGCCTACAATACATGTTTTAGTCCTCAGTCTCTTTAAAACCTTTAATATTTTTGGTATGTGATATAAAGCCATTGTTCTAAAGAATGTGACTCAATTTGAACTTCTGTCTTCGTGTTTATTGCTGTTCTTAATTTATTTACATAAATTGCCATTGGAGAAATTATACTAGGAAATCATAAAACATAAAAAAGGCTGACTAGGAAACGGCCCCCAAATACTTAGCCCCATCTCATTCATGCCTCTCCAGAAAAGATATAAAATAGCCTACGTAATTACAGTAAAGTAAAATAAAATTTAAAGTTTGAAGAGAAGGTGGAGGAAAAGAAAAATGAGAGGCAAAAATAAAATGACATCAGGACTAAAGTATATCAAGTGAATATTGTGCATTTGCAGAAACAGGGTAAACATTTTGTTACTAAGCATCCTCATATTTCTTGCCCTTCAATTGGGCCTATGCTTTTAACTAGATTTACAGAATGTTGGATTTGGAAGGGAGCTCAGAGACCATTTCATTTCTCCTTTACAAATGAAGAAACTGAGGCCTGGTGAGAAATGTTGAAGCAAAAACTCTCCTCTCCTTTCCTCAAGCTGCCTCTTAAAGAATCCACTTCTTCGAATTTTGATTTATACATGTGATCTCTTGCGCACAATAGCCAAGAACAACATTTCACTTGCCGTAGAGAGTTTCCATGGTGGTCATTATCACCAAGGCTGAGAAAAACGTATGGTATAATGAGTAAATATGTGAACTCCCAGTTCTAACTCCAGCCTTTGCCATGTATCAGCTAACTGTGTGTCCTCGGGCAAGTTATGTGACCTCTCTGAGCTTCAGTTTGATCATCTTATAAAACTGAGCTGATGGTAATAGTTGATATCTTAATGACTTGCTGTGAAGATTGAATGAGATGAGGCATATTTAGAATGATTCTTAGCATGGCATAAATACTTAATTAGTTATTTAATGAAGCCCTTTTATGGTAATTCATTCCAATAGTTATATGTAAGAGCTGTATATTCTTTGTCATATCATGAAGAGTTGGTTTAGGGACAATTGGATTAGTGTTTATCAAATCTTTGTGATGTCCTCTTCAAATTTTAAGCCAGTTCCATAGTGCATTCATCTGAAAGGTATAATCAAGTACTCAAAAAAAAGTGACCTGATTTGACTTGGTTGTTTAACAGACTTCTTTTTCTCTGGCTAACTGGTCTGCTTTTCCTACTTCAGTATATTTCTCTCTTCCTACCTCAGTATATTTCTCTTCTCTTAATATTTTAAATATTAAAACCAATATTAAAACCCCTTCAACTATAAATGAATGTGGTTTTACTAGCCCCCTTTTATGATGAGTTCAAGTTTATTTGCAGAAAAGGTAGCAAAGAAGAAAAGAGAAAGATCTTGAATATTCTTATAAACCCCCTTAGAAAGTCACTTCCCATTGGTGGGAGGAGATGGAGGAACCCACCATGCATAAGCCAGTTGGAAAGTTTGTTTTCTGAACCTGAGGGCAATAATAAAACATGGATGGATTTAATCTTACTTTAATTTAATTCATAATTAACAAATACGTATTGAGTGCCAGCTATGAGCTGGGCATTGCTGGCCACTGATAACACAGTGATGAAACAGGTATCATCATTGCCCTCAAACATTTTACAGTCTAGGTGGGCAACCCGGCTGAGTGAGTATTGAATACTAGCTTTAGTGCATAAAAGAAATATTCTAAACAAAAGTTTCCTTTTTAGGAGCTATATGTGCCCTTCCCTACTCTCTATTTTAGATATCAAACCAATGCCTAAGGCTTGAGACTGTCCTTACTCTTTTTCTGAATTCCTGCTGGGATACAAGATAAGGAGTCCTGCAATGCAATCTCATAGTATTACACTCTGAGTAGGTGTCCTGTAAGTTACAGTTCAGCCAAAGCAAATTTAAATACCTGCCTCGATCCTGCTCTGATCACTTCAAAAATATACCTCCACCAAGCATTTCTGATACCAGGTTTCATGTCAAAGGCAGGAAACAGCAGTCTCCTCCTTCATGCAGTTCAGAAACTGAAGTGAAACTTACAGAGAGTTCCAACCTGTGGTTGCAGATCTGTGTCTCTTCTCCCTCTACCAGCCCTTGTCTCCTGTTGCCTTTTATCTGAATCTTCAAACCAAGTCCAGGGGTTAATTTTGTCTGAATATCACTAACCCAGAGCTCTCTCTTATGGAGCCAACGTGCTGTCTTGAACCTTGGGTGGAACTTATACAATGAGTCTGTGGTGGCAACATTAGATAAGTTTCCTTTGACTGCAAATGATAGAAAGTAACCCTGGCTAGCTGAATTTAAAAAAAAAAAAAGGAAAAGAAAAAGAAGGATACAGGGAGAAAAGTGGAATTTTTTGGAAAGATATTCGTATATCAGCTCAGAATTTAAGGGCAGGCTAAACCACGAGAGACAGTAAGTAATCAGCCCAGCGATCATGGCAACTCCGTAGCTTTCAGCAAATTGAAATGCCTGTCTTCCTCCTGCTCTGATCATCTCAAAAACGTACCTCCACTGAGCGTTTCTGAAACCAGCTTTCATGTCAAAGGCAGGAAACAAGTCTTCTTCATGAACTCAGAAACTGAAGTTAGAGGACCTTTTTTCCAGAGAAGTGACTAAGCAGATCCCTGGATTGATCCAATGAGTGTGTCCAGGTTAGGTGTTTGTGGAGGAAGGCCAGGGTCTTTGGGGTCTACTTCTGTGTAAGGGGATGGGACGATCTCTACAAAAGGGGAAATCATTGTAAGCCTAGCAGCCCTGCCAAGAAGTCCATATATTGGCCCTTCCTTGGGCAGAATAGTTGGCTAAGGAGACCTGTTTCTCAAGAGGCCATATTTTTATCAGTGGAAGTTATTTTATTCATTTATTTATTTATTTTTGGCTGCGCCATGTGGCATGCAAAACTTCTCCGCCCTGGGATCGAGCCCATGCCCCCTGCATTGGAAGCGCAGAGTCTCAACCACTGGACCACCAGGGAAGTCCTGGAAGTTATCATTTTATAAGTAGTTTGTCATTTTCTTCATTCCACCATTCAATCTAGCCTCATTCATGGTCTTACTAGTTAATATCTATCTATGGTCAATTCTGCTTTCCTGGTTGACTCAATATCATTTACCTTAGCTTAGCTATTCATTGGTTAAACTTCAGAGGGAGTTTTCAAAATAGAATTCGGGTCCCCCCAATGGAGATTTGGAGAGCCGAATTTGGAGTTGTTGTCCTGTCCTGTCCTTGCCCCAGCCCAGGGTAATCATGGACCTGGAAGAGCCTGGTTCATCTCAGGCTCTTCCCGGCCTTAAATCTGAATTACTGTGGCATTCATTCATCCATTCACTCATCAAGCCTTCCCTACATCAGAAACTCTACCAGGAGGTAGGGATACAAAGATAAATTTGGCACCATACCTGCTCTGAAGGGACTCACAGGGCTTGGAAATGCACGTGTTGGAAAGGCAATGGCTTTACAGTACCAAGTGGTTACGGCACTGCAGGCTCAGGCAGCAACCCTGGCCCAGAGGTCCTTACAATGCAGCACAATGGGCCCCTACGGCTATGCTTACCTCCCAGAAACTGATACCGTGGTAAGCAGGTACCCAAAAGCTTTCCCATCCGTCCCCGGAAATGTGAATGTTACATTACATGGCAAGAGGGAATTAAGTTTGCTGATAGAATTAAGGCTACTAATTAGCTGACTTTGAGATGGGGAGATTATCCTGGACAATCAGGAGCAACCACTGTAATCACAAGGGTCCTTATAAGATGGAGGTAGAAGAGGGAGAACTGGAGAGATGGCAGCATAAGAAGGACTTGGCCCGCTGTTGCTGGCTTTAAAGATGGAGGAATGGGGCCACCAGTCAAGGAATGCAGGCAGCCTCCAGAAGCTAGAAAAGGCAAGGGAATGGATTGTCCCCTAGAGCCTCCAAAAGGAAAGCAGCCCTGCCGATACTTTCACTTTAGTGAGACCCATTTCAGACTTCTGACCTCCAGAACTGTAGGATAATAAATTTGAGTTATTTTAAGTCACTACGCTTGTGACGATTTGTTACAGCTGCAGTAGGAAACCTGTATAGGTAGGCATATACCTGGGGTATGCTTGGTTCTATGCAAAAGGACAGAGGATTGACCAGGTGCATCTTTCTAGGGCATCATTTAAAATATTATTTTCATATTAAGCATATGGAATAGGATGATAATTTAGCATCAGCTTTGAAGATGAAGCACAAGATTTCACATTTTTTTCTTATTTGTGAGCCGCTTTGAGCCCTGAGCTCCGGTCCCCCTCTCCTCCATTGTCAGATGAAGTGTTTAAGAGGCACCTGTTTGTCTTAGCGCTATGTCGTCAGTGCCTACTAAACTACTGCCATTTTTATTCTTAGCACATCGTTACACTGAGGTCTTTCTTAACTTATTTTAAAATCCACATTCCCAAAGATGCCACTCATTGGAATTTCAGTCAAGGATTTAAAAATGCTCTATATCAAAGCATAACAACACCGAACATTGTTATAATCCTGTCACAAACACTTCTCTATTTGGTGCTTAAAACAGCTTCATGAAGAAAGCGTAATTATGCTCACTTGTCAGAGGAAGAAACAGAAGCTTGTGATAGAATGTCCGAAGTCCACAGGTGCTGAGTGGCCATGGTGGCTCTTTCCATGATGCCTGCGTGGCTGCCAGGAGGTGTTTCTCTGGGGTAGGTCACTTAGAAGCCAGCCCCAAATTCACCGAGCATCTGCCATGTCACAGCTGCATCCACAGTGCCCCTGAGCCTGCATAACGGCTGCTCTTGATTTAGGTGTTGCTGCTTTCATTATGACTGTAAACCTGTAACTGGCCCCTTGTCCTGATATGACTGGCTCTGTTCTCATGAAAGAATCACACGGACAAAAGGGAGCACAGACAATGTGCCTGAGCAGTACTGGAGCTTCTGATAACTGCAAACGCCATTTTCCATTGTGTTCCCAGGGTTCCTGAGGTGAATTGGGTACAGAAAGAGCAGGAGGGTATTGTTTTGGGGCCAAGATTAGAGCCCTCTTCTGGCTGTTCTCAATGCTCCTTTTCACTTTACAGCAGGGCACTATCTGGGCCCAGGTATCAGAAGGCACTGTTCTGTTTTTGCAGTCAGTACGTTGTATGTACTCAAGCCTCATAGAAAGGTTTTGCTTTCTTTGTAGGTTTATCATTATTATTAAGGATTTTTTAACTGCAGAGGAGGTATTTTCCTTTCCTCCTTGTCTCTTTCTTACTGCAATTCAAGGTCTATACTTTCTATGAGCTTTCTGTCACCCTGTCAAAGAAGGCTTCCCTGACCTGATATAAATACCACCCTCCCCAACCCCTCTCTTTTCGCTCTCTGTTCCTTTACATTGCTCTGTTAGGGTTTTTATAACGATTCTCTCACTTGACATATTCTTTTTTTCAAAATTTTTTCTGTCTCCCCTGCCATGAGAGCAGACGCTACATCTCCTTTGTCTGTTGCTGCATCTCCAGGGCCTAGACAAGTGCCTGGCACTTAGTAGAGCTCAGTAAATATTTGTTGAATGAATTACTGAATTCTTTGCATCTCCCCCAGTGTCTGGTACAATCTTGGATCTGCCTTATAAAAGTCCTGAATAAAATTAAAAAGGCAAGAAGCCATAGCAAAGGGGAGAAAACCCTTAACTTAGTCTTTTTGTAGTCAGTTTCTAGTTTCTGACTGACTGATTGACTAGGGAAAGGGAAGGATGCAGAAGGGGGAAATGTCAATGTTGAGCTGAAAGCGCTCAGCCCTCTGAATGACTTGCCCAAGCCCCCAATGCCTGGCCCCTGGGGGGACCCATTTTCTGCCAGGACCCCCCTCCTCCAGATGGAAGTGAAGGTAATCACACAGGAGCCCCAGCCTATTCACTTCATGTTCACTTAAGAAAAGCAAAGACTTCATTTCCTCCAGCTGTTAATTTATTTTCTCCCATCCTGGTAGGAGATGCTACGGAAAATGCTACGAGCTCATATTTTTCAGGTCCACTGATTTGTTGCAAGTTGTTCTGAAACTAGTGAGAAGTAGGGCAATGCAATAAATCCTCCTATACCCGGAGTATTTGATTAGTTTTGTTTGCATGGCTTTTGTAAAGCCCACTTGGAAAACCTCCAGTTACAGCTTTAAGGTCTAGAACGGTGTTGCCTCCCCTAGGAAAGAGTTTCTGAGGCATTCCACAGAAAGGCTTTTCTTATGCATGACCTTTTTGTCTCTGTGGTACTTTTTCTACCCTGCCACCAGTGACATCTCTCCTAAAAAGCACAGTTACCACATAGGCTCCCAGCATGCTTGGTTCACGTGACCGACATTGGTCTCATCACCCCGTTCAGTTAAATGACTATGTTCGTTGCTAGCTCTGTCCCAGCACGAGGAGGCCAGATATCGTCTCATCCCGCTTTGTATCTCCAGCAACTGGCTTAAGTGCCTGGCATGTAGTTCATACTCGATACAGGTTGAGAAAATGAGTAAGTGAATCCATGAAAAAGCAAGAGACTTTACAATTCAACCACAGTTATCCAGTTGTTAGCATTTGGACCTTATTTCTGGGGATTCTACTTATGTTTTTTTGTCTTCATTCAGGCACTCTGATTGTTCTGAAACATCCCTATCCAAGAAAAGTGGAAGAACCATCCATTTATGAATCTGTCCGGGTTCACACAGCAATGCAGACAGGAAGAACAGAAAACGACCTTGTGCCCACTGCCCCTTCTGTAAGTGGCCGTCCATCTACCCACGGGGCTCACTGTCTAAAAGCGGTAACAGTTACACACTTTTAAAAATATATTTGTTCACATAAAAATTCTAACTTGGTATATAAAAGCTGGAAAGGAACATAAGGTTCAAAGCCTATGACTCAGTTCATCCGGTCCAGGGTAAATTGTATAAAATTACGATGCGATAGTGATAGGATTTTTTTTTTTAACATCATTATTGGAGTATAATTGCTTTACAATGGTGTGTTAGTTTCTGCTGTATAACAAAGTGAATCAGCTATACGTATACATATATCCCCATATCTCCTCCCTCTTGTGTCTCCCTCCCATCCTCCCTATCCAACCCCTCTAGGTGGTCGCAAAGCACCAAACTGATCTCCCTGTGCTATGCAGCTGCTTCCCACTAGCTATTCTACATTTGGTAGTATATATAAGTCCATGCCACTCTCTCACTTCGTCCCAGCTTACCCTTCCCCCTCCCCGTGCCCTCAAGACCGTTCTCTACCTCTGTGTCTTTATTCCTGTCCTGCCCCTAGGTTCTTCATAACCACTTTTTTTTTTTAGATTCCATATATATGTGTTAGCATACGGTATTTGTTTTTCTCTTTCTGACTTACTTTACTCTGTATGACAGACTCTAGGTCCATCTACCTCACTACAAATAACTCAATTTTGTTTCTTTTTATGGCTGAGTAATATTCCATTGTATATATGTGCCACATCTTCTTTATCCATTCATCTGTCAATGGACACATAGGTTGCTTCCATGTCCCGACTAATGTAAATAGAGCTGCAATGAACATTGTGGTACATGACTCTTTTTCAATTATGGTTTTCTCAGGGTATATGCCCAGTACTGGGATTGCTGGGTCGTATGGTAGTTCTCTTTTTAGTTTTCTAAGGAACCTCCATACTGTTCTCCATAGTGGCTGTATCAATTTACATTCCCACCAACAGTGCAAGAGTGTTCCCTTTTCTCCACACCCTCTCCAGCATTTATTGTTTGTAGATTTTTTGATGATGGCCATTCTGACTGGTGTGAGATGATATCTCATTGTAGTTTTGATTTGCATTTCTCTAATGATTAGTGATGTTGAGCATCCTTTCATGTGTTTGTTGGCAATCTGTATATCTTCTCTGAAGAAATGTCTATTTAGGTCTTCTGCCCATTTTTGGGTTGGGTTGTTATTTTTTTGATATTGAGCTGCATGAGCTGTTTGTAAATTTTGGAGATTAATCCTTTGTCAGTTGCTTCATTTGCAAATATTTTCTCCCATTCTGAGTGTTGTCTTTTCATCTTGTTTATGGTTTCCTTTGCTGTGAAAAAGCTTTTAAGTTTCATTAGGTCCCATTTTTAAATTTTTTTCAATTTCCATTTCTCTAGGAGGTGGGTCAAAAAGGATCTGGCTATGATTTATGTCATAGAGTGTTCTGCCTATGTTTTCCTCTAAGAGTTTGATAGTGTCTGGCCTTACATTTAGGTCTTTAATCCATTTTGACTTTATTTTTGTGTATGGTGTTAGGGAGGGTTCTAATTTCATTCTTTTACATGTAGCTGTCCAGTTTTCCCAGCACCACTTATTGAAGAGGCTGTCTTTTCTCCACTGTATATTCTTGCCTCCTTTATCAAAGATAAGGTGACCATATGTGCATGGGTTTATCTCTGGGCTTTCTATCCTGTTCCATTGATCTATATTTCTGTTTTTTGTGCCAGTACCATACTGTCTTGATTACTGTAGCTTTGTAGTATAGTCTGAAGTCAGGGAGCCTGATTCCTGCAGCTCCGTTTTTCTTTCTCAGGGTTGCTTTGGCTATTCAGGGTTTTTGTGTTTCCATACAAATTATGAAATTTTTTGTTCTACTTCTGTGAAAAATGCCATTTGTAGTTTGACAGGGATTGCATTGAATCTGCAGATTGCTTTGGGTAGTATAGTCATTTTCACAATGTTGATTCTTCCAATCCAAGAACATGGTATATCTCTCCATCTGTTTGTATCATCTTTAATTTCTTTCAACAGCATCATAGTTTTCTGCATACATGGCTTTTGTCTCCTTAGGTAGGTTTATTCCTAGATATTTTATTCTTTTTGTTGCAATGGTAAATGGGACCGTTTCCTCAATTTCTCTTTCAGATTTTTCATCATTAGTGTATAGGAATGCAAGAGATTTCTGTGCATTCATTTTGTATCCTGCTACTTTACCGAATTCATTGATTAGCTCTAGTAGTCTTCTGGTGGCGTCTTTAGGATTCTTTATATATAGTATCATGTCATCTGAAAACAGTGACAGCTTTATTTCTTTTCCAATTTGGATTCCTTTTATTTCTTTTTCTTCTCTGATTGCTGTGGCTAAAACTTCCAAAACTATGTTGAATAATAGTGGTGAGAGTGGGCAACCTTGTCTTGCTCCTGATCTTAGTGGAAATGGTTTCAATTTTTCACGATTGAGGACGATGTTGGCTGTAGGTTTGTCATATATGGCCTTTATTATGTTGAGATAAGTGCCCTCTGTGCCTACTTTCTGGAGGGTTTTTATCATAAATGGGTGTTGAATTTTGTCGAAAGCTTTTTCTGCATCTATTGAGATGATCATATGGTTTTTGTCCTTCTATTTGTTAATATGGTGTATCACATTGATTGATTTGTGTATATTGAAGAATCCTTGCATTCCTGGGATAAACCCCACTTGATCATGGTGTATGATCCTTTTAATGTGCTGTTGGATTCTGTTTGCTAGTATTTTGTTGAGGATTTTTGCATCTATGTTCATCAGTGATATTGGCCTGTAGTTTTCTTTCTTTGTGGCATCTTTGTTTGGTTTTGGTATCAGGGTGATGGTGGTCTCATAGAATGAGTTTGGGAGTGTTCCTCCCTCTGCAATATTTTGGAAGAGTTTGAGAAGGATAGGTGTTAGCTCTTTTCTAAATGTTTGATAGAATTCGCCTGTGAAGCCATCTGGTTGTGGGCTTTTGTTTGTTGGAAGATTTTTAATCACAGTCTCAATTTCAGTGCTTGTGATTGGTTTGTTCATATTTGCTATTTCTTCCTGGTTCAGGCTTGGAAGGTTGTGCTTTTCTAAGAATTTGTCCATTTCTTCCAGGTTGTCCATTTTATTGGCATATAGTTGCTTGCAGTAATCTCTCATGATCCTTTGTATTTCTGCAGTGTCAGTTGTTACTTCTCCTTTTTCATTTCTAATTCTGTTTATTTGACTCTTCTCCCTTTTTTTCTTGATGAGTCTGGCTAATGGTTTATCAATTTTGTTTATCTTCTCAAAGAACCAGCTTTTAGTTTTATTGATCTTTGCTGTTGTTTCCTTCATTTCTTTTTCATTTATTTCTGATCTGATCTTTATGATTTCTTTCCTTCTGCTAACTTTGGGTTTTTTTTGTTCTTCTTTCTCTAATTGCTTTAGGTGTAAGGTTAGGTTATTTATTTGAGATGTTTCTTGTTTCTTGAGGTAGGATTGTATTGCTATAAACTTCCCTCTTAGAACTGCTTTTGCTGCATCCCATAGGTTTTGGGTCGTCGTGTTTTCATTGTCATTTGTTTCTAGGTATTTTTTGATTTCCTCTTTGATTTCTTCAGTGATCTCTTGGTTATTAAGTAGTGCACTGTTTAGCCTCCATGTGTTTGTATTTTTTTACGGATTTTTTTTTTCTGTAATTGATATCTAGTCTCATAGCATTGTGGTTGGCAAAGATACTTGATATGATTTCAATTTTCTTAAATTTACCAAGGCTTGATTTGTGACCCAATATATGATGTATCCGGGAGAATGTTCCATGAGCACTTGAGAAGAAAGTGTATTCTGTTGTTTTTGGATGGAATGTCCTATAAATATCAATTAAGTCCATCTTGTCTAATGTATCATTTAAAGCTTTTGTTTCCTTATTTATTTTCATTTTGGATGATCTGTCCATTGGCGAAAGTGTGGTGTCAAAGTCCCTACTATGATTGTGTTACTGTCGATATCCCCTCTTATGGCTGTTAACATTTGCCTTAAGTACTGACATGCTCCTATGTTGGGTGCATAAATATTTACAATTGCTGTATCTTCTTCTTGGATTGATCCCTTGATCATTATGTAGTGTCTTTCTTTGTCTCTTGTAATAGTCTTTATTTTAAAGTCTATTTTGTGTGATATGAGAATTGCTACTCCAGCTTTCTTTTGATTTCCATTTGCATGGAATATCTTTTTCCATGCCCTCACTTTCAGTCTGTATGTGTCCCTTGGTCTGAAGTGGGTCTCTTGTAGACAGCATATATACAAGTCTTGTTTTTGTATCCATTCAGCCAGTCTATGTCTTTTGGTTGGAGCATTTAATCCATTTACATTTAAGGTAATTATCAATATGTATGTCTCTATTACCATTTTCTTAATTGTTTTGGGTTTGTTATTGTAGGTCCTTTCCTTCTCTTGTGTTTCCTGCCTGGAGAAGTTCCTTTAGCATTTGTTGTAAAGCTGGTTTGGTGGTGCTGAATTCTCTTAGCTTTTGCTTGTCTGTAAAGGTCTTAATTTCTCTGTCAAATCTGAAAGAGATCCTTGCTGGGTAGAGTAATATTGGTTGTAGTTTTTTCCCTTTCATCCCTTCAAATATGTCCTGCCACTCCCTTCTGGCTTGCAGAGTTTCTGCTGAAAGATCAGCTGTTAACTTTATGGGGATCCCCTTGTACGTTATTTGTTGTTTTTCCTTTGCTGCTTTTAATATTTTTTCTTTGTATTTAATTTTTGATAGTTTGACTAATATGTATGTTGGCATATTTCTCCTTGGATTTATCCTGTATGGGACTCTGCACTTTCTAGCCTTGACTGACAATTTCCTTCCCCATATTAGGGAAGTTTTCAACTATAATCTCTTCAAATATTTTCTTATTCCCTTTATTTTTCTCTTCTTCTTCTGGGACCCCTATAATTCGAATGTTGGTGCATTTAATGTTTTCCCAGAGGTCTCTGAGACTGTCCTCAATTCTTTTCATTCTTTTTTCTTTATTCTTCTCTGCAGTAGTTATTTCCACTATTTTATCTTCCAGGTCACTTATCCGTTCTTCTGCCTCAGTTATTCTGCTATTGAGTCCTTCCTGAGAATTTTTAATCTCATTTATTGTGTTGTTCATCATTGTTTATTTGCTCTTTAGTTCTTCTATGTCCTTGTTAAACGTTTCTCGTATTTTCTCCATTCTATTTCCATGATTTTGTATCATCTTAACTATCATTACTCTGAATTCTTTTTTCAGGTAGACTGCCTATTTCCTCTTCATTTGTTTGGTTTGGTGGGTTTTTATCTTGCTTCTTCATCTGCTGTGTGTTTCTCTGTCTTCTCATTTTGCTTAAGTTACTGTGTTTGGCGTGTCCTTTTTGCAGCCTGCAGGTTCGTAGTTCCTGTTGTTTTTGGTGTCTGCCCCCAGTGGCTAATGTTGGTTCAGTGGGTTGTGTAGGCTTCCTGGTGGAGGGGACTGGTGTCTGTGTTCTGGTGGATGAGGCTGGATCTTGTCTTTCTGGTTGGCAGGCCTGTGTCCGGTGGTGTGTTTTGGGGTGTCTGTGACGTTTTTATGATTTTAGCCAGCCTCTCTGCTAATGGGTGGGGTTGTGATCCTGTCTTGCTAGTTGTTTGGCATAGGGTGTCCAGCACTGTAGCTTGCTGGTTGTTGAGTGAAGCTGGGTCTTAGCATTGAGATGGAGGTCTCTGGGAGAGCTTTTGCCATTTGATATTACATGGAGCTAGGAGGTCTATGGTGGACCAATGTCCTGAACTCTGCTCTCCCACCTCAGAGGCACAGGCCTGACACCTGGCCGGAGCCCCAAGACCCTGTCAGTCACACAGCTCAGAAGAAAAGGGGTGGGGGGAAGAGAGAAAGAAAGAAAAAAATAAAATAAAATACAGTTATTAAAATAAAAAATAAAAAATAATTATTAAAGTAAAAAAGAAAAAAAAAGAAAGAGAGAAGAGAGCAACCAAACAAGAAAACAAATTCACCAATGATAACAAGTGCTAAGAACTATACTAAAAACAAAAAAAAAGAACAAAAAAACCAGACAGACAGAACTCTAGGACAAATGGTAAAAGCAAAGCTATACAGACAAAATCACACACAGGAGCATACACATACACACTCACAAAAAGAGAAAAAAGGAAAAAATACATATATATCCTTGCTCCCAAAGTCCCCCGCCTCAATTTGGGATGATTCGTTGTCTATTCAGGTATTCCACAGATGCAGGCACATCAAGTTGATTGTGGAGATTTAAGCCGCTGCTTCTGAGGCTGCTGGAAGAAATTTCCCTTTCTCTTCTTTGTTCGCACAGTTCCCGGGTTTCAGCTTTGGATCTGGACCTGCCTCTGCGTGTAGGTCGCCTGAGGGCGTCTGTTCCCGCTCAGACAGGACGGGGTTAAAGGAGCAGCTGTTTCAGGGGCTCTGGCTCACTCAGGCCGGGGGGGGGGGGGGGGGGAGGGCGGGGCACGGAGGAGGCGGGGCGAGCCTGCGGCGTCAGAGGCGTCGTGACGTTGCAGCAGCCGGAGGCGCACCGTGTGTTCTCCCGGGGAAGTTGTGCCCGGATCACGGGAGCCTGGCAGTGGCGGGCTGCACCGGCTCCCGGGAGAGGCGGTGTGGAGAGTGACCTGTGCTCGCACACAGGCTTTTTGGAGACGGCAGCAGCAGCCTTAGCGTCTCCTGCCCGTCTCTGGGGTCCGTGCTGACAGCCGCGGCTCGCGCCCGTCTCTGGAGCTCCTTTAAGCGGCACTCTGAATCCCCTCTCCTCGTGCACCAGGAAACAAAGAGGTAAGAAAAAGTCTCTTGCCTCTTCGGCAGCTGCAGACATTTTCCCGGACTCCCTCCCGGCTAGCTGTGGCGCACTAACCCCTTCAGGCTGTGTTCACGCCGCCAACCCCAGTCCTCTCCCTGCGAACCGACCGACCGAAGCCCAAGCCTCAGCTCCCAGCCCCACCTGCCCCGGCGGGTGAGCAGACAAGCCTCTCGGGCTGGTGAGTGCTGCTCGGCGCCAAGCCTCTGTGCGGGAATCTCTCCGCTTTGCCCTCCGCACCCCTGTGGCTGCGCTCTCCTCCGTGGCTCCGAAGCTTCCCCCCTCCGCCACCCGCGGTCTCTGCCCGCGAAGGGGCTTCCTAGTGTGTGGACACCTTTCCTCCTTCACAGCTCCCTCCCACTGGTGCAGGGCCCGTCCCTATTCTTTTGTCTCTGTTATTTCTTTTTTCTTTCGCCCTACCCAGGTACGTGGGGAGTTTCTTGCCTTGTGGGAGGTCTGAGGTCTTCTGCCAGCGTTCAGTAGGTGTTCTGTAGGAGTTGTTCCACATGTAGATGTATTTCTGATGTATCTGTGGGGAGGAAGGTGATCTCCGCATCTTAACTTTCCGCTGTCTTGAAGGTCTCCCTTCAGTGATAGGATTTTAAAGACTTCAGAAATGGCACGTAAATCCCGGCCTTACTTCACCAAAGAAGTTCGTGGTAGAATGGGCGAGAGGTTTATGGTCATACAGTTGGCTAAACTGTTATCCTACAAATTTCTTAAATTAAGAATAGAAAAATCTTCTTTTACATTTCAACTTTCTATGGAAGAAAAAGATTCTCCACCTTGGCCATAATCTCTCAGGATGTTATTTTTTCCTGGCCTTTTTTTCCTTCACTGAATGAAGGGTACGGACAGAAGACACTTGCATTTCTTTGCAGCGTGTGAGCCACTGTTCAGTTTCAGTGTAACTGGGGCTTTCATTGTTCTCTTCAGTCTGTTTACGTTTGTTCTGGGAGCTGGGACCCTGCAAAGATTCTTCTCCAGCACCTTTCCCTTCATCATGCGCAGCGCTCCCCTATTCTTTCCCTCTTCCTCGTTGGCTACATGCTCTGGTATAAGACATCTGGATGTGTGCCGATGATAAAGAGGACAACACCCAAATGAAATTTCAAAAATTAGTTCTAGACAGCAACCATTATGCTTGAAGATGTTCAGTTACACATTATGTTAAAACATGCTTGACTTTTTTGTCTTTGTGGTACTTTCTCTACCCCGCCACCAGAGACATCGCTCCTAAGAAGTAGATTTACCACGTGACCTCCCTGCTTAACATCCTTCGGTGGTGCCCACTGTCTTCATCTGCCTGGAACCTGCTCACCTCTCTGGCCTGACTTCATGCTCCTCCTACACTCACGCTATGGACCCCACCTCTCTCCACAACTGTGCTCCTCCTCCCCTCCCTGCATCAGAAATGCTGCCAACACCGCTACTGTCCCCTCATCCTTAGAGACTTGCATCCAGGATCAGCCTCTTCCAGGAAGCCTTCTTGGACTCCTCTTAGCTTCCTCTAAAATGCCCCTCCTCTGTGCACCCTCGGCTCACCTTTATCCTGGAATCATCATACTGGGGGCTGACTACCCGCACGGTGTCTGCCCTCTCCAGGAGCCTGACACTTCCCACGACAGGAATCATAGCCTGTCTTCATAGCTTTATAGCCTAGCCAGGTTCACGACATATTACATTGTTACTACACTACATCTACTCAAAAATAAAAATTCTGGAATTTGGTTGAGAAAGATGTTTTAGCTTTGTTAGAGTAAGAAGGGCAAGTATAAGACCTCAGAACTAGAGAAATTTAGGAAAGCAAGACAATAACTAGTCCCAAGTCAAAACAGACCAAAGAACACATTAAGGTCTACCCTCTAACCAATCCTTTGTTTTCCAATCGACGGGACTCTTCCTAACCTTCCTCTTTACGATCCTTACCCCACCACCGATCACTTTAACAGCGTTTTCATTTGTACTCTCAGTTAAACTTACATTCTCATCTGTTACCTTCCCCTAAAGATCTCCACTCAAGGTCAATCGAACCATACCTTACTACGTGCAACATTTTTCAACAGTAAAATGCAGATAAGACCTAATTTGTGGAGTTGGTGTAAGCATGAGACACAGCATACTTAGGTAGATACAGCCCTCTTGAGATCAAATTCTGCAAGCCTTATTGCTTACCTTTTTGCTTGCTCCAGGTATCAGATCGATTCACCTGCCCAAGTATTCAAATATGAATATACACAAAAGGTTCTGTATAATGGAGTTTTTAAAACAGTGATGAGTGGATAGTTGAAAATGTCTGCACTCACACTGTATAATGAGAGGTCCATGACATTTATTGTGTATTGATATAGACAGAAAACTATAAAGGTTTTCTAGTGGATTCTGCAGTGTCACACTATTCCTCACTAAGAAATGATTGATAACTGAACCAGCCCGCTGGGGAACCAGTTCTGCTCTGATTAGAAGCTCTTGTCCCTTGCTGAGCACAAGAGTTCACAGCCTTGATTGATTACTCCCATGCACATATGATACTGCACCTCCACCCCAACCTGAGAGCTCTGAGGGCTTCTAGACATCTGCCTTCTCCTTTGGGGATGGGGTTCTTGCACAAGCTCTGGCAGTGGAGGAAGAGGACTAAGTGCTATTTACAGGAAAAAGAACTTGCTTGAAGTGAAAATGAAAATAGGTGTCTTATTGCCCAGAAATGTAGATGTTTCTGCAAAACTGTTTACCATCCTTTGGCAACTGCATTTGGGGAAATTACAATTTATATATTTTATACACAACATAGGATCGGGCTTCTGAGATAGGGTGAAATTTAACTGATTCATTTATTTAACAAACTTTTTAAAAAGTGCCTACAATGCACCCAGGACTGTTTTAAGCACTGGAGAGTTGGGAATAAATTAGGCAAAGGTTCTGCCCTCACTGAGCTCACACTGTAGTAGGGGGGACCATAGACAATCACCAATGGAATATTATAAACCCAGATACTAATAGGTCATAAAAAGAAAAAGTCGGATAAGTGGATGAGAGGGAAGCAAGGGAGGCCTCTAGGAGGAGGTGACATTAGAGAAGAGGCTTCACAGAAGGGAAGGAATGACTCAGGTCAGGATGTAGAAGAGCATTGCAGGCAGAGATCAGGACAAAAGCCTCGAGGTGGGAACTAAATTGAGGCGGTTTAAAGACTAGTAAGAAGATCTAGCAACTGGCATGGAGTGAGCTAGAGGGAAAGTGGTAGGAGATGAGATTATTGGGGTGATGAGGGGTCAGATCATGTAGCCAATGGGGTTCTCAAAGCGCAGTGCCACCCAGCTGAGTGTTTGGAAATTTATGAGCATTTCAGTTGTCACAATGCTCTGGAGCATTGCCAGCATTAGTGGGTGTCTGGAGCTGTGAAGGGTCTGGGACTCTACCCTTCTTGCCAGTTAACAAGTTCGCCTGCCACAGTTTCACAGGCGTTGAAAGACTCAAAAGGCTTCTGCTTGTCTGCCTTTTCCTCTGAAGCGAGCACTATTTCTATCTTTTCAGGCTGTCTGCCATATAAATATGCTTTAAAAATTGGTGTGGGACAAAGGGCTGTTGGTGCCTTGCTCGTAAGACATGGAGAAACACAAGAGACCCCTGGAGAATCGTCCAACAATGGGCAGGGGTCATGGGGGCTAAATATCCCACAACACATGATGAAGAATTACCCAAAATGCTAATTGTCCTTTCCTTACACAACACGAAAGGCCTTGTAGGAGAAGGTAGAGAATTAATTTTTTTTCTAAGCGTTGATAAAAAAAAATCATGGGAGTTTGAGTAACACAATTTGTTTAAGTTTTAAAATTTTTAAAAAGATAATTTTCACCACTAAGTTGAAAATGGAGTCAGGGCAAAGTTGGAGGCAAGGAGACCAGTTAGGAGGCTGTGACAACCGTCCAGGTGAGAGACCATGGTAGTTGAAACCAGAGAGGGGAATAAGAATAGTAGTTAGAACAGGAGGAAGGCATAAGAACTGGTCAACTTCACGATGTGTTTCAAAGGTAGAAGAAACAAGACTTACTGATGGGTTGAATGTAGTGTGTGAAGGAAAGAGCAATGGAGTAAATACTCCTGCTGTTTACTGAGATGGCTGAGATTGCAGGAGGAGTGGGAGATGGGAAAGAGATGTAGTTTTGGACCTGGGGACTGCAAACCACCAGTTAGTTATGTTAGTAGAGTTTACGGGAGATAATATATGTCGAATGGTTGACATAGACCAGAGCCTATGTCAAACGTTGGCTCATTAGCTTCCTTTGCTTCCCTTTTGTGGTATTTGACATTTTTCAGAACTCTCTTCCTCTAAAAATTCTGGTTCCTTCGCTTCTGCAACCTCTGTCTTTATTATGTTATCTTTTCAGCACATTTTACAGTTCCTCTTCTTAGACACCTCCCTTGCATGCTGGCCTTTCCAATATTCTGTCTTTGAAGCTCTTCTCACAGTTTTGGTGTCTATCCTTCTAGTCTTTTTCTTGAATCAATATATATATATTGTTAACTGCACAAAGTCACGTTTGGTTTTGTCCATTTAAACATTATCACACAATCCTATTCTAAAAGACAAATGCTCATTAAAAACAAACAAAAATAAAAACTCACAACCTTAATAACCTAGAAGATTTGTCATTTAAAGAAGGTTTAAAAGGGAAAAAAAGGGGGGTGGCAGAAGAGGGGTTTTCTTACAAGCTTTTCAGCAAGTGTCACATTTTCTCCTTAAATGGGAAGGATTTCAAAACAAAGGTGAAATGGCTTAAATAGAAGTATTCATAAAAAGGAACTTTACAGAATTGTCAACAATATTAAGACAACATTGACTAACCAGTTTCATTATGGCATCTTCCCCCACTCTTCACTGTAGAGTTATAATATGCTTGTTTAATTAATTATATATTGTGAACATCTTCCACATCATTACATAGTCTTCTAAAACATCATTAAAACAAATTCCTTAACATTTCATTATTTGGATATATCATAATTTATTTTGTTAATTCTCTATTATATTTTTACATGCTATTTTTCAATTTTCAATAACTGCAAAGTTATAGAAAAATTGAAAGGACAATACAAAGAAAGTAAATTGCCTGCATGATGCCATCACCCCAGTACTTCAGTGTGTATTCCCTACACACAAGGACATTTGCCTCATGACCACATGGAGCCATTCAAATGAGGAAATTAACATTGATACAGCACCATAGTCCCATCCACAGATCTCATTTAGGCGTCACCAGTTTTCCCAGTAAGGCCCTTGAGAGCAAAAGGATCCAATCCAAGATCACAAGTTGCTTTTATTTGTCCCGCCTCTTGAGTATTCTTCACTCTGGAACACTTCCTCAGTTTTTCCTTGATAGTGTGACTTTGACACTTCTGAATATTAAAGGCTAATTATTTTGTGAACTGTTCCCCAACTTTAACTTATCAGCTGTAGCCTTGTGATTAGATTTGGGTTTTGCATTTTTTTGGTAGAAATACCACAAAAGTGATGCTCTGCACGTCTCACTGCACCCTGTCAAGTGGAACACGATTTCAATTTGTCTTATTCCAGTGTGTTTGATGACTTGATTAATTGGTGTCTGCCAGGTTTCTTCACTCTGAAGTCACCTTATTCCCTTTGTCATTAATAAATATTTTGGGGGGAGATTATTTGAGACTAAGTAGGTATCCTGTTCCTAATTAAACTTTCATCCACCAATTTTATCATCCATTGATGTTTCTTGGTTGCTTTAATTATTACTGTGATTGTTGCCAAGTGGTGATTCTGTGGTTGTCTTATTCCTTTTACATTTATTGGTTGTCATTTTACTGAAAAGAAAAGCTTTTTATTCTTTGAATTTATCCAATTATTTTTATATCATGGGTTCTAATCATGACTGTTATTATTTATTTTGATCCCTCAAATTTCCCCAGTTTTGGCCAGTAAGAGCTATTTCCACATGACTTTTGTATCCATACCTCATATTTCTTTGAGAATTTTCTTAATTTCTGGTACAGCAAATTGTTCCAGGCTTATCTTGTACTTTTCTTGTATCCAGCTCTACAATCAGCTATTTCTGGAGAGTAGTACTTTAGAAATCCAGATCTGGCTGCTACAGTTGCATTATTAGCAGAATGTCACTCTCCCAGCCCACTCTGAGAACAGAGCTAGGGAAAATATGTATGTCTATACATATGTACACTTACCTATATTGCTGTCTGTATTTCTTTCTAGTTCTATCTATCTAAATTTCTCTCTCTCTCTCTCTCTCTCTATCTACCTACCTATCTATCTATCTATCATCTATCATCTATCCATGGGTTTGCACCCATACCTCCAATCCTACTCCAGTTCCACAAGGCTTATTTTAATTTCTTCACTTTTCATAGTTGTAACTCTCTTTCCCCACAGTGAGGAACATGGATTCCATTATCTTCAATACATTCACTTATTTGTAGATGAGTCAAATGTAATCAATCTCCAATTGCAGCCAGGCAGGAACCCCACTGCCTGTCTACTTTCACTCCCTCCCCTACCGCAGATGCCCACGTAGCCCGACTTGGCTCTGAAACTGTGCCCTGGCCGGCACCTCCACGCCTCTGGGGCAGAAGCCCTCCTCGCCCTGCCAGGCTTCAACGCCTGGCACCGAGCTGCCACCCCCGCCATTGTCCCCACAGATGCCCTCTGTTCCCTGATTTGACTCCACCCTTTGCTGAGGTGCACCAGTGCCCTGCACACACTCACACTGATGCCTGCCTTGCTTCATCCCACCGGATGGTTTTGGACTAAATTTAAGGCAGGTAGGGAGGCAGGTAGAAAGGAGGGTAGGCAGGTTAATGCTTTATTTTTAAAATATTTAGGTTGTTTCCAATTTGGGGCTATTATAAACATCTTTCTTATTACAGATCATGTATTTTTAAAAACATAAATCTGCTGTATAGTTGTTTCCTTTCTTACCTCTTGAGGCCATGAATAAAATTGGTATTCTCAGCTTTTTTCTCTGCAAACTTCTATTTATCTATCAAAACCTTAGACAGATACTAGAATTATAATATATTGTTTGGATGGAGGTAAGACAGAGAGAATAGCATATCCCTTAGTAAGATTTTAGTAAATAATTCTATCAGAGTCTTCTATGAAACAATTTACCCTTAATTATTTTGCCTCTGCAGACTCAACAATCCAAAATGTTAATTTTTTTCTATTTCCATAATATAATACCCAAACTCAATTCAGTCAGTTCAATTTTTTTTAGTGTCAAAATAAATCAAGCTGATTATTTCATATCAAATTCACCAATATTATTTAGCATTATTTAAATGAACGCCTGGGAAGTTCATCCTTACTTAAATGCCATAAAACTGTAGAGGAAGTGGTCATATATTATTTCTAGTTTTCACTCTCTTTATTGTTCCTCTTTTTATTTGGTAGGGAGAATTCACCTCAGGGAAACATACTCTAGAAACTCCCAGGAAAAAAACATTGACATCAACGAGTCATTTCCCAGTTCTTATTCATTTTTTTCTTACTAATATAAGATATATTATGACATTATATTAGAACGTAACATCTTACCAGGAATTTAATTTCTTTGAAATTTATGAACTTAGAATTTTTTCCATCTGAGGGTCCTGGTTTTATGCAAATTTCTATTCACACAGTTCCCCACCATTCCTTACATTTTGCAGGTGCCAGCTAAGTGTGTAATGTTGTTGTTACTCTGGAATTAATGATGAGTGAGTTAAAAGGAATGACTCATTCTCACTTCAAATCCCTTTTGGATGAATCCAGTGTAAATAAATCTGCACTCATGAAAATCTGTTCCATGGACTATAGGTCTGAAGAGGCGGTCTGCAAAAATTAAAAGGGGGTTTCAAGGAGAATTACATGATAAAATAAATGTTGAAAATGCTATTCCTAATGTTCCTTCTTTACAATTCATGAAGCATATTAGCATAAAACAGACTCCGGGAAGTACAGAAATCCTTCTTTGCTTAATCCAGAGTTTCCCAGGTACTGACCCCATGTCAGTGTGTGTGGACATATTTATGTGCATAACACCCCACCAACAATGCAAGCAGCTGGGACGCACACACACACTTCGCCCAATGCCGACTTTTATAAGTGGTATGATGTGGCTGATTGTTTGCAAACTGCGAACTCGTGTTAGAGGAGAATCTGTCCATTGTTGCCTGTTGCTACAGAATCACGCCAGATGATCTGGTCTGAAAACAGTCTCTCACAACACACGGAGGGTTTTCAAGTGCCTAGATGAGAACTGAAAGGCAATTACTTAAAGATCAAAGGCAAACTTGTGTTTCATTTTAAAATAGGACAGAAATAGAAAGACAAAAATAAAGTTGTGATAGTTCTGGGCTTCACTTCTTTCTTTCTTTTTTCAGCTGGGCACCAAAGAAGGTTACCTCACCAAACAGGGGGGGCTCATCAAGGTAAGGAAGCATGTTGCTGCCAGCCACAAAGAAAGAGAGCACGTCATGGGGGCTCAACCCTCATTTTGACTTTTTAAAAAGCAGAACCTACTTATTTTGACCCAGTTATAATATTTACCTGTTTCCAGAGTTCATCTTTATGGCCAATATTAGTCAAAATTCTGGAAAATGACTTGACTATTCTTTGGCAAAGCCAAATGTATGAGAATAGCCTACATTTAATACCCAAGAAAACATGTAATCCTTTTGATGCAATGATTGAGGATGAACGTAGCAAGTTAACTCTAGCACATATCTTGGCTTTTTAAGATTTTTTAACAAAAAAGAAGTGAAAATTGGATGAAATGTTTACCTAACAGTAGGCCCCAAAAAACCCGTCACCGGCATGAATGTTAAGTGTATTATAAAATCCCACAGAAAACAAAATTTAGGACTTTACTAGTTGGGGGGGTATCCTCTATTTATGTGATTGTACCTTTAAAGTTACTCTATTTCATTTTCATGTGCCAAGAAGACCTTCATGGAATGTGTCTGTTCTTTCCCATTTTAAGAGTCAGGACACTTAACCTCTCGAGGATACTGGCCTGCTTGAATTTAACTTAAGTACTTAGTTATTTGTGTCCCTACTGGACTGGATGCTCCCTAAGGAGAGCAAGTATTCATGTTCACAGCATTATTTTTAAATCCAGTTACTTCTTTTAACTGGGAACATTGCCACCCAACATCATTAGTGTTCTGTTAGTACGTAAGAAAGAGGCAGTGGGTAACAACTGTTTTTCCACCAATGCCATGGAATTCTTAGACAAGGTTTAGAATAGCATGCATTTCAGCTTCCTAAACCTCAATCTGTTTATCTGTAAAACAAGAATAATAATATTGGGTTGGCCAAAAAGTTCGTTCGGGTTTTTCCGGATAGTAGAAAACCCCGAACGAACTTTTTGGCCAACCCAATATTTGGCAATGTATGGGGATTGGCTATAATGTATATAAACCTCCAAGGATAGTATGTAGCCCTCAGTAGGTGCTGAAAAATGATATCTATTCTTATTATGGAGTTTTATTAAGATTATTAAGTCTTATTAAGATGGACATTTCAGCAGTTTGTTATAAATCACCTTGAATGTTTATGATAGGTTATTTCTTTTGTTTAAAAATGTTGAATCTTTGCCTCCGTTGTGAGCTTAATGCATGGAATCATTTTAATTTTTGAAACTTTAAAATTTTATTTTATTTTGAAAGTTTTTTCCTCAGAAACAACACTGCAAGAATATTTTATTGTATCTAACCTTTTACGTACTTTTACAACAAAAGGAAATTACCTAGTTCAAATATTATGGTCCTGTATTCAAAACCTACATGTTTTAATTTTTTTTTTCTCAGACCTGGAAAATGAGGTGGTTCACTTTGCACAGGAATGAACTGAAATACTTCAAAGACCAGATGGTGAGAAACATGATAATATATTTTCCCTTTAAAAATGAGCCCTGTACCACTATGGAGGACAGTATGGAGGTTCCTTAAAAAACTAAAAATAGAACTACCATACGACCCAGCAATCCCACTACTGGGCATATACCCTGAGAGAAAACCATAATTCAAAAAGAGTCATGTACCACAATGTTCACTGCAGCTCTATTTACAATAGCCAGGACACGGAAGCAATCTAAGTGTCCATCGACAGATGAATGGATGAAGATGTGGCATATATATACAATAGAATATTACTCAGTCATAAAAAGAAATGAAATTGAGTTATTTGTAGTGAGGTGGATGGACCTAGAGTCTGTCATACAGAGAGAAGTAAGTCAGAAAGAGAAAAACAAATACTGTATGCTAACACATATATATATGGAATCTAAAAAAAAAAAAAAGTGGTTCTGATGAACCTAGGGGCAGGACAGGAATAAAGACGCAGATGTAGAGAATGGACTTGAGGGCATGGGGAGGGGGAAGGGTAAGCTGGGATGAAGTGAGAGAGTGGCATGGACATATATACACTACCAAATGTAAAATAGCTAGCTAGTGGGAAGCAGCCGCATAGCACAGGGAGATCAGCTCGGTGCTTTGTGTCTACCTAGAGGGGTGGGATAGGGACGGTGAGAGGGAGACGCAAGAGGGAGGAGAAATGGGGATAAATGTATATGTATAGATGATTCACTTTGTTATACAGCAGAAAATAACACAACACTGTAAAGCAGTTATACTCCAATAAAGATGTTCAAAAAAAAAAGAGCCCTGTAGAGGAAATGTCTGCCTTCAAGATCCCTGAAATTTTCCTATGAGCAGCTGAAACATCCTATAAATGATTGGAGATGTGAATTCTTGATTCCTGATATGAGCAGTGTTCTTTTGCAAAGACGAGATGTGTATCCCAGACACGGCTCTCTCGGGCTGGCTAACCTCTAGCTCCCTGGGGACATCATTCCCGCCGTCTAAGGCAATGGAATTGTTCTCTTGCCACAGTGTATTAACTGTCTCTTGCAGCAGTGTCCCCCTTTATTAAAAATATGTCCATTTCTCATGCCGATTTCATTAAACAAATTTAAAATTATTTCATCTCTTCTCATCTTTCCTACACAAAATTTCTGAGTAAGTGGATGTTTAAAAACATGGGAGACAAATATGACTCCCTTCCACGTGTTAAAAATCCATCTCCACCAAATTTAAGTTGACAAAGAAAATCTCTTCCTAATGTCCAGTTTCATGAAAAGCCAATCCCCAGATGAGCATGTGACTTCCCTTAGGAAGGTTTTCTATAATCAGTCCCTGTAGTAGAAGGAAAGTTGACAGTCGCTCATAGTGGAGACTTGTTAGGGGAACAAGTGATGTACAGATTTGTATGTGTGTTCTTATGATGACACAGTTTGCCCTTTTATTTTATTTTTTTAAGTCACCAGAACCAATTCGGAGCCTAGATTTAACAGAATGTTCGGCTGTACAATTTGATTATTCACAGGAAAGGGTGAACTGTTTTTGGT
The DNA here is from genome assembly GCF_965194805.1 of Balaenoptera borealis. NCBI lineage: Eukaryota > Metazoa > Chordata > Mammalia > Artiodactyla > Balaenopteridae > Balaenoptera > Balaenoptera borealis. Next base: position 28,515,041 of record NC_138861.1, read on the forward strand.
AAGTTGTTTTATAAAGTAAATGTTTTTAAAAGTCTTCTTGCCAGACACTTAGTTTAGCAGAAGAATAAAAAATTATATGTCTTAATGTGTACAAATGTTCTGATCTGAGGCAGGTGGGTTTAACCATCACACAGGGCATGTATGTCAGAAGTGCTTTCAGCTGAGTGTGACATAATACCTCATTTAAAGTGACTTAAACAAGTAGGAAAATCTCCTGGGTATAATTGTTTAGGTTGTGCACTGCACAAGTATGATGCACTGCACAAGTAGGATGCCATTCACATGTTAGACAGCTTTTATTCCGTTGAGGTGTTTTATTCAATTTCAATTACAACTTTATTGACTCCAACAATGAGTGATTTGTATAATGATGACAATTCTGGCAGATGGCACAAAAGTGTTTTGTTCTGTCACAATCAGTATATCATGACAATTTTCTAACTGGGAGAAGTAAAGTATCTTGAGAAAAGAGTGTTGTCTTATTTCTCACCAACTTTTATTTTAAAGTTTTCAAACATACAAAAATTGAAAGACTTATATACCCATAGACCCTTCACCTAGATGCATCAATCATTAATATTTTGCCATATTTGCTTTATCTCTAACTATTCACTTTTTTTCCCCTGAACTAGTTGAAAGTAAGTTGCAGACATCATGGCACTTTTTACCCCTGAATACTTAAATTTGCATCTCTTAAGAAAAAAAAAAACTATAGAACTACAATACCATTGTCACACCTAAGAAAATTAACATTAACTATTATTAATGATTGTATAGTATCAACCAATAATGGAAATCTTTTCAAAATTCACATAAAGGTACCATATGAATTAACAGGGGTTTATATTTCTCATATAACAAGCAATTGGGAGATAGGCAGCTACCTTGACAACGTCAGGTCCAACGTCTCTACAATTTTCTTGGTCTTTTCCTCATGCTTACTACTTCAGGGTCCAAGAGAGCTACTCTAACTGTAGGCCTCACATTTTCATGTAAGCCATAAAGAAAGATGCTGGGATGGTATTAGCCAGGTCTGCCCTTTGTATCAGGAAAGCAGACATTTTCCCAGAAACTCTTCTATCAGATTGTTCCTCATCTCATTGGCCAAGACTGAGTCCCATGGCCATCACCAGCAGCAGGGGAAGCTAGAAAACAGTATAGTACGATCATAATTGGCTCTGACTAATTATAATTTATCACCTGGGGTTCTGTTAGCAAGAAGAAACGAAAAATTATCTGTATTAACAGGCAATTAATGATGTCTCTCCCAGGGAGGACCAAACAATGACAATTCCAGCAGTTGGTTCTGTACACAATATCACACCTCCCCCAGCTTCCCCTCTCTCTACTCACTGCCCAACCAGACCTCACATCAGTGTTTACCTTTTATACACAGGGACTTACCTCTTGTCTATTCAACATTAATTACTGGTATAACCAGATATGCTGCTTTGGTTTTAGGATATAGAAACCCTTCTGATTTCACTTTAAGGCTTTTTTCTTTTTTTTTAATTAATTTTTTATTTTTGGTTGCATTGGGTCTTTGTGGCTGTGCGCGGGCTTTTCTCCAGCTGCGTCGAGCGGGGGCTGCTCTTCGATACTGAGCATGTGTTTCTCACTGCAGTGGCTTCTCTTGCAGAGCACGGGCTCTAGGCACTTGGGCTTCAGTAGCTGTGGCATGCGGGCTCAGTAGTTGTGGCTCGCGGGCTCTAGAGTGCAGGCTCAGTAGTTGTGGCGCACAGGCTTAGTTGCTCCGTGGCATGTGGGATCTTCCCGGACCAAGGATCGAACCAGTGTCCCCTGCATTGGCAGGCAGATTCTTAACCACTGTGCCACCAGGGAAGTCCAAGGCTTTCTTTTTTTCTTTTTTCACAAAAAGGACAAAAAGATTTTTAGTGTTTGGCATCTCAACTGTAAGGACAGGAGGTATGGGCGAGATATAAGTCATACGATTTTGACTCTATAGCAAAAGAGACAGTCAAAGGAGGAGTTAACTCTATTCCTAGTACAATCTTTCATGCCAGTAGGCAAGTTTGTCTTCCCTTCAGCAAAGATTAACTCATGGCCAGAAGTGGGCAAAATAAATAGTTGAAGAGATTTATTGTCTCTTTTTCCTGCCCTGAAAAGTTAAAACTGCCTTCATCCACAGAGGGCAGTGTCATCCTCGCTGAAGCCAGCTAACACAAATGAGCTCCTTCAACAAACTCTCTTATCTGTCTTGCTTGTTCTTTGAATCGTAGCACAAGTTCTGAGTCATTTAACAGATCAGCTGAATAAACACGTATGTGTATTCAGTCTAAGACATGAACAATAAAGTGATCTGGGGGTGACCTGGACCTGGTTTTTTTCTTTGGACTCTCACTAGAAAATACAAATCTGGCCTGTAATAATAATATGAATCTACAGCCTCAACATTTCTGCGTTTGCTGGCAGGACTAGCTCCACATATACCAACTCCTCAAGTTCTCACCCAGGTTCTTCGTCAATTCTTTTTCCCCTTGGAATACTCTTAATTAGTGCTCAACTAATAGATGTTCAACCAACTATCTGGAGTGTCTTACATTCTTTCTTTTGTCTTATCAGCTTAGTATTTCCATTCAGGACATTTTATCTCTGTGCAAAGACAGGAGTAGAAGCTGATGAGTGGATCAAGATATTACGCTGGAAATTGGTGAGTTATTCGTGTCTCTGGATGCGTAGTACTCAGAAATCACATGTTGATGATTTCAAACATATTGCTATTGAAAGAGTCAGACAACCCCCGAGAATGGACAGGAGGTCTACTTGCAGGCTTGTGGAAGAATCTGTTCATTCTTCTGGGATGTGGAAGGGATGGAGAAAGGAATAAAAGAAAAAGAACGAAGATGCACTGGGGTCTCAGCCCCCGTGTCTATCAGGCTTCCTATAAGTGTGTGGGCTGGTCCAAGTTTGCCTGGAGGAGGACATGTGGGACCAGAGGTCAGACAGAGGAAAGCTGACATATTTCTATAGTAGAAAATCCTTTTATTTTGTCAGAGAAGGAGGCTTGCCAGAGAGACTTAGCTTAATGTCCAGTGTAAGCGTTACTTTGTGCCAGTCAAGGACAAAAGGTGTGTTAATTTATCTGCTTTCTATGTACCTCCCAGGAGGAAGACAAAGGGCTTATAAGAATTTACTAGTCTCATGCATTTTTTGTGTGTTTGCAAGTTAGTGAGTTGTTAGCTGAGAACTTGTCCTTAAAGCTTTCTTAAATTTCCTATAAATACCATCTTGAAACCCTTCATGTTTTCAACTATAGATAATTATTCCTAATTTTTTTAATGAAATAAGCTGATATATACAATCTTATTGAATATTCCTTTCTAAATACTGGGATTTTTGCTTTTGGTTATCTATTCAGTTTGAGATCCAAAGCAATATACCACTCATTCTGAGATAGTTCCAATGTATTTGATATTCAATGGGGAAATACTCTGCTATATGAAGCTTTTGCTCAAATATGAATCATTTTTTATTTCTTCTATTTTGTAACTATGCAAGTGACACAATCATTATAGAAAATTTAAAGTAAAAATATATCAATTGCACATCCTTTCAGACTTCTCTCTCTGCAAATAAGTATTAAAAACAAAATTTAATCATTCTGTAGTGTTCTTTACTTGCTCATTCCACTTAGCAATATATCATGAACATCTTTCCATATCAATAAATTTAGATCTATATCTTCATTTTGATTTGTTGCATTTTATGGATTACTACAAGTATTAGGCCAGTTCCCAATCTGTGCGTGTTTTAGCAACCACTTTACAGTATAGTCTCCTGAGAAAAATACAGAAAACCTGAATAAAACTTGGGGAGGAGGGGACATGATAATTAATTTGTAGTTGCATGGTTTTCTTACTAGTCAGCATTTCTTATTTAATATTTGTTAAAAGCCAAAGTTTGTTATCTTAAAGTTGCTCAATAATAAATACACGTGGGTGTGCTTTCTTGCAGTCTCAAATAAGAAAACAGCTCAGTCAAGGGGAAGGCACAATCCGATCTCGGTCATTCATCTTTAAATAGACAGACCTTCCTCGATGAGGGATGCCCTGACCCAGGAGCAGGGTGGAACATTCCTGATGTTGTGATCCACAGCAGGTTTCAGATGAAAGCTGACTAAGGATTTTTCTGTAGAAACAAATCAAAAGCAGATGCGGATTTGGACCTTTCAGAAGACACTTCATTTGCTGACTCACAGAAAACTGCTGCCCTTCAAGATCCTGCCATGTCCCTGAGAATACCGAAGGCTCCTCGTTCTGATGGAGACGGATGAACCACTGCGACCAGGCGTGCTCAATCTTAGAACACGCAGTGGGAGATGGTTTTTGTTTTCCCTCATTGTTGTCCCCAAGCTGGTTGACATTAGTTACCCAAAGTCCCACTCTGCACCAGGGTCAACTCATCTGACTTCCAGGTTGTGCTATTATCCAGGAAGGAAACAGCTAAATATGTAGCCCGAGGTTTAAACTGCTTTTCAGAAAGTGTATTGAGATAGCAAATGTCCAAGATTGGGGTGGGGGAGCAGTATTGTTTTTACTTTTTTTCCCCTTTATACAAAAAACACAACAATTTCCAAAACTAAAATGGAAAATGTTTGTAGTATTTATTTTCTCTTTCTTTGTAAAAGGCTCAGATATCTAATGGGTCCTTTCTTCCCCTCTAATGATAAACCTGTGAGAACTAAATCTCCTCTGGGCTATTGGGCAAGATGATAAGGATAATGGAAGGTACAATCTTAAAAAAGCATCTCTTTTAGTCATTTTGGGGGAAATGCTTTAAAGAGTGAGAAAACATAAATTGAGGAAGAGTGATAAAGTAGTAACTTGTAGTTTAATAATAATTATCATCACGATAATTATTATTATAACAATAGTAGAGCACTTGTAAGCACTAAGTTATCTTCATCCAACACTTCTCAAACAGACTGAAAGAAACTTTTCAAGTAGAGTGTGTTGTAACAATCCCTTCCCCAGAGTGAGAGGGAGGTATTGGCCCAAGAGAAGAAAGATGTACCTTGCACTGTACGCCTTATTCAAGAGCAACTTCTTTTGTCTATTGAGGGAGTAACACTAAATCCACATGCAAAGGGTAATGATGTGTTTGTTACACAGTGTTTTCAAGCTAGAACAAGGGGATTGAAATAGGGGGATGAGATACTGGCATCCAGAGCTCCTAAATAGATTTTAACCCCTTCTATTATCTTTATTAATACTGCTTTTTTAGACTGAAGTTTGAAAGGAGACAAAAGTGGAGGAAGAACCCAGACAAAAAGGTTGTGGAGCAAAGCTATGATATGACGCTGCTCTTGCAGTCCAAAGGGCTACCTTGTTGAATACGTTTCTTCTGTTATTTAAACATCTAGGACTCAGAAATTACATTAAATTTTTGTATGTTTCAACAAGGTTTTTAATGTATTTTGTAATGTTTGTATTATACGGGATAAAGCAAATGTCAAGTTAAAATGTATTGTGTCAAGTTTGCAAAGTAAGGACTTAGACATAAATCTTCACTGAGATGTACAGTTTTGTTTTCTTAGAACCAAGGGTGTTGTGTAGGTAATATTTTATTTTTTGTAAAATATGTCATGTTTATTTACATTCTTTGGTTATGTTTATTAAAAACAGCATGATTTTGCTGCGCCTGTAATATTTTGCTATTAAAGTGTTTTTAATAACTGTAATTTAAAAGAAATATAACCAATTAATATCATAAATAGCAATGAAGAATCCACTCTGGTTAGACTATGAGCTACAAAGGATTGAAGGATTCAGAGTTGAAGAAATAGTCCCCGTTCTCAAGGAGTTTTCAGTTGAATATGGAAAAGATAAGAAATACATCCATGATGACGTATAGAAGTAAATACGATAAATACTGCAAGTGAGGCACACAAAGTTATATGATGGAGTGGGTTTCAGCTTTTGGAGGGTTTTGACATGAAAAGGGCTATCTAACGTACACTATGCAATTAGTACTACCCCAGATGCTTTACCTGCTCTCGGCAGCCCTGAGAAGTGATCACGATTTCACCTCCTGAGAGAGCTCAGGGAAGGGCCCCAGGACGAGGGAGGACGATTCGTGCCAAATCGGAGTGGGGCTGTTTGGGAGAACAGCTGTCTGTGTCAAGCTCTTGTCGCTAACAGTATGTGCTCATCATAAAGTACCTCAAGATACAGCCAAAGGATTAGCAGTTATTCTCAGAATCCCCCCAACCCCGGGAAAACCTTGCCCCGCAGAAGCACTGCTGCCTCTGGACCAGGGGAGCGCCCCACTCAACAGTGAGGTGGCTGTAACTGCCTCGGAGGGAGACCCGCCCCTATTCCTGAGCCACCGGACAGGGGAACACTCAGCAGGCCAGAGCCCTCTCCTCCAGCCACGTGGCACTCGGGAGACTGGGCTCTTTGGTCCCTCCCTCTCACTCACGCTCGGAGTGCAGGTCAGGGAGTTACACCGAGTCGCTGTTTCAGGCAGAGAGCAAGAGTATTATTACAGGGTGAATATAAATTCTACCTCCCTCCTCTACTGCTACTTCAGGTCAACTGCAGCAAACGTGTCGTTTTGCCGAAGTCTTCCCAGCCACGTTGAGCCTACACTCTGCTCACCACGATTCAGGCTGTCTGGGCATGACGTCCAGCAGAGCTTCTTAAATTATCTGTGGAAAAGGGCCAGATTTTTTTTCTTTTTAAATTTATTTTCTATCACAGACTGGGAATTTGTAAAATCCAATAAGTTATTAGAACACTGAAGTAAAAATACAACTATCACAATCCCATTTTTTAAATCAAATCCAATAAAGTTAGTATGTCTGCTGTTTTTTAAACCCTTAACCCTCAACTTCTGTAACTTATTTTGTACTAACAAACAGAACAGCCCAGTCTGTGGACATTTCAAGTAGGTCTGGCTAGTGGACAGCCATGTAAAATAAAGCAAGAGCCTTCTTGAGAAAGAATTCACCTTGATGTTGCTATGAAGGTATTTCATAGATGTGCTTAATCACATCTACAATCCCCTGAATTTATATAAAAGAGGTTACGCTCCATAACATGGGTGGGGCTCATTCAAGCAGTTGAAAGGCCTCAAGAGCAAAACTGGGGTTTCCACGGGGAAGAAATTCTCCCTGTAGACTGCAGCCTCAGCTCCTGCCCGAGATTTTCCAGGCTTCCGGCCTGCCCTGCAGATTTGGGGCTTGCCAATTTCCAAAATCAGGTAACCAGTCCCTGGAAATAAGTCTAATTCATATATATCCTACTGGTTGTTTTTTGGTGAACCCCAAGTGATACAACTTTCTTTCCCAAATACCTCATCACCATTTTATTATAAATTTTGTTGTTTGCTGAAATATTTTATTTAGTTAATTTTATCATTTTTGGATAGTTAACAATTCAATAAGTAAAGTTTACAGTGAACAGGGTCACTCCTGGGAACCCTGTCCCCCAGGTACCTAGTTCCACGCCATGGAGGCTACCCATGTTACCACGTCCTGTGCATCTTCAGAGATACCTAGCATATACAAGCAAATATGAACATACATCTATATTTTTTCTTCCTATACATAAGTTGTAGCATAGCACACAGTTTCACACTACGCTTTTTCTTCTGAACATTATGTTTTGGAGATCATTCCATCTCAGTACCTAAAGTCTTCTTCATTCTTTTTTCCATTGGGCAAATGTAGAAATTTCTTTAACCAACCCTCTATGATTAGGGTGAACATATAATCTATCTAAAGTGGGACCCTTCAGAGTTGAAAGGAGCACTAATAATTACACCGAGAACAGCAGGTATAAACTGGCCTTGTTACAAAACAAAAAAACAAAAAAAACAGGTCACCTCATCTATGATGGATACTTGTTTCCAATCCTTTAATGTTACTAAATTGCAATGAATATAAGTATATACTTTTCACACGTCCATATGCATTGGTAACATAAATATCTAGAAGTGGAATTGTGGGCTTTTGTGTCAATTTGACTCAACATGGGGTGCCCAAATTAAATATTTTGTGTCTGTGGGTTCTCTTTCTCTGGAGAATCCTAATACATTGGGTGAAAGGTTATGTGCACTTGAGTTTGGTAGAGATTGCCAAGTTGTCCTATTTAGAAGGATATAACAATTCACACTTCCATCAGTAGGGCATAAAGAATGTCTGTGCTAATTTTTTGATAAATTTTTCCCAATTGACTTATGATGTCATCTTTACAATGTTTTAACTCCTCATATGTATGTACTAAAGTCTGTTTCTGGGTTATTCTGCTCTACTCATCTGTCTAGTTGTGCACCTGATGTAGTTTTACACTATCCTTTAAAAATAATCTAGTTTTATATTACCTTTTCAAAAAATCCTTAGAAAGTTTCACCTTATTTTTCTGGATGAACTAAAGAATAATTTAACTATTATACCCCTTAAAATAGAAATTTTAATAGTAGCAGTGTTCACCATGCAAAGGTTAAATATCTCCATTTATTAGTTCTCTTTCCTGGGTGGTGGGTATGAATGTATGTAGGTATAAATATAAAATTACCAGTAATTACAATTTTGGTCACCTCATTTATAAAAGACTTTCTTGCTTCATGCATCACTGCATTGGCAAAAACTTCCTCGACACTATTAAATAATAATCTGGATGATGGGAATTCTAGATTTTAATGGATGTGTCTAATGCTTCATTAGGTTATAACAATTAACTATTTATAGCATGCTGCAGGTAAAACATAGCTCCTGCCTCTATTTGTAAAGGCTGTTGTTCTTGCCCAATTTAAATGCCCCATTCTGTGTTTTCTATAGCACCCTGTGCACAGCTTCATCACAGCACTTCCTATACCTGTTCCGTTTACTGAGCTGTACATTCTTTAAAGATAGGTACCACAATTTAGTCTCATATTTGTAGAGGATGGGAGAAGAGAGGGAAGGAGGGAGGAAGAAAGGAAGGCAAGAAGAAGGAAGGAGGCAGGCACAGTGCCCGGCTGATCTCACTGCACAACTTGAGGGACTGCATTCGTACACATGTCGTGTAAAACGCACTCCTGGAGCACAGAAATATGATGTACACTGCACTCCTTAGAATTCTGCAGTGTGGTAGTGCTAGTGAATGGTGCACAGTAGGTGCTCAATGCCAGGTACCAGTGACAAACTCTGATTGTCAAAGATCCTAGGAGGAAATTAACAACCTTGAATGATGGACTGCATTCCTGAAAATGAAAAGCACATGCTAGAACTGTGATACCAATTTCAGAGATTAAATTAGGCTCATGGATGAGGTTTATTTTCCAACTGACAGTTTATGTTAGGTAAAACGGTCTCCAAACCAGACGTGAAACAGTCACTTATTCGTGGGGTTGAAAGAGTGAATTAAGTTAATTATAGTCTTTAAACGTTTGAAAACAGTCTGGGGGAAAAAACCTACATAGTGCTCAAACTGTACTTCTAAAAATACTATTTTATTTATACTCATGTATGAAAAAAAAGGGCTATACTACCATGTTTACATACATACCAATATTGGGAACAATTCAATAATGAATCACATCTAAATTTTATAAAGAATACACAAACATTAAAAAACACTGATTGGTTACAGACAGCAGAGTGGAGGAAAAACCCATTAGCTATCATTTTCATTTCCAGTAAAGAGCAGTGCCCTCTGAGAAGAATCAGATCAGTTAGTAACACTCACCTGCACTGCAAAACAAGACATACAAAGGAAAGTTAGCGACTGCACTGATTTTATTACTTTTACTAAGCCATTTTATCTTCCTCTCAATGCAAATAAAATAATACGAAGAAAAATATGTCCTCACTATTCACAATAAAAAGAGTCTGCTTCATTCTGCAGGCCTGGCACACTGTACAATAGGGAGCACTCCATGGCTCAAGTGGGTCAAAGTATCATTTTGATTCTGAGCCACCGAATAGAATCTCATGCATATTTGGTGACTGGACTAACTCCATAGGAGCTGTGATAGACTGAACCATTTCTGTGCAATCCCCAGATCTCACAAATAGGAAAAGGCCCTACACAAGAAAAGATAACAATCAATCTGTCCGTAAATTCTATCTATAGGCTCTTTCTCTAGTGTAAGGTGGAAAAAGGGGCCCTTTCTTGAGTACATGGATACAAGTGTTGTTGTGGTCTAAAGATTGCTGGATTGATACTGTCTGATATAATGAAGATAAGGTATACATAGAAACCACTGCCAGATTAAGAAACTTCCACAACTTGTCTCAATTCTTCAAATAATGGAGCAAGTTCCTTTTCTAGGCTGACAATTAGTCCTAAAACAAAGAGATTAAGAAAATTTGAACATTAGAAAAATGTTTATCAAAATGTATAATACTAAAAAAGTAAATGAGACATAGTTAGACATAGTTCATTCTCCATTACTAAAACATACTTAAAACAAAATATTGTAATTCTAAATAAAGTAACCAAAAACCCATATTCATTATGAAGTTTATTTTTATCATCTATTAACATAAATAAATGAAAATATTTATATGTATTAGAAGATGTAAAATGAATTATATTATGTGCTATAATTTTGTTAGTTTTGAAAGGAAAACTTTAATTTATACCTTATTATTTCAAAATCTGCACTGATTCAGGAATAATACACATGATTTTTACTAAAAAAAGGTATACTTTTTTCCTGAGCCAATTTTAATGAACTTTATCAAAAGATAGGTAGATAGCAAAGGAATAATCAAATATTTATTATATAAATTCAATAAAGCTAAGATATAAATGGGTATTTCAAATGAAAACAATAATTTTAAAGATGCTTGGCAGGAGTATAAAACACACACTGAAAGAAACAAACTAGTCTAGAAATTAGCTTCTCCTTAGTTTACCAGAGTAGAAGGATCTTAAATACTGCTTGTTTTATGCTCAAATAAAGATCTTCCTCTGTCTCACAGAGCATTAAAAGCATCTGGGATTCTCAAGGAAATGTTCTAAGTATCAATACTAAAATACAATTCTGCACATTATCATAATTTATAACAACTGATGATTTTATAACATGACAGTGATTTATCAGAACTGAGGTTTAATATACTTAAAATACTGACACCACTACTATCCTATACAATTTATAAAGTGTTTTCACATACAATATTTTATAGCTTCAAAACATTTAGAAATGAAAGAGACCCAATAGATCATCAAATCTAAACCCCTCATTTTAAAGATGAGGAATCTAAATACAGGCTTCAGTGACATGGCTGGAAACAAGACGGGCTCAAAGAGCTTGGAAAGAAAAAAAACAGAAAAGGAATGTATAACAGTTCTAACAGTGAGTGGTGAAATCTGAAGGAGACAGACCTTAACAAAATTCCACTTTAACCAAAAGAGGAAAAAAATTACAATTCAACTGAATACTGTCATTATTTTACGTGAAAGTAGACAGTGAAGGCTAGTGGATATAATGAGATCTTACTATCCTCCTTAGAAAGTACAGCTTCCCAGTGTTTGTCCTCACATTCTCCCACCCTAAAGAAGAATGAGTATATGCATCCTCGTCACACTCTTTAAGTTCTCAGTCACATTCACCTTGCCCACTATGGTTCAAGATTTTATAGATTGGTCTATATGGAACTGAACTCATCCTTGATCGTTTTTATGTGTTCTGTTTGGTTATCTTCTCTACTCTTCTTTGTTTTCTTAAACTGTTGTAACGTGAGCAAGATATAGCATTCAAGAGGTGAAGATAACATTTAATTTTCCTTTCTGTCTTGAACGATCACTTACGTATACACTGTCTCATTTGAACTAAAAAATAACCGCACAAGATCGAGAAAGCAGATATTAGTTCCATTACACAGATATGAAAAACACAATTCAGAGAAGTTACACTTCCAGAGATCAAGGAACAGATGGTAGACTGGGCCATGAATTTAGGTTTTCTTACTCTAAATCTGCTATTCCTATCATATTAGACTGCTCAGATATGGTATTATAAAGAATTAAAAGCTGTATTAAAACACACCTGTATTAGCATTGCTGCTGGCTATGAAACTCACCACCAAAGGTAAACGATTGAATTGAACCACCTAAAAAGAGAACAAGATCTAAATAATATGTTACATAGTGAAAAGGTCGTGTAATTCAGATGAAATATCTTAATCTTCCAAAAAACTTTAAATGGTCAATGTGTGAGATACTAGCCCAACATCATGGTATTACATCATGAAAACATGCAACAGCTGAAAATAAGTATTTCCATAAAACAGGCTTACTGATTATCTCTTAGAGACATTAATACCACTTAGCCTGGAAAGTTTTTAAGGTGGGGCTGTGTCTTCTTCATCTTTTTTTATCTTCTAAAGCCCTGCAGAGTGTCAATTACATAATAGGGGCTCAATAAATATCTGATAAGCAAATAGGTCAAGGCAGTATTTCTCAGTCATTCAAGTGGTTATAACTTCATGATCTTCTGCCTCCTCTGAACCACTATAATTTAAATTAATTTAAATTTAAATTAACTTTGAATCAACTATCTTTTTAAAAAATTTAGCTTCAACCTAACCCTTATTGGCTAAATTAAAGGTCAGATGGGCTGGTTATCTCTTGCCTAATAGACATTAAAATATGTAACTTTTAAAATAAAAAATGTCACTTATGTAGCACCAGTAGTACATGACATACTCTGGGAAACATTGTTCTAAAGTAGAAGTGATTAATTTATTCTAAAGAAGAAAATCCAGCTGGAGGTCAAGAGATATGTAGCAACTAATTTCTTTCCCACAAATAATAACCTCACTTATTTTATATATTTCAAACCAAATGAAGGAATTAGTAGCGATAACAAATTTAAATAACTTATCATTTGACTTCCAAGGAAAATTCTGTATCTGTCACCACAACAAAAATTAAAAAAGTGTGTCATTTGAGAAATCACAGTTGTTAAATAAGCTAAGGGCACCATCTACTGGAGGTACTAGTGACCTGACGTACCCTTTTTAGGATAACATATACTTTACTACTAAATCTTTTAATCTAATTTTCTATATTAATTCATTCCTGAAATGTGAAAAAAATTACTACAGTTTAACATAACCAATTTGAAGGTTAAGATTTTATAATTCCATCCCCTTCGAAACTAAAATTTAGAATTATAAAACAAACTATTTTATACAGAAAACATAATAATAGTTGAAATCATCAGCAAACCATTTGATAATTATGAACTTACCTGGTAGGTGTTATAGTAACAGATGATACTTTTATTTTTTGAAAGTCCAAGTTTGCTCCCTTGGTCTGTTGCAAGGGCAAAAGTAGACAAGAAGCCAGGTCTCAAAGCGTGCTCTGGAGCATTATCATTGGCCACTGGAAATATAAATGATTTAAGTAAAAATTATGCAGGAAATATGGTAGGGAAAAGATCTAGGGCACTTTTTTTTTTTTAACATAAACCTGTAAAAAAATGAGCACAACGGTTATGCTTCACAATACTGAAAATCATATTACTAACTGGGTCTCATCAATTTCGGTGGGAAAAACCACTCAGCCAGAAGTTGAGTGATCATAACTAAGGGAAGAAATGCTGCTTCTCACAATTTTTTAAAATTTTCAAATGAATACTAATTGTTTCCATTTTCTTAATATCTAACTTAAAACACAGATTATGATTATCAGTACAATTAATAAATTGAATGTTTTGGTTAACTGAGAGCAAAGCTAGAACAGTAAAAAAAAGCTTCAAAAACCTTTGCTCTTATAAAACCCACAGAAGTATCTTCTGTAGATGATAATAATTCTACAACTGGCCATGTGTTTTAGTTTCTTTCACTCATTGAAAGGTCTAAGTGGAGTTAGTTGTACCAGTTAAGTGCTGAGCTTAATTAAGGCTTTTAACACAGCGATCCTCAGAAAGAACATTAGAACTGGAAAATCTCTGAGATTACTTTCTTCAAAGCCCTCATTGCAGAACTGAGAAAAGGTAAGTGACTTGCCCATGGCTACCTATGTTCTATGCTGGGTTAGAAAGCACACTGGATCACACATCAGGAGATGATGGGTTCTTTGCCTATCTTGTCACTGACTCATGTGCAGCTTTGGACTGACAATGTATTCCTTGTGCTTGACCATTTCCATTTATAAAATGAAAGAACTAAATTAGCTAATTTCTAAACTTTCTTTCAATTCTAAAGTCTGAAATTATCTGACATATATGATAACCCCAGGTGGAAAATAAATTGTAAACAAAATATGCAGAACATTATTTAATCTTTCTGTGACATATATACTTTAAAAAAAAAAGGTAAAACTCAGGCAAAAAGAAATTTTTTTCTTTTTCTTTTTTTTTTTTTTCCTTAGGTTAACCAGTTCTTCTTTAGGCAAAAATTATTGTTAGATTCTGGTTAACTAAAGTAATTGTGAAGTTAAAAGTTTTTCAAAATCTTATTTCCAGTAAGGAAGCAGAACAAGAAAGAGTAAACAAAATAATAAATTTATGTTAATTCAAATGTATGGATGTTTATCCTAAAACTACTAGCAATATTGATAAAAAAAAACATATATTGGGGGAGTCTGTGTGTATAATATATCTAGCTGCATATATGCCCACTCTCATCACTTAGATTTACTAATCGTTTACGTTATACATAAAATGTCTTTAATGGGAAACTGGGCTTGTGATAAATCCATGCTTATAAACTCTGGATGATATCGTGATACATTTGATATATAATAAGTTACTTAAGATTCCAACCCAGCCTTCAACACACAAAAGCAAACATTTCCTCCCAAACTAAGACCATCTCCTGAATGTATTGAAATGGGTTATTTTATGCTTGCCTTCTATATTACTCAGATAATAAATACATTTTTATTCAAAAGCAAACATGACACTGGCATGTAATTGCTCCATTTTACCTTTAATGACAGGCACGCCATCTCTATCTGACACAACAATAGCATGGAGCCCCTCAACACTAGAAAGAAAACATAAAGTTAAAATATTATGAAACATCTTCTCAAAATATGTACCTTCAAAGTCATAATGGTAATTTTCATGTATACTTCTGAAAAACCATGGGAACTCAGTTATTGATATAAGTTCCTATAACATGTTTGCCAAAACTCTTCCACCATAACAAGCAAAAACAGACACAGTTGCCTTCACACAACTTATAATCTAAAAGGAGAGCAGCTATCATTCAGATCACCTCACGCAAATATAAAACTACAACTTGGGAAGTGCCATTAAGAGATATGTGGGGATACGTGAGCCTATAAAAGGGGGGTTGATTCAGACAGGTGGGTCAGGGAAGGCTTCCCTGAGGAAGTGGTATCTCAGCTGAGATGCTATGGTACTAAGCAAAGAGGGGCAGAAAGATCACTGTAAGCTGAGGGAACAGGACAGAAAGAATGGAGGTCATACAGCAATCCTTTCAGCCATGCCTACACAAGAAGTAAGCAGAATGGTTAAGTCTACAGCTGTGAAGTTAGAAAGACCTGGTTTCCAGTTCAGAGTCTGGTGCTTACTGTTTAAGCTACCTTGCGTCAGTTACAAAACCTCTCTCTAAGTCTCAGTTAATCTGAAAATGGGGATAATTGTACTTATTTGGCTACTGTGAAATTTAATAAAATAATGCATGTAAAGCAGAGGGTGGTTGGTACATAATTAACATTCAAAAATATTAATTAACATCAATGTTGTCATCTGTGCACACTGAGAATGACATAATTTATCCATGCAGTTTAAATACTAAATTATTAGTGAGAATCCCTAGAGTGCAAAAATGTTAAAAATTATAATGGGGAAACATCCGCAAACTTTCATCATTTACAAAGAACCTATAGCCCTTTAACTATAACACAAAACCTATAGCCTTGTAACTACAGGCACACCTCATTTTACTGTGCTTCACTTTATTGAGCTTTTTATAACCCTGCATGGAGCAAGTCTATTGGCACCAGTTTTCCAACAGCATGTGCTTTGTGCTTCTGTGTCACATTTTGGTAGTTCTCACAGTATTTCAAACTTTTTCATTATTACCATATTTGCTCTGGTGATCTGTGATAAATGATCTTTGATGTTACTCTTGTAATTATTTTGGGGTACCACAAACCATGTCCATACAAGATGGTGAACTTAACTGATGAATGTTGTGTGCTGTGACTGCTCCACTGACGGGCAGTTTCCCCAGCTCTCTCCCTATTCCCTGTGACATAACAGTATCGAAATTAGGCCAGTTAGTAACCCTACAACAGCCTCTAAGTGTTCTAGTGAAAGGAAGAGTCACACATCTCTCATTTAAGTCAAAATCTAGAAATTATTAAGCTTAGTGAGGAAGGCATGTCAAAAGCTGAAACAGGCCAAAAGCTAGGCCTCTTGCACCAAACAGCCAAGTTGTGAACACAAAGGAAAAGTTCTTGAAGGGAATCAGAAGTGTTACTCCAGTGAATACACGAATGGTAAGAAAGCAAAACAGCCTTATTACTGATATGGAGAATGTGTTAGTGGTCTGGATAGATGATCAAACCAGCCACAACATTCCCTTAAGCCAAAACCTAATCCAGAGTAAAACCCTAACTCTCTTCAATTCTATGAAGGCTAAGAGAGGCGAGGAAGCTGAAGAAGAAAAGTTTGAAGCTAGGAGGTTGGTTTAAGTAAAGAAGCTGTCTCCATAACATCAAAGCACAAGGCAAGTGCTGATACAGAAGCTGCAGCAAGTTATCCAGAAGATCTAGCTAAGATAATTAATGAAGATGGCTACACTAAACAGCAGATTTTCAATACAGGCGCAACAGCCTCCTATTGGAAGAAGATACCATCTAGGACTTTCATAGCTAGAGAGAAAAAGTCAATGCCTGGCTTCAGAACTTCACAGGACAGGCTGCCTCTCTTGTTAGGGGTTAATACACCTGGTGACCTTAAGTTGAAGCAAAATGCTCATTTACCATTCTGAAAATCCTAGGGTGCTTAAGAATCAATGTTACATCTACTCTGCCTGTGCTCTATAAATGGAACAACAAAGCCTGGATGATAGCACATCTATGTACAACATGCTTTACTGAATATGTTAAGCCCACTGTTGAGACCTACTGCTCAGAAAAAAAGATTCCTTTCAAAATATTACTGCTCATTGACAACGCATCTGGTCACCCAAGAGCTCCGATGGAGATGTACGATGAGATTAAGGTTGTTTTCATGCCTGCTAACACAACCTCCATTCTACAGCCCATGGATCAAGGAGTACTTTGGACTTTTGAGCCTTATTATTTAAGAAATACATTTCATAAGGCCACAGCTGCCATGGACAGTGATTCCTCCAATGGATCCGGGCAAAGTAAATTGAAAACCTTCAGGAAAGGAGTCACCACTTTAGATGCCATTAAGAACATTCATGCTTCATGGGAAGAGGTCAAAATAACAACATGTACAGGAGTCTGGAAGAAGTAGACTCCAACCCTCATGGATGACTTTGAGGGGTTTAAGACTTCAGTGGAGGAGGTAACTCAGATATGGTGAAACAGCAAGAGAACTAGGATTAGAAGTGGAGCCTGAAGATGTGACTGAATTGCTGCCATCTCAGGATAAGACTTTAATGAATGAGCAGTTGCTCTTTATGGACGAACAAAGAAAGTGGTTTCTTGAGATGGAATCTATTCCTGGTGAAGATTCTGTAAAGATTGTTGAAATGACAACAAAGGATTTAAATATTACAAAAAACTTAGTTGATAAAGCAGCAGCAGGGTATGAGAGGACTGACTCCAATTTTGAAAGAAGTTCTACTGTAGCTATAAAATGCTATCAAACAGCCTTGCATCCTTCAAAGAAACTGTGAAAGGAAGAGTCAATCGACATGGCAAACTTCACTGTGCTCTTACGTTAAGAAAGTGCCACGGCACCCCAGCCTTCAGCACCCACCACCCCGATCAGTCAGCTGCATCAGCGCTGAGGCAAGACCCTCCACAAGCAGAAACATTACAGCTCACTAACGGCTCAGATGACGGTTAGCATTCTTTGGCAAAAAAGTGTTTTTTCAAGAAAGTGTTTCTTACCTAAGGCATGTACATCGTTTTTTTAGACATAATGTTATTACACGCTTAACAGACTACAGTATTAGTATAAACATAACTTTTATATGCAATGGGAAACCAAAAAAATTGTGTGACTCGCTTTATTTCGATATTCACTTTACCGTGGTGGTCTCCTCAAAAATATGTTTACTGTCCCTACTATATCCCCGAATTACCCCCTCCTTATGGTGTTAACCTTAATATTTTAACCTAGGAATGAGGAATATTAATATTAACTTAATGTGCAGATACTGAAATTAAACTTTCTAAAAATCTCATTGTCAAAAATTTTCAAGTCAGGGAAGTGTGATTAAAATTCAAGTAGAAAATGTTACAAACAAAACTACTTATCTCCCTCACATTTAAAATAAAAATGATGAAAACAACTGTGTCTCAATATTTACTGGCATTATTTTCTATTATCATTCAATCTTGAAATTATCTATGGATTAAAACGTACTCTATAAAATTAATACATAAAAACAAATATTTGTCAAAGTTAAAAACTAGGTTATATGAAAACATATCCTACAGATACTTGTACACATGCAAATTAACTTTGTGCAACTGTCAATAGCAACACTACTTGAAAGAGGAAAGGACTGGAAACTTAACTGTCCATCAAGAAGGACAAATTAAATATGTTATGACACGCATAAACCATGGAATATTCTGCAACCACAAAAAAGAGCTCTTTATGTACTGAGTAATTGACCTCAAAGTTACATTAAGTGAAAAAACACACATTTTGAATAGCGTGTACAAGAACCAACAACTTATGTAATATCATGTGTAGGCATGTGAGGGTATACGTTGCAATGGACTAAACGTTTGCCATCACCCACAAAATTCGTATCCTGAAACCCTAATCCCAGTGTGCTGTTATTTGAAGGTGGGGCCTTTGGGAGGTAACTGATCATGAGGATGGAGCTCTCAAGAATAGGATTAGCAGCCTTATCAAAGGCCAAAGAGCTAGCTAGCCCTCTTTCCACCACATGAGGATATGAGAAGTCAGCAACCTATAACCCAGAAGACAGCCCTCACTGTAACCAGACCATGCTGGCACCCTGATCTCAGACTTCTAGCCTCCAGAACTGTGAGAAATAAATTTCGGTTGTCTATAAGAAATCCAGTCTATGGTACTTTGTTATAGCAGCCTGAACTAAGACATATGAGTATATGTGCAAATACATGTGCTAATATACATTTGCTTGCAGGTGCATAAAATCTCTCTGAAGGTAACAGTGGGTGCCTCTGAGACAGGAGTTGTGCAGCTGAAGGACAGGGATGGGAGGCTCTTCACTCTATGTCCTTCAGTTAACTTTCGAATTTTGAACTTTATAAATGTATTGTCTACTCAAAAAATAAGCCAATTGAAAAACAGGTAAAGAGTACTAAAAAATGTTTAGAAATATTTGTATCACCATAGGTGACTTCTTTTTTCTTATTTTCATGGTAATTAATTTAAAGGCCAATTAATGCACCAAAAGAGGAGGAAGAAATAAAAGGACATTCTTTTTAATGGATTTCAAATCCACAGGTATAAAAGCCCAACAAAGTAGAAAAAGGACTCATATATTTAAAGGACCCATTTAAAGAAATCAGGTCACAAATATAAAACGTGTTTCCAATTCTATACACAGTGAACGAAGAAAAACATGAATACATCTTACTAATAATTGAAAATAACTAAGATGTATTAATAGGTATGCTACACTTTGAGGGGATAAATTGAATTTTATGAAATATCCTGCAGAAATCTAAACTTTAAGCTAAGTGAAACAAATATTTTTATCCTAAAAAAGCAAATGTTACATTAGTAATCAAAGATATCATACTTAGTTCTATTCATATAATGATGAAACATTTGGTTTTAACACAAGAAGCTGTGAATATTAAAGCCTGAGACTGTTTTGAGTCACAATTAGATTTGAAAATACAAATCCAAGAACTATATTTAACAGAGAATTCAAATGAACAAAAGCACATTCCACTCACATGTATCTCTGACTTGGTTGTTGAAAGTCATAACGGTAAGAATTAAAAGCGTGAACCCACAAGATAGGGGTAGGGGATTAAGAGGTACAAACTATTATGTATAAAATAAGCTACAAGGATATACTGTACAACACAGGGAGTAGAGCCAATATTCTATAATAACTATAAATGGAGTATAACCTTTAAAAAGTGTGAATCACTATATCGTATACCTGTAACTTATATAATATTGTACACTGGGGCTTCCCCGGTGGCACAGTGGTTGAGAATCTGCCTGCCAATGCAGGGGACACGGGTTCGAGCCCTGGTCTGGGAAGATCCCACATGCTGCGGAGCAAATGGGCCCGTGAGCCACAACTACTGAGCCTGCGCGTCTGGAGCCTGTGCTCTGCAACAAGAGAGGCCGCGATAGTGAGAGGCCCGCGCACCGCGATGAAGAGTGGCCCCCGCTTGCCGCAACTAGAGAAAGCCCTCGCACAGAAACGAAGACCCAACACACCCAAAAATAAATAAATAAATAAATAAATTTAAAAAAAAGAAAGAAAGAAAGGAAGAAAAAGCGTGGACCCACAGCTCTGGAGCCAGGTTACCTGTGTCCAAACCCCGTAACTTTACATACATCTAGCAACAAATCAAAGTGTATATTCTATGACTTTTCTTTACGTGTTATTACTTATCCATCCTTTTAGCTCTTGGGTGCAATAAGCCCACTTTCAAGAAATGATCATGAAAATGAACCAAAGTGGCCTCAGTCATTACGGGATAAAAACACACAGTACTAATCCCTTTCCTTCCACTGTGGAAAGATTTTCATTATGTTTTTACAAATATCCTTTTCACATATATCAACTATGCTTCTGTTCCTATATTTTGTCTCCAGTGTGGTATTCCTCCCTCTCCCCAGGCCAATTTTATCATCATTTTAATATGCTAAGCCTCCAATAAGGTAAATACAGGTAAGCACAGAAAGCCCTTGTTTTGTATGGTTCCAATATGGACACATTTTAGTTACCACAATTTAGTTAAATAATACCACTCTGCCCCAGCAGCTTGGATAAAGTCTCAGTTAGCTGGTATATTAGCTGAACAACTGCATAAAGTACAAGCTTAGCTAACTCTTCAGTTCACAAATCACTATGTAAGGAATTCTGTAAATAACAGATGCAAATTGTGACCAGTAACCAGTCACACCGCTTCTTTCAGAGTGTGTTGGTGATTGTTCATGGAGCATGTTATGCAGTTTTTGAAGAGACAGCAAAGCACGTTGTAGTTTTGTTACTTTCTTGTCTTCCAGTGACAAACCATGTGACCAGAAAAAAAAAAAAAGGATAACTGAAATAGGGAACAGCCAATAAAGATGAAATGCAGCAAAGAAATGAAAAGTGATAATGCTGGAATAGAGAGTAAACGGAGTTATGGAAGAAAGAGGTGGCTGAGGAATGCTGACGCTTGCTGCTGTGCACTAGATGTGCAGCCAGAACAGCTTAGTGAAAGCAAATGTCCTGATGTAAATTAAGAAAAGCGGTTGTGATGAACAGGATAAAGATGTCCCAGAGGAAGTGACACTGGCAAGGACCTCACATTAAAGGAACTCTCAGAGACATTTCACATCACTGAAAGTACAAAGGACAGGTACTTCCCTGGTAGCGCAGTGGTTAAGAATCCGCCTGCCAATATACTGGGGACACAGGTTCGAGCCCTGGTCCTGGAAGATCCCACATGCCGCAGAGCAACTAAGCCTGTGCGCCACAACTACTGAGCCTGCGCTCTAGAGTCCGCGAGCCACAACTACTGAGCCCATGTGCCACAACTACTGAAGCCCATGTGCCTAGAGCCCGTGCTCCGCAACAGGAGAAGCCACCGCAGTGAGAAGCCCGCGGACCGTAACAAAGAGTAGCCGCCACTTGCCACAACTAGAGAAAGCCCGCATGCAGCAACGAAGACCCAACGCAGCCAAAAATGAATAAAATAAAATAAATTAATTAAAAAAAAAAGAAAGTACAAAGAACAAACTTTTGGAAGCTAATCCAAAGTTAGAAAGAAATATGCCAATTTGCCAGGCACAGAAAAGATGTCTGTTCCTTATCTGAAGGATATACCTTTCAAATATCTGAAGGTACAATATATGAAAAGAAGTGGAAAAACACTGTTCAAACTACTTTTGATACTTTTTTTCAAAGAAATAAACATGTTAATTCTCAATGTTTCTAATGTTTTAAATTATAGTGTATTAAACAAATATTAGTTTTAGCACTTGTTTCCATTTCCCTAAATATAACCAACAATAAGAGAAGTTTTAATGTGTTGGCAACATTTTTTAAAGGTCACAAAACCAAAGTAACTTTTCCCATTGATTATTAAAATTGCTTTGGACAGCTGCAGCTTGTTCGGTCATTTTTATAGCCCTGCCCTGCTGTGCAAAGCCGAGGCTGCTGCTACTGCTGATCATTAGGCTGAGAACAGCGTCGGCAGCTCGTCTTTACAGCTGCCAGTACTAGGAGGCAGGCAGTAAAAATGAATCTAAGTATCACACTAACATAAAGTCAATGGTAACAAATAACACTTCAGTAGTGATTTCTTCCTGAGCAGAGAAGAATATAGATAAATCAAAACTAGAAGATAATGCTAATTTCAACTGCTCTGTAATCAGAGTAAAGGCACAAGCCTAGGCAAACCACACAAACCAATTTAGGCAAAAATCCAAACAAGGGTTTGTTTTTTTTTTTCCCCCCACCTATGTAAATTGACATCTAAAACCTTTTTAACATCAAATAGATTCGGAGAATAAGAAATTAAAAAAAAAAAACAAAGGATCTCACTACATATTCTGCTATACTAATTCAAAGGTTAATCAATTCTTCTGGAATGTGAAAATGGATGTCTCAATATATTCCTCTCTTTCATGCCCTTAACTCTAAGGTATCATTTTACATTAAACTAAATGTGAATTTTAATTCAACTAAAGTGACAAAGTCCTTTGAATCAGTAAAATACCTAAAAGGAAGTCACTGTCCTCAACACAAGAGCCTAATTTACAAAATGGTGCATCAAATGGACTGTGGGCAGGTAGGTGAAAGCCTTGTGATTTTTCCAAGTATGAGCTGCTAAGTCTAGCATTTTCTGGTTATGTAGACTCAGCAATTAGGTCTTACAAGCAATGTTAAAAATAAAGGCAAATTCTTAGGTTTTTTCCCCTTGAAATTACTCCAACTACTTCAAAGTATAATCCAGTAAATCGCTATGAAAGAACTCTAAAGTGGCAAGAAATCTGGGTTCTAGCCCTCGGGCATTCACTAGCTGTTTAACCTCAGACAAGTCATGTAACTTCTCTAGGGCTCATGTTGTTTATCTGCAAACTCAAAGCACATCACTTGTGCTACATAAGATTGTTAGATATTTGCAAGTGCTAAATAATAGCATAATACACACATATTAGTCTAAGATAAACAGAAACAAAATACTACATAAAATTAACATGTGTTAAGCAGAATTTATTTACTAACAAATTAGTAATTTTTTACCTTGGTAATTTTTTGTACAGGAATCGTTTTAGGTCCTGAAAGAAAATATAAAAAATCGTATTATAATAATAATGCCTTGTACTGGTTCTCTAGACACTGTCCTATCCACATCTCATGTAACTTAAGTATTCATTCATAACCATTCTTGCTTGTGTTCTTTCTCTTTCTGATTTTGAGGCTTTAACTAGTTGTGTGATTTCCAGCAAGTTAACTAACCTTTTTCTCTAAGCCTGTTTCATTATTTGTTGAGTAGGGATAATTATAGAACCTACATCATAAGATTGTTATTGAAGTTTATTGATACGATGCATGTAAAGTGATTAGCATATCCAGAAGTGGAAACACAAATACATATTAGCAGTAATATTAGATCATACTTTTCATACTACTGTACATCTTCTTGTTGCTAACTTTGTGTTCACTTGAGAATATATTATGAACATCTTTCCATATCCACAGACTTTCTAACAACA
The DNA here is from genome assembly GCF_965194805.1 of Balaenoptera borealis. Classification (NCBI taxonomy): domain Eukaryota; kingdom Metazoa; phylum Chordata; class Mammalia; order Artiodactyla; family Balaenopteridae; genus Balaenoptera; species Balaenoptera borealis. The sequence continues at coordinate 28,539,077 of NC_138861.1, forward strand.
CTTTAACAGTCTTGGGTAAGTTGATGAGCTTCTCTGAAACTCAGTTTCCTGCATGACTAAAGACAAACCACAATGTGTGTCAAGTGTTTAGCATGGAACATAATTACGACTAAAGAAACAGAAGACTACATTGTCTCATTACACTCTCTCATCTGGGGAGTTTCATTGACAATCCCGGCATCAATTATGAGCTCTACATACGTAAATCAGACACCTGCTGTTTTGGCCCTTTAATCCCTACTATTCTCCAAATCTGGACGTTCACTTTATTTCATGTTATCACCACCAGCTTACCTTTGCACACACTATCACAAAGCTCAACTCATCACTTTCCATCCGAAATCCAGATTTCCCCAATCTCTTCTTGTTTCCACTAATGGCACTACCAATCCCTGTTACTTACTCAGCTTTGAAACAAAGTAATATTTAACCCAAAACTCACATGTGTCACTTTAAGAATCACTTGTGAAGCCAAATGTTTTTAAACTGATGTTCTTCTCTCCTTTCCAAATGACGTTACAGTTTAGGTCCAGTTTATTGTTTATGACTTACACTAGCCTCCCAATTGGTATGACGGTCTACCATTTCTACCCCACACATTTCTGCACAATGCCAATAATCATATTATTCTCCTTCTCTAAATCTATAGTTGCAGTGATTCTCAACCCTGGCTATGGAAAACACCTGGAGAGCATAAAAGGAACTCTGATGCCTGGTTTGGAGGTGCTCCCCAGATGATTCCCTGTGCAGCCAAGATCAAGAATCAATGTCTCAAAGGCTCTCCACTGTTTACCAAATTATGTACAAATTCTGTAGACATTTGAGGCTCTCTACAATATGGTCTACAACTAATTTTACAGTCCTCCTTCCTACCACTCCCTCATACATTTCCTCAGCCGCAGCTGAACTGGACTATTCACAGCTCCTCCACATACATCTTTTCCTTTCCTATCTCTAACTTTGCTTATGCTATTCGTTCTACTAGTAATACCTCCTCGACCTTTAAAAAAAAAAAATTGCTACTCATCATTTAGAGCTAATCTCAACCACCAAATACTCCAAACCAGCTTTCCTGATAAAGACAAACCGAGGCAATCCCTCTTTCCCTTGAATTTTTACACAATAATGTATGCACATCTATGATCACTTGTTTTATTATACTTTTTTTTTAACTTTAGAAACCCTTAAGGAAAGAAATCATACCTTAGTCATTTTTATTTCTGTCACAGCCCTTACTACAGCAATCTTTTCAAGGGAGATGCTCAAAAGAATTTAGTGATTTGATGATGCCTGGAGAACGAGGCCTCAAAAATATAATGGAAGGCACCCAAAAATGGAGTGATAAAGGCATAAAAAGTTGCTAACTGTAGAAAAACATAATCTTGCAACCTAAACAGAAAAATCCGATTCATACTGATGTTGAATGACCACTTAGTGTACTGGTTAAGAGCATGGGCTCTGGAGCCAGTCTGCCTGGGTTGCTATCTTGACTCCGCAACTTCCTAGTTGTGTAACCTGAGGAAGTCACTTGATCTTTCTGTGCCTTAGCACTCTCATCTGTAACACAGGGATAATAATAATAGTGCCTACCTCATAAAAGTTACTGTAAGAATTAAATGAGTGTATGTTCAACGTTCCAAAGAATGTTTAGCATGTATGTCAGCAAAATAACAGTACGTAAACTATAAACAAACACAGACGTTAATAGTATTAATTACCTGCTGTTTCTAGGAGTGAAGTTCTCTAAATTTAGAATTTTGGTTGTATTGCTGTGCTAAAGAGGTGTTGGTTATAAATCATCTGCAATTGTTACAATGAGCTCAGAGAGACATGACACTTACTGGAAAAAGATTCAGAGCAACAAACCATCATTTAGAAATCGAAATGGTAGATATGCAGAGCTTCTCTCATGCCCGCAGGACTGGGGCGTGGGAAAAATAAAAGCTTCTCAACCTCAGGCACCTTAGAGTCCTCCACGCCCACTCCAGGCAGAAACTCGGGACCCCGCAAACTACTCAAATTAATCTCTCACTTCAGATCCTAGCGAAAATAATGAAGTGGAGGGAAGCGCTAAAACGAAACAAATTTGTACTTGGGAAGCGCTACCTCTCCCCGCCCACTCTCTCCTTCCTCTTGTGTTAACTCACATCCGCCATGATGAACCCCTTCCTCTCGCAGGATCAGTCTCCACGCCTGAAAAAGAAACTCCTGGTGACTCTCCTCTCACCACTTCCTCGCCCTCCCCACCTCCAACCCAATACGCGGGGTCAGCTTTCCTCAGGGTCAGACAAGGATCCGCGGCTCCAGGGCTCGTGCCAGGGAGGCTGAAGGCACTCGGAGTTTCCACAAACCCAGACGGGTAACCGAGATGCCTGACCTCAGCCCACTCCACCCTCATCCCCAAAACTCAGGCCTAAAGGGGAGGCGAAAGGGGCGTCCTCTCTTCCGTCTCACCGCCCGCGCCACCTGCGGGCCCAAGCCTAACACCGGGCAAACTGGCTCCAGTTACCTGGGTTTCTGGGCTGCCCGGTTCCCTGAGCTGTCACTTCAGAGGACAGCTTCTGACACAGGTTCCTGTAAAAGCCGCTGTCACGTGATTAGTAACCGCCTCCGTACTCCAGGAAGCACTTCCCAGACCTTCGACCCCGGTGACGCCGGATTTCCGGGGAGGTGCTTCGGCAAAAGGGAGCGCGCAGCCGCGCGACGCGCCCAGCCCGACTCCTGCCCCCCAACCCGGGTGCTGCTTCCTGCGCCTACGCAGAGACACGGACGTCGCGACCTCTGCTGTCGGATCGAGATTCGTAAGAGATCGCCGAGCCGTGAAGACCCCCGGAAAACGCAAGCAAGAAGACGTTTTTGTTTGGAGAGGGTGGAAAAATCTCATTAGTTCTTTTAGGGCCCGTTATCTTAAAACCTCTTCTTGTAGATGGAGAAATTTGAAAGGGTGGTGTTACACGCTGAACAGCAAACACCAGATTGCCTGTGATTAGAAGTCCCAGGTCCATAGGTTTCTGACCCCAATTTACTAGTCTCTTTTGGCTTTCCCATGGGTGCTGCCCACGTACTGTGACTCAAGGCCCTGTCTAGATTGAATCGAGGATCCATGAGCTTTCTGGAGATCTGAGTTATGTGTGTACCTCAAGCCTCTACATATGCAGACATTGGACAACCTTCTTTCATTGGCTCTTGACGTAGAAGGCCATACCTTTAAGGACTGCCTACATTACTTTTCGTTTGGTGCATTGCTTGTGTGCACATTTAAGGAAAACCTACAGTAGGTGGTAGGAAAATGAGGTCTATGGGAACTTGTTTTCGACTGATTGTCAACTCCAATCCCAAAAAGTAGAAGTGCAAAAGGAACCATAGCCCAAGACGTGGTGAAAAGATACTTATGTCCTAGTTATCCTTAGGAGGATGAAATGGTAAACTACAAAGCTCCCAGCTGTTACAAATGACCCCCTTGTCATTACAAGTAAACTTGACAGTTCCATAGCAACTGACGTCATTGAAGAGCACTTCCTTTTCCTTCCTTTCATTTCTTAGCTTCTAGGACACTGCACTTATTTTAGCTCCTCACCCACTCTAGCCTCCTCTTAAATGAAGGCATTTAAAGCTTGTCTTTGATTCCTCTGCTGTTTTTCCCTTTCCACAGTGTCCTGAGAATGTGAGTCCTAAATCTGCACCTTTCATCTGAGTTCTAGGTTCACATTTTCAGCTGCTTGTTGGATGTTGAATATTTCTACACATATGTCTGTCAGTTCTAACTCAAAAGCTCTAAAAACTCCAGTAAACCTGTGTTTCCTGATCTATGTCCATGTTGGTTCCAAGATTCCATCAGGTATCATGTTTGCTCTCTTTCCTTCTTCATGTTCTTTTCTTCCTTAACAATGTTTTTTTACATCTAGATTTTTTCAGTTCTTCATTCAAACCATTATTCCATTCAGCAAGACTGTATCGATAGCCACTTAACAATGGCCAGTTAAACCTTTCTAAAATAATGTACATTATTGCTGATCAAAAAATCTTTAGTGATATACCATTGCAGACAATAGTTGATGTAGTTTTTAATCTGGCACTAACATGTCATTTTATTTTACTTCTAAATGCACTCTACTGTGAATCCTATACTCCCAGCCGAATTGATTACCTCACCCTTCCATCCAAATGACTCTTATTTTCCCATGCTAGTTGTGGAGGTTCCTGAATCTGAAATGTTTATTTCTCTCGTAGGAGAGGCAAAACTTCCTTCTACCTTCTTTGATTTTGTGGCTGGGTCTAACAATGAAATTAACAGACAGATTAACAGGAGGAAAATCATACAAATTAATTGAATATTTTTACATGTACATGGGAGTCTTCAGAAGGAAAATGAAGACCCAAAGCCATTAGGCCCAAAGTTTATATACCTTTTTACACAAAAAACAATAAATTGTGGGGATGAGACAGACAAGGGGGCTTGGGCTAGGGGCAGTAGATTGTACAACAGTAACTATTAAACGTATGGGATAAACTAATGGAAGATAAGGGTTATTTTAGTAGGTTTGTTTGCACAGGTCCATTTCAGTGTCAGTTCCATCTCTGGTGGTAAGAATGTTCTTCTTTTCCTGGTAGAGGGAGGGAACCTTTCTCACGGGAAGTTTTATAACAAGCCTTTAAGTAGAAGTAGGAGGTCAGAGAGCCCTTCCTGCATTTGCTGTTTCCTAGTGCCTTCAGATCAAAATAATCAATATGCTAAAGTGGCATATTTCAGGGTGGCATGTTCTAAACCCCTTCATTTTCTGCCTTAGTTATTTAAATCTTGTTTCCTTATAACACCTTCTCATCCATCACATTCTCTTGAATGCTCCTATATACTACCAAGAATGATAGATATTTATTTGTGCATAATTATGTGTCATAGTTTTAGTTTGTTTACCCAGTGAGACGGTAAGGTCTAGAAAGAAGGGTCATGGTTTAGATTTTTTCCAGTTTCCTACAATGCCTCTGTTTCTTGCATTCTGTAGGTACTCATTTCAACATTTGTAGAATGAAAGTGATTACAAGAAACCATTAGTCCTGGCCCTGACTAAAACTAAAACTCCTTATTTCCCCCTGTACCTCCCCACCATTTGCCCCCAAGTTTGGAGGCAAATAAAAATATGAACTCTAGCGAAATTCTAATTTCTGGAAGCACTACTTTTCATTTTAACATAATTATCCATTTTAATGACATTATTATATGGTAGTTGACCTGGAAAATATTGCTGATTTTTTTCTTCCTCTTGAGTGGCAAAAAGGGAGAGCACAGCTTTCCAAGATCTCCAAATACTACAATGTCTACAAATTGAAAAATCTAGTAAGATTTTTAATTTCCAAGTGTGGTGGTTTCCAAACTATGGCATGTCAATAGGAGAGTTCCTTATGTACTCAGATTGATCTGTTTGCATTTACCCATCAATAACACTGCTGTTGGTACAGGACTAAGGGAAATATTTACTGACCTAAAAGATTATCAGCACCGTGTGCCAGTTCTCCAAAGTGGGATTTAACAGATGATCTCTGAGGTTCAGAAAGAAACAGATAGTATACACATACATGCATATGCACACAAAATTTTTTATCTCATTATACAAATTTTCTATTTTGTCCTACTATGTACACAGTATACTAGTACATTATATAGTCAACAAACATACACATGTTAAAGTTCTGAGTTCATTATATCAGAGCCTTTGTTTCTGCTTCTCTTTAGCTTAAATTTCTCTTAGCTGTTGTATACAGCAGAGCTCTCAATTTTTTTGTTTTTTTTTTAGATTCTGGTTTCCTATCAAAAAATCAACAATCAATCATCTGGACTTAGGCTGGCTCTGCTGTCTGTGTGAAAATTCTATTGGTATTCAAACTCGTATGGGGAGGAGAGTCTTGCTGATTCTCCAACATACAAAAATGAAAATTTTATCACTTACACTGGCCAAGTTGGAAAATGTCTTACAAATTTTGATTTTGGCTCTGGTTTGGGATTTGGCCCATTGAAAATACAATAAGGTCTATACAATAACTTTCTCTTCTGTACTATCACCCATGATCACCACACCCTGGACTTAGGCGGTCACCTCAGAAATCACTAATTCCCTCGATCTCTGGCTTACATCTAATAGTCAGTGAAACCACTCACTTGTCAACATCTTAAATGCCCCTACCATCTTTCCTGCTTGACAGAACCTCAAATTTGGAAGAGTTAAATGAGTTGTATTCTACATGTCTATGCCAAGGCTGCTGGATTAAGTTGGAAAAAATACACAAAATTTAACAGATTGTAAATTCTGTCACCAATGTGGGACCCAAAGAAATCCTACTTTTCACTAGTCAGATGACTCAGTGAAAATGATTCCTTCAAATTGTCTTCATTCTTTTTGAAGTGTCTGCTTATCATCCTCTCCACCCCCTAATTTTCCATAAACTGCTTATCTCATTAAGAAAATACAAGCCATAACCCATATATTCCTTTCTGAAAGAATGCTGGTGGTGTCTCTTAGCTAAAGTAATTATTCCATCTTTTCAGTGGCTCCAACATCCTCTAGAATATCAGGTACTTAATGCTATTATCCTTCTTTTTCTCTATTTTTTCACTTTCTACTTGCCCCTTTCCACCAGAATAAAAAGAATTAGTAAGGTCTCTCGTAATAAGTAGTAAGGTTTCATGTAATAAATAATAATTGAAAAAACAAAAGCCTTCTTAGAAACCACATCTTCCAGCTACCACCCCTTTTCTCTACTTCTTTTCATAGCCAAATTTTTGGAAAGTTTTTAATTGCTGCCTCCATTTATCCCAAATCCAATCAATCAAATAATTCTCTTGATTCTACATCCTGACTGTATCTCAAAGTCAATCACTATCTATATTCCTACTCTGGTCCAAGCCATGATCATCTCTCCTTTGACAATACTTCCTATCATTTCCTACATTCACTTTTGCCCTCCAGTCTTCTTTGCACAACAACTAAAATGTTATTTTAAAAACTCAAGTCTCATCATGTTAACTCCTTCATTAAAAATCTCAAAGTTTTTCTTTGAACATAAATCATCATGGTTTATATATAGCCTCATGGGATCTGGCCCTTATCTTATTTTAATTCTCTAACTTAGCCTGGCTTCCTATGTCATAATCATACAAGTTTGTTTTTACTTCTGTAAAGTTTCTATGACTTTATCAACTTAGCACACTCTGCCTGAAATATTTATCTAGCATTCACCTCACTCCTACTTATCTCATCTTTTGGGTTTCAGCTTAAGCTCACTTCCTCAGAGAAACCTTCCCTAATCCTCCCAGAGTAGGTTAAGTCTTCTAGATATATGCTTTTGTTGTACCTTGTAATTTTCTTTGTAGCATTCATCATAATTATAATTAGTTATTTACTTGACATTTATTTCCCTTGCTAGATGTAAACTTCATAAGGATTTTTGCCTTCTTCAGTGATTAATTCCCATATTACTGCCTGGGTTATAGCAAACATTCATACATTTGTTGAATGGTTGAATGAATGAAGGAAAGGGCATATTAAGAATGTAAAACATGATAAAAACAAACCCTTTACAGTGAGAACAGACCTTCTTTTTATTCATATATTGAGATAAACTGCAGAGACTGAAAGACAAAAATTCATCATAAATCATTCAGCAGAACATTCATTAAAAATCAAATGCATTTTCTTTAACAGAGTTCTCACACAGAAAATTTTATTTTATATAAGTCTGATATAACATTAAATATTTTACAAATCAGACATTTCATTTTGAAATCTAATTGTATAATCTTGAATGCACTATAGACAAAGTAAGATCTCCTTTACCAATTTCACTTCATTTAACTTATACAAGGCTTCCATTAAAATTCCATCACACCTTGAAAATTACCTGCAGCTTTTAAAAAACATGATCTAAACTTCATATGGAAAGAAAGTCTTATGTAGCAACCCAAAAATTGAAAAAACAAAAAAGGTAAGAAGCATTTCTTAATACAAATGAATTACAAAAATATTATTTATGTGTGAGTTTCTTTCTTCTCATTGATATAGACATCCATCCATACAGAGTCCAAAGCAGTTCATTTTTAAATTGATGCTTAAAATACTCCGATGTCATCGAAAAATCTCTATTATTTTAGTGGTGCTCTTAAATGGCAAAGTAGAATATCAGATTAGAATGTCCCAACTCCTGGGCTGAAGTGAATGAGACATTCACATTCATGCCAGATGTCATCTGTTACGCAGTTACCAGACAGCTTGGCAACGAGTAATTCCAATTTTTTATGGTAACTTACTAAAACATTCCAAGAAACACTTCTTACCCCTACATACTTCCAGATTGCTATAGAAAGATACAATTATATTTGAAGTATGGGCCTTATAATAGGAATCTCTGTTAAAATATGGAAAAGATCAACAGAAAGAATCCACACCAATGAAATTCTGTGGACTGATTTTCAAAGTTAGAAATAAGAAAATCCACTGCTAATGGAAGCCCTGCTCTGTGCAAATATAATGTGGTATATATTAAACAATCACATATTTGAGGTATTAGCTGGAAAATATATATATATATGTATATATATATATATATATATATATATATATATACACACACACACACGTATACATGGACACATCCACAGAATATTCACAAATCTATTGGCCCCAAAACCAGCAGATAATAAAATTAAATAAATGAAAAGGAATCACATACCAACAGGAAAGTTACACACAAGGAATTTACAAAAAATGCGGTTACATAATCCTTAATATAAGGAATATGTTTTGAACTAGTGTTTTGAGGGAAAATGTTTCCATTTATATGAAACTGTCCATTTAATAGTAATGAAACAAAGAGGAAGCCTGAATTCGAGGACTGTATCGCCTGCCAGATTATTAAAGGAATGTGCAACAATGCTTGAAGATCCTCATTCTACCCACTTCTTCTTTGAACTTAAAAATTAGAATTAAAAAAACTGAAGTTATTGTGAGACTACTCTCTTTTCTTTTTGATGGGTTTATAGAGAATTTTATGGACTTTAGGCACTAGTCCAATATGGCCAAGAGACAAGGTTTTTCAGCTATCTAGTACAGATTAAGATTTATTGTTCATTTTCAGGAGGTTTTCTGTTCAGTTAAGAAAAAAGATTATGAATGCCTTTTCAGTTGGTTCACTCAGTATGAAGACAGACAATAGTAAGAGTAATACTGAACACAAGCTTCATATGGGAAAGCTAAATAAGTGCACAAATTCTCCTTTTGAATCATTTGGTCTTTTGACATAATTCTTACTTAACTAAAAAGACGGCTCATTTGGTCCTCAGGCCAACATCTAGAAATATTTCACTGCCTTAACACAGGTGGGAAATTTTTTTAATGAAATAAGTTAGAATGCATTATTAAGTAATATTAAATGTCACATCTGTTAAATAACAGCTGCATTTAAAAATATTACAAATCAACAAAGGGAAATCAAGAGGTTAACCATTTCTCTCAGTAACAATTTTACATACTAGTATAACTAAAGATTTAACAGGAAGAACACTTAAGCATGAAAGTGCAATTAAAGCAAAGGGCTGGAAATCTATCTTCCTGTTCCTAATAACACCTGAGCTGACATAAAAGCAAAGTGGTTTAATGCACTGGCATATATATACCTTAAGGGCTTACTCTTCTCTACCAAATCCTTGTAATTATCATAAATAATAATGTAATGATTATGAAACAAATACTTATTTAAGCATTCAAATGTAGTCTGTTCCCAAAACATATTGTTTTCACTTATTATTTCTCACTGTTGAGAGTTAAATTCTCAGATTTGATCACAATAAATTCCAAAACTTACAAATGACTAGCACCTATGTGGAAACAAAGGAATTAAAAGAGGAGGAGAAAAGGTACTATTTACTTTCCCCCAAATCCTCGCAAAGACAATGATGTTTGTGTATGTGTTTAAAAAGGGATAAAAATGTAAAGCACTAATAAATATAATTGCTGCCAAACTTCTAAAATACCAGTTAGAAAAGCTAGTAAATCAATACTCAAAGATTGAGGGCTTTTAGGCAATGATTAAAATGAAGAGGACAAGTTATCAAATTAAATTGGAAAGCTCAGGTAGCTAAAAATAAGATGGCAAAATGGAATTTTTGTTAAAAGAGCAGCAAATGTGAAAATCTTACATCTCAAGATAGCTGACACTGTAAATCATACACTTTGATTAAAAAAAAAAGATAGTAGAAGTCTTTTTACTTTGTAGAATTAACCCAAAATTCTAAGACACTTGGACGGGCCTTTACACCATGATATAGGTGACATTAAGGGCTTACTCTTTACTTGCATACTTTACATGTGGCTTAAATTGTCAGGCACTCGATCAGTCATTTCCCACATTTGTTTGAAAATTTTATCAAATGCATTTTATGAAATGAAATGTAATGCAACTGAAATATAATACTGTCCAAAAGCCATGTATGACTTCATAATATATAACTTCACTTAACTTGATAACTTCACCTATCTCCTTAAAGTCAGGATTAAGGGAAAAAGAATCAGTCAACAAGAGTTCAATTCACATAAGCATCAATCACAATAGTGTAAATTTCCCATTAAAACTGGAAAAATAATGGATGAAATTTTTTTCATTTATATTTGTATAAGTTTTCTGATGCATATAAACTTTCAAAGTTAATTAGAATGCTATGACCTTGTTTTTCAGAAACTAATTCTATAGGCTGAAGAAAATATTTTAAATTGTATTTTCTTTTAAGCACGCTATTTTTTTTTTTAAGGTTGCATTTCTAAAAGAAAGTTGGTTAAGCTGTCCAGTTTTCCTAGGATAGTATGCTGTTTAGTTAAACAACTAATTCAATCAAGCATTTCTATTGATTTACCTGGAAAAGGGGATACAAGAGAACATTTAAAAAAGAATGGTCATTTCAGAAGTTCTATTCAACAGATGCTATATAAATTACATTCAGAAAAAAATCTTTAAATAAAAGAACACTGCACTCCAACTAGCATTCTCACACACAAAAAAAACTACCAAAGATGTGTTCATGTTCTGTTAAATAAGTATGAAAGCAAAATCATTAAAATACTACAACTGTTAAACATAGAAGAAAAAAAAAATAGAAGACTAGAAATCAAATAGTTTCATATCCAACATACAGGCACCAAAAACTTCAATTTCCAGCTGATTTTTCCAATTTATATTATGGATTTAATTATAAGGAGCTTATTCCTATAGGATTAATTGAATTACTCAATGGAGAATAGATTTTAGCTCAAATTTTTGTAAGGATAACTTGTTATAAATCACTATTCTACCTGCTGCTATGTTTCTGCTCACTGCTGTATATGGCCAAACAGATCATGCTCTGATCAAGTAAGTCTGCTGTAATCTACCTATATGTTTACGAGCTGGCAATCAGGTTAAAAGGCACAAAGCTTCATTTCAGTAGTAATTTTTCCTATTAGACAATATTAAGAACTCATTTGGTTTCGGATCCTGTTTACTAAGGCTCCTGATCACTAAGAAGAAACTGCAAATTTCCATGGGGGGTAAAACAGGTAGGTCCTGTTCTTCATAAATTTTAGCAGCCTTCAAAGATGTATACATATGAACATTTGGGGGCCTTTTAGTTACTGGAATTGCAAATGACATAACTGCAATTTACTGTTGAAGACCCTTTTTGGTTAATGTTTATATAGCCATTTCCTCATATTTTCTTTAAAATCTATCAGTATAGCATTTCATTTCTATGCATAGCTTAGCAATTCATAAAACTAAATAAATAGCAAACTTATACTTTACACCAGTTCATTTATCTCAATATATAATTTAGAATATAATGGTAATATTAAAAATATCAATTCCCTCTACGCTGATAATGCTACAAGATTTTACACAAAGTTAAACAACTTTTGTTTTTTCTTTTCTTTTTGATAAAGTTTCATTGTAACCTCCACACATTGGACATCTGACAAGGAAAATGCAATTTTGTCATAAAACATTTATTCTGTCACTTTAAACTAAAGTGTCTCATGGAGCTAAACACCAAAAGAATTTAAATAAAAAGGCAATAACCTGTATATACACAAAATGATCATTCCATAAATATTTATATGACAAGGGAAAAAAATTGAGAATCTAAAACCAGAAATTGCTACAGGTGCGATAATCCTTTCTCAAGACATTTTTAGTTAGGAATCATATAAGCTTTTAAAGTGAAAATAATTGCAGAAGCATAACTAAAATATTAATTTTAGTTTTCAGTTCTTTACTATTTAAAGGAGCCAGTAGGTCATAAACAGTCCAAGATTTCAGGGACCAACTATTCAGTTTAGTTTTCAACATCAAATCTTCTTCTTTAGCTCTCATGATGAAACTAAACTTACTTACAGAAAAAATAGAGAGTACTCTAAAAGGTATAAATAAAATTCCAGTTCATCCTCCTTTATAAATACTGGTCAGCCGCTCCAATTCTTTACAGTTGTCCATGCTCAAGGCATCTGCCTTCCTTCGGAGTCGTTCATCATGGTATACTTTTGCTGCATACTGCATATCTGTTTCTGTTAACCAAAAAATATATATTGCTAAGTAAATAGTAATTTAGATCAACTAGTTGTTTAAACTCAAAGATGTTTCATAGAAGTCCTTCAATATATTTCTATTAACTGTTTGTTTGTTTGTTTTTAAAGAAATCCAAGTACTAGGCCTAAAAGCCATTTGGAATCCTACCATGTGAAACAAACACAGAGGGACTTCCTTGGTGGTGCAGTGGTTAAGAATCCGCCTGCCAATGCAGGGTTCACAGGTTCGAGCCCTGGTCTGGGAAGATCCCACGTGCCGCAGAGCAACTAAGCCTGTGCGCCACAACTACCAAGCCCGCGTGCCACAACTACTGAAGCCCTCGTGCTCTAGGGCCCACGTGCCGCAACTACTAAGCCCAAGTGCTGCAACTACTGAAGCCCACACGCCTGGAGCCGGTGCTCCGCAACAAGAAGAAGCCCGCGCACTGCAACAAAGAGTAAGCCCCGCTCTCCGCAACTAGAGAAAGCCCGCCCGCAGCAACGAAGACCCAACGCAGCCATAAATGAGTGAATGAATGAATAAATGAAAGAATGAATAAATAAATCACAGAGCTGCTCTAGAAAAGAAAATAAGGATGGTATCCTATCAACCCTTTCCCTCCTCCACTCCTGTTCCCAAAGGTTTAAAAACTGCTGCTCTAAAGCATTATCTTGACCTCTTATCCCAAACATACCATATGCTATTCAATACTGCTAGTGGTTGTTTTGCTGTAACCTTTTATTAAGGTTCCAGATTAATTAATTATGCCAAGATCTGAGTAGAAAAATTTGCAATCTTGTTCTGAGTTTGCTTGAATTAAAAACATATATAATAAACTTACTAAAGGAACACAAAAGATAAAAACAGCTTGCTATACAATCACAGCAGTGATATTCAGCAAATAAGTACTTCTGACGCTTCCTTCAATATGTGGATAGAAATAGTAAAGAAAAATAAAGGGACTAGAAATCAAACATTCTTCAGGGAAATATTCCTTGTTACTTTCCTGTTATTCTCAGCCATTTCACTGTTTATTAACACTTCTAAAGGGTGGGCTCACTTAGATAAAATGTAACCAAAAACAGTGACCAAATTAGAGGACATCAATCAGGACCACATTCAAAATAAACTCATAGATAAGAGTGTATTCTATTTGTAAAGACTTTCAGAAATGATCAATCAGGTTAGGATTTAACAAATCAATTAAAATCACTCCCCTCCTTTTATTTACAAATGAGGCACTTGTAAAATCCATTTGCAGATGATTCTTTCCAAGTGTGGTAGATAAAGCAAAGTTCACAGGGCTAGTAAATGGCAGAATCTAGATTTCAATCCAAATCTCTAACTCCTAGCCTAATATTCTTTCCATTACCTCAAATTACTGCTTGTATTTTATAAAACACCTTTTACCAATCTAGACATTAGAGAGTGTTAGAAGTGACTCCAAAACAGAAAAATCCTGGCAAAAGTGTATTCAAGCCCCTAACCTATAGATGTGCTGAATTTGTTGAATTTTATATTGAAAATTTCAAACATACACAAGTTGAGTACCACAATAAACACTCTAAAACCCTTTACCTTGATTGACCAAGTCTTCACATTTTGTGAACCTACTGATATTGATCTTGTCAGATTGTTAAAAGATTAAATTATGCCAGAAAAACTACTTGGCTTATGCTAGGGATGGAGTAAAAATAAATAAATAAATAAATAATAATATAGAACACTTATGGATACAAGGCATTACGCTAGGTGTTACCATATATTATCTGTTATGGTCCATATTTTAATGATAAGATAACTAAGATTTAGAGAGGTTAAGTAAGTAGGTAATGCGTTAGTGAAGCCAGGATCTTGCAAGGCAGTCCCAGAGCCGGCGCTTTAAACATAACATTACACTCATTCATAAACATGAATACCTTTCCTTCTTTCTTTCTATTTATGCAGTCAATTCCCAATTTTTATTTAAGGTAATAGAATGTAAGTATGCATAACACCAAAATCACCCGTATTTGGCTGGGGACTAGGACTTGTATTTGAAAATGAGATATCTAATGTGCTCGTCATTCTTTTAGCACAAAATAAGCAGGTCTTTCATACATTCATTCATATGAATTCATTAATCATTCATCCAACTGTTCATATATCCATCAAAAATTTATTCTGCCTATGTTGTACCAACAACTGTGCAAGGTGCTACAGATCAAAAAATTAGGTGAAATAAAATTAAATAAGTAAAATTTGGGAAATACTTCCCTTAAGACCTTTGGCTAATGCACGGTTTCTCAACCTCAGCAATACTGGCATTTGGGGCCAGATAATTCTTGGTGTGGAGGTTGCCCTGTGCGTCCTAGAATGTTAGGCAGCGTCCCTGGCCTTAACCCATCAGATGCCAGTAGCAATCCCTTCCACCCCAACCCCGTGTTGACGCACACAGTTTCCAGATATTACCAAATGTCCCCTGGGAGGCAGGGGCAAATCATTCCCAGCTGAAAAACCACTGGTCTTATGTAACCTTCTTCACTTTGAGAACATACTGATTCACAGACTCAGAGACTTTTTAGAAACTAAGGAGGTTTCTCCTCTAACTTTCAGTATATAGATGAAGAAACCAATGCCAGAGATAAGAACTCTCTTAGAAGTATACAATGGTTATGTTTTATCAAATTTTCCCTGGTGGATAAGAGATGATAATTGCTCCCATTTTCTGAGTATTTACTACATGTGAAACACTTCAACTATTGCCTGATTTAATTTTCACAACAAACCCATAAAGTTAGGTATTAGAGAGAAGACTGTGAGGCACAGTGCCTAGATTATGAAAGCAAATTGGTTTTGAATCACAGATCACCTCAATGACCTTGGGCAAGTTACTAATTAGTCTCCCTATGCCTCAGTTTCCTCATATGTAAAGTGGGTATAATTGCCTCACAGTGTCATTGTGGAGCTTAAATGAGTTAATATATATAAAGGGCCTGGGAGAATGACTGAAAAAATAGGCGTTATATAAATTATAGTTACTTCCTGTTCCCACTCACCATCATCATCATCATCCATTTTATACACGAGGAAATAAATTCATAGAGGTTAGAATATTCGGCCTTAATCACTCAGGTAAAAATTTTAGACCTAGGATTCAACTTTAGTCTGTTTAATTCCAATGTCTACACTATATGGTCTATATTATTATTCGGAACAGTAAGAGAAACAAAAAACTATAATGACAGTTCACATGGAGCATCTCAGCAGATTCTTATGGTCAATAGTCAATCTTTTTATAGATATAACTGCTTAAATTAAGGAAGTTGAGGCTGGAAGAGGCTAAACAAATTAAGTGTTCACAAGAACTTCTCTACCTACAAAATAAGTAAAGGAAAGTGGAATGTCAACAAAACTCATTGTACATTAAGTGTTACCTGTTGAAGCTAAATTAATGAAGAGTTTCAAATTTAATTCTGAAACAGGATACATATTAAAACTGATGACATAGTTTTATACCAGGGTTTTTTTCTTTCTTAGTGGTGCATAAAATAATGTTGCATGTTACAACTGACAACATCTTAAATACAATGAAATTTGATATTATCTACTTATTCCATCAAATATTTATTAAGAACAATAACACAAATACCATTTATTACGTCCTTGCCATGTGCCAAATATTGTTATAAGACCACATGTACATTAAAACATATTGTCTCATTTAAGTACTGGGCTCCGAGTATGTGCCAGGCAATTCTAGAACATTCCTTGAGTAGGGAAATCTACAGTAATCAATTCCAAAGACTCTGAATAAGTTTTTAAATGTTAAATATTTGATAAACTTACTTTGTTGTCTTTCTTTCCAGCAATTATTTCGAATATTAGTCACATAATCTTCTTCCACACTCTTTTCTACCTTTTGCAATAACATTCCTTTATATTCATTTTTAAAGTCTTTGTTGACATAATAAACGACACCCAAGTTTTCTGTCTGCATTTTAATCGTTTGCCCTGATCCACTGTAAAAGAAATGCTTGATCATTATTTTTTTAATTAAAATTGTACATTCTGATCTGCTTCTACAAATCAAGCTAATAAAAATAATTAAAAAGTCAATATTGGTAATCAAGTATTTAATATTATCTCAAATTACCTAAAACCACCATTCATGTCATAAAAAAGTAATCATATTTTAATACATTATGTTCCTATAAGTTCTCTCAACTTATAGTTAATAAAAATCTTATTTGGAAGAAATAAATTACTTCTTATTTTTAGACCAGTCTGTTTTTAATACTATATAATCACTAGCAATATGATTTTACAAAGTTTCCATTATAGTCATTGTATTACACTAAAGTTTTTTGGAAGGTATGCTGCATTAAATTTGCTATATGTCCTGATTGCTTATATATAAAGTATATTGTGGAAAAATACCTCACATAACAAAAAAGTAATATTTGCTTTTATTTAATCAATATTTTATAAACAGAAGAGTGAAGTCATACCCTAACGACACAAATCCTATGTGAGATCAATCACAACTCTATTTTTGTCTTTAAAGTATTTTTGTCTTCTAAAGTTTTTTGTCTTTGATGTCAACACATTACCTATTACATTAAATTGCCATCAAGTTCGAACGTAACACTTCTGTCTTTATCCACAATAGAACAGAAATGTAAACTAACATAATACAAACTTATTGCTTAAGTAAACTACCTTTAAAATTAGACATTTTTAAATCAGGTACACATGTAGTAATAGAATATTTGGCACTTAAAAGTTTAAAAGAGTACAAGGCCCTTTAAAGTTAGTTAGGTAAGAAACAACAGTTCTTTTTTTGTAAAACTTCACTGAGCTACTTACGATCTGGGATATAAGGAATAAGGAGGATTAGAGACCATCAATTGGCTTAATAATGACACGAGGATCAATACAATAATGGGCATCAGCTGGATAAACACAGAAAAACCTCCCTACAAAAAAATCATCAAAGAATAACAAATTGTAATATAACTTTAGTTGTCAATAATCCAACAATTGTCAAACATTTTTAGAGGAAGAAAGGACATTTGAGATCATCGGTTCAGTGCTTCCAAATCTGCCTGATCATACCAGCTTCCTGGGGTGATTCTTAAAAATACAACTTTTTAGGTGCTTCACCTAGAGATCCTGATCCTGATTTGGAAAACACTGGTATAACCTGATCTCATTTTACAGATGACGAAGTTCTCTGTCTCCCTCTTTATCTTCATACACAAAGACTCTATCAATATGCAGCAGGTTGCAAAACTATTTTTACCATGGATTTGAGGGTGGAACATGGACACTGATGACAGTGGTACAGCTGGGGACCAGGCATTTTAATTTCTGGTCCAGTGCTCTTTCCATTTATATTTCTCCTTCACGTAATTTAACTGCTATATGCAATTAGGTATAACTGCATTAGGATAAGGAAAGTGACTTCTAATTTAATTTTTTCAGTATTAATTCTAAATTCTTTAGAACCAACAATAAGAATTTATGTTCAGAACATGCACACTGCAAGTTTACCTTCATTAGAATCATAGAATATCAAATGTGAAGGTGTCATATTGACCAACCACCTGTCACCTTGACTTCTACCCCTGCTCCCCCAGTATCCCTAAGGGATTCTCTAGTCTCCATTGAACACCTCTGGTAAAAGAAAACTCATTACTTCATTTTAAACCAACTTGCCCTATATTCAGACAACTCTATGCTTTTCCTGAGCTAAAATTTGCCATTTTCTGATTTCTAATCATATCATAAACATACATCTCCTCTTTCTTCTTCTCTTTCATGTCCACTATGTTGATGCTGATGTTGATTGCTATAGCCAGCTCGTCCATTTGAAAATGAATGTACACTACCTAGAAAATTACAAGCAAGGTTAAATTAGGGAGAACAATTATCATCAGAAAAATCATATTTTCCTTTATATTTTTATTTATTTATTTTTAATTACTAAAACAATTCATGTTTGAGTAATGAATGCTTACTGCCCTCTCCTCTTGTGAGTGAAGGGTGGACAAAACCAGGAATGATTCTTCTTTGCTTCCCTTAAAGTAAAGGAGAAGCTCTTTCTTGATGAAAACTTGAATGAGAGTTCCTCCCTAATACTGCATACAGGGAGGACTTTTGCTGTGGTTGGTTGATTTTACAAACCTTGGATCATTAATCTGAAACTCTGCTTTCTGCATTTATCAATGAATCACAAGTACTTCTAGAAATCAAAAGCTCGTGCTCTAATTCATTTTTTAAAAACAGCTGTATAATATACTATGGTACAGGTGGACCACAATTTTCAAACATTTTCTTGTTGATGGACATTCAAGTTGTTTTCAAAAAAGGTGACCAACCAGAAATGGCTATCACTGATAAAGTAAACTATGTTATAACAAGCAAAAGAACTGCAAATCAACTATCAGAAAAATTCACTATTGTCTGAAAGATTTCTAATTGTTCCCAGCATATTTTTAGTCAAAATTATTAGTCTGAATAATTTTTTGTGAGAGGTAATTATGTATCCTAGTATGTCAAAATGCAGGTTATATTTTCAGTCATTAATTTGTATTTACACATCCTCTTTCTTTCAAGGATGCTTTACAAAATGCCTTATCAATGATCACAATCTTTCTCAATAATATTCAGACAGGACTACCAGGCCAAAGTATATTGCTACATTCATAAAGACTATCCTAATTTTGAATGGGATGTTTAACTTAGCACCTTTTGTTACTGCTGTAAACAAGACTGGAGCTATAATTTTAAACACCTTAGAGGAGCTACTCTTAAAGAAAATTAATTTCCACACAAGCAACTTACAGTAAATGTAAGTAAAACACAGTACTACTTATGCTGGTACTAAAAATCTATTCATTTAGTAGTACTTCTACAGTATTTTACTTTGATAGCCTAGTTCAAGAAATTATTTCTATCTTAATGTAATTTTTTAAAACCCACTTACTTTATATGTAACCCATGATTCAGACATTTCAATGGACAGTACCTCCACATACATCCATATTAACAATCTACAATATTATTAATGAAATCTACAAAGATCTTCAAAGAACAAATGTCAAATAGTCCTTCAAGGTACAGGTTACTTCCTATAATTGTATTGGCACTTAACTAATGCATTGCCACTAGATCTCCTACTTACAGATCCTTTCTTCAGCTCTATGTAAAATACACAACATCTTTTTAAAAATAAAGTATGTTCTAGGAAAAAGACAGACTTACAATAAAGGTAATAAGTCTAACAATTTTCTTCTATCTTCATGAAAAACCATCACAGGATCATAATACTATAAGAAAATGTCAGGGAGAAGGTACATAAATCTCTAAATAGCCTAACTGGAGGTGATGATCTCTAGCTTCATAAAGTACAAATATTTATAACTAACATTAAAATACCTGAAGGAAATCCACCACCAAAGAATATATTAAACAAGTCTTCTGGAGTTATATCAGCTTCACAACCTCTATGGAAATTAAATCTACCATTGTTCTGCTGATTACATGCTTGTTCTTCATTGCCTGTGAGGTCATACTGCTTTCGTTTTTCTGGATTGCTTAAAACCGCATAAGCGTTTCCAATCTCTGAAAAAGTAATGAGCAAAAGTTGATAAGCAAAGTTTTTTTTTTTTAACTTTTTAGGTTTATTTATTTATTTATTTATTTATTTTTGGCTGTGTTGGGTCTTCGTTTCTGTGCGAGGGCTTTCTCTAGTTGCGGCAAGCGGGGGCCACTCTTCTTCGCGGTGCGCAGGCCTCTCATTATCGCGGCCTCTCTTGTTGCGGACCACAGGCTCCAGATGCGCAGGCTCAGTAATTGTGGCTCACGGGCCTAGTTGCTCCGTGGCATGTGGGATCTTCCCAGAGCAGGGCTCGAACCCGTGTCCCCTGCATTGGCAGGCGGATTCTCAACCGCTGCGCCACCAGGGAAGCCCCGATAAGCAACGTTTTTATATTATACAAGACTGCCCCATATAAAGGCTACTTGTCAAACAACAACAAAAAATGACTTGAGGTTAATCAAAAAAATAAGACAGTAACAATTTCTTTTAAAGGTATTATACATTGCTTACAATTACACATATTACCTCCCAATACAATTTTTTATATTAATCAGGCAAGTCTCCCTACTGCCTGGAACATAAAGGAATGCTCATCTTGCTTTCTTACCACTGTGCTCCCCTAACTTCCTGCTTCTTTTCTTGAGTATCCCAATCTAGTCATTCATTACTGCCCTTCAAACCAATAACAATAGCAGTAGCCACCAACTACCAGGCTCTGAACCCAATATCTTATTACTTTATTCATTAGTGTCTCAACTTTACAGATGAGCCCCCTGAGGTTCAAAAAGGTTAGGAAACTTGTTCAAGGTCAAATTTATTTTAGGACAGTAAGTAAACTCTATGCAACCTACACCATAAACCTTTTTTCGCACACTCCAGCCCAGAGTAAGCTATTCTTCATTTATTCCTGAACAATTTATTTCTCTTAAACTGTCAACTCCATGAGGGTAGGGACTGTATCTAAGTTTTCACTGCAATATCCCCACGGTAGAGCATAGAGACTGAATTTGTTTTTGAATGAATCCATATATCCATATCTCTAGTCCTCCTATCTCACTTTGCTACTTTCATGATATTCATAAAGAATTCTATTGCCTACCTCATACTCCCATGCCCAAAAGATCACATTAATTACCAAAATGTCTTCTCGAGGTGATTTACAAAAGCTGTAACGCTTTAATCTAAATGCAAGAATCACCCTATTCACATTCTGAAACATCTAATAATTAATCATTTTATAAGAACAGCTTACTTCTTAAACTGGATCATAAGCCTCTTGCATATGGGATTATTTTAAAAATACTTTTGAGCTCCCATGTGGTGGCTGCCATAGGCACTGTGCAAGCAAATACGTGCTCATTAGGCAGTTGTTTCCAGAGGACTACATATCGCACTGAAATTAATCATATACAGATACTCTGGACCCTTTCTTCCGAATCAGAGATAGCTTTCAGGTGGTCTGTGAACCCTATGGTATGGTAGTTGTTTCCGGAGGACTACATATCGCACTGAAATTAATCATATACAGATACTCTGGACCCTTTCTTCCGAATCAGAGATAGCTTTCAGGTGGTCTGTGAACCCTATGGTATGGTAGTTGTTTCCGGAGGACTACACATCACACTGAAATTAATCATATACAGATACCCTGGACCCTTTCTTCCTAATCAGAGATAGCTTTCAGGTGGCCTGTGAACCCTAGGGTATGGTAGTTGTTTTTGGATGACTACATATCACACTGAAATAATTATATACAGATTCTCTGGACCCTTTCTTCTGAATCAGAGATAGCTTTCAGGTGGCCGGTGAACCCTATGATATGGTAGTTGTTTTTGGATGACTACATATCACACTGAAATTAATCATATACAGATACTCTGGACCCTTTCTTCCGAATCAGAGATAGCTTTCAGGTGGTCTGTGAACCCTATGGTATGGTAGTTGTTTCCGGAGGACTACATATCGCACTGAAATTAATCATATACAGATACTCTGGACCCTTTCTTCTGAATCAGAGATAGCTTTCAGGTGGTCTGTGAACCCTATGGTATGGTAGTTGTTTCCGGAGGACTACATATCACACTGAAATTAATCATATACAGATACTCTGGACCCTTTCTTCTGAATCAGAGATAGCTTTCAGGTGGCCTGTGAACCCTATGGTATGGTAGTTGTTTCCGGAGGACTACATATCATACTGAAATTAATCATATACAGATACTCTGGACCCTTTCTTCCGAATCAGAGATAGCTTTCAGGTGGCCTGTGAACCCTATGGTATGGTAGTTGTTTTTGGATGACTACATATCACACTGAAATAATTATATACAGATTCTCTGGACCCTTTCTTCTGAATCAGGAATAGCTTTCAGGTGGTCTGTGACCCCTATGGTATGAAAAATTAGGTGGATGGTCCACTTATCTGAGGAGATGGTCCAAAACTTTCTTCAGATTTTCAAATAGATCTGTGACTCAGAAATAGAGCAATCATTTATAATGTTGCTCCAAGGGAGAAGCATAATCAGAGATCCCAGCAATGTACTTACAAACACCATCAAGGTATTAACACATACCTTAAAAAGAAGTATAACCTTAAAAAGAAGTATATCTTTCAATATCTGCCAAAGTTGTACTTCCAGTAATAATATCAGTTTTAGGATTTAACCTCTATGCACTAAAAGGACTATTTCGGGTTCATAATGCTATTACTTTTTATACTAATAATATATTGGCAACCCAATTCTATCTTTAAGGCTTTGCTTTTTAAAAAAGTGATTTCCAAGCATTATGATATTTTAGAAAATATTTGTGAAAGATTGTCATAATTCATAATTCTATATGTAAGACAATTTATTCTATCTACTGTGACTAATTTTCTATTCACTTACTTTGTGCTATACCTATAATCAAGTTTTTTTTTTCAGGTCCTTATTATCTTACGAATTAAAACCAAAATTTATTTTGGTATTCAAAAGCCTCACAAAATACATATCCATCTCAGTGTTATTTACTTCACCAAGAGATACCTTCTGCTTTATTCATTTTTCCTTAATCACACCTTTTATTTTGAGGTTAACTTTAGATTCACATGAAGTTGTAAAAAATATTACAGAGAGATCCCTTCTATATGTTACCTAATTTCCCCAATGGTAATATCTTATAAAGTTATAGCACAGTATCACAGATAGGATACTGACATTGATACAATCAGGATACAGAACATTTCCATTACCGTCTCAGGTTGCCCTTTTATAACCACACCCACTTCCTTCCCCTCCATCCCCTCTTTAAATCCCCACAAACACTAACCACTCTATTCTCTATTTCTAAAATCTTGGCATTTCAAGAATGTTATATCAATGGAATAATACAGTATATAAATAGAATGACACCTCCCAGATTGGCTTTTTTCAATCAGCATAATTCTTTGGGGATGGATCCAAGCTGTTATGTAAGCCATTCATTCCTTTTTTATTGTTTTCCATGGTATGGATGTTTGTTTCACTAATCACCCAGTGAACAACATCTGGGCTGTTTCTAGTTTTTGGATATTACAAATAAAACTGCTATGTAGGGACTTCCCTGGTGGCGCAGTGGTTAAGAATCCGCCTGTCAATGCAGGGGACGTGGGTTTGAGCCCTGGTCTGGGAAGATCCCACATGCCGCGGAGCAACTAAGCCCGTGCGCCACAGCTACTGAGCCTGCGCTCTAGAGCCCATGAGCCACAACTATTGAGCCCATGTGCTGCAACTACTGAAGCCCACACACCTAGAGCCCATGCTCCGCAACAAAAGAAGCCACCGCAATGAAGAGTAGCCCCCGCTCGCCACAACTAGAGAATGCCTGCACACAACAACGAGGACCCAACACAGCCAAATATAAATAAGTAAAATTTAAAAAAAATGCTATGTACATTCATGTACATTCATGTACGTGTAAACTTAAATTTTTATTTCTGGGATAAATTCCCAGAAATGCAATTGCTGGGCTGTCTATTAGTTGAATACTTAGTTTTGTGAGAAACTGCTAAACTGTTTTACAGAGTGACTGTGTCATTTCATATCCCATCAGCAACGTGTAAGTGATCCAGTTACTCTGAATCCATACCAGTATTTGGTGTGCTTACTATTTTTTACTTTAACCATTCTGATAGGTGTGTAGTGATATCTCATTTTGGTTTTACTTTGCATTATCCCTAATGGCTAATGAATGATGTTAAAAAACCTTTTCACATGCTTATTTGCCATGTGTATATAATCTTTTGTGGGATGTCTCTTCATGTCTCTTAACCAATTTCTAATTGGGTTGTCTGCTTTTTAAATTTTGGGTTTGGGGGGTTCTTTATATATCCTAGACACTAGTCCTTTGTCAGATATGTGCTTGGCAAATATTTTCTCCTATCTTGTTGCTTGTCTTTTCCGCTACTTCATAGCATCTTTGCGGAGCAAACAAAAAATTTTTTGATGAAGTCCAACTTATCCACTTCTTGTTTTATAAACTGTCTAGTGTTAAGTCTAAGAAGTCACTGCATAGCCTAAGATTCTAAAGATTTGCTTCCATGATTTTTTGCTAAAAGTTAAAGTGTTGTTTTATATTTATATTCAAGATTCATGTCGAATTCATTCTTACATAAAGCATGAGATTTAGGTCAAGGTTAAATTTTGTTGTTATTGTTTTACCTATGAATGTCCAATTGCTCCAAAACCATTTGCTGAAAAGGTTATCTCTTCTCCACTGAATTATTTTGCACCTTTATCATATTGTATGGCTTCCCTGTCTTGTTCCACTGATCTATGTGTCTATCCCTCTACCAATATTACACTGTTTTGCTAACTGTAGCTATAAAGTAAGTCCTAAAATCAGGTACACTAATTACTCCTACTCCTTTCCTTTAATGAATCATTTTTATTTATTCAGGTTCTTTGTATTTCCATATGTTTTAGAATAAACTTGCTCTTATCTACAAAGAAGTCTTGTTAGGATTTTGACAGGAACTGTATTACATGTGTATATCAACTTGGGAAGTCTTGACATCTTTACTACCATGTCCTTCAATCCATGAACATGATATATCGTTCCATTTATTTAGATCCTCTGATTTCTTTCATTAGTATTGTATAGCTTTCAGCATACAAATCTCATACAAGTTTTGTTAAATTTACAGCTAAGTATTTCTTGTGTGTGTGTGATTGTGAACAGTAATGTATTTTTAATTTCAGTGTCTACATGTTCACTACTAGTATATAGAAATATGCTAAATAGAAATTGATTTTTGTATGTTTATTTGTACCCTGAAATCTTGCAGGATTCACTTACTAGTTCTAGGATTTTTTTTTTTTTTTGGTACATTCCGTGGGGCTTTTATACATGATCATGTTATTTGCAAATAGGTACAGTTTGATCTCTTCCTTTCCAGTCTGTGTGCCTTTTATTTCCTTCTCTCACCTTAATGCACTGACTAGAATTTCCAACACTATTTTGAGTAACAGTGGTGAAAGGGGACATTCTTGCTTGTTCCCAGTCTTAGGGGGAAAGCATTAAGTCTTTCACCGTTAAGTATACTGTTAACTGTAGGTTTTCTATAGTTGCTCTTTTATCAATTTGAGGCAGTTTCCTTTGGAATTACTATTTTTTTCTATCAGTGTTTTATTTCCTGTTAGTTTTACCATGAATGAGTGGAGAAATTTTTCAAATGCTTTTACTGCATTGATTGATAAAATAAGATTTTTCTTCTTCAGCCTATTAACATAGTGGATCACACTGACTGATATTCAAATAGTGAACCAGCTTTGCATCCTTGGAATAAACTCTACTTGGTCAGGATGTATAATTCTTTTAAAAGATTGTTGAATTCTGATATTTTATTAAGGATATCTGGGTTTATTCCATGAAGGATATTAGTCTGTAGTTTTATTTTTTTTGTAGTGTCTTTGACTGGTTTTGATAGCAGGGTAATAATTATTTTGTGAAATGGATTGGGAAATATTTCCTTCTCTTCTATTTTCAGGAAGAGACTGTAGAATTGGTTTTAACTCTTCTTGAAAAGTTTCATAGAATTCTCCAATAAAGACATCTGAGCCTGGAGATTTCCTTTTTGGAGTTTCCTAATTACAAGTTTACTTAACAGTTATAGGGCTGTTCATATTACCTACTTCAAAGTGAGTGAGTTCTGATCATTTTCAATTTTCAAAAAATTGGTTGTAAATTTATGTGTGTGGAGCTGTTCATAGTATTCTCTTACCCTTTTGATGTTTGCAGGGTTTGTATCCTTGTTTCTGATACTATTTTTGATAATAGTAAATTGTCTTCTTTTTTCCCTTTGTCAGTCTGTCAATTTTATTGATCTTTTCAAACAACTAGTTCTTTTGTTTCACTGATCTTCACTATTGTTTTTCTGTTTTCAATTTTACTGATTTCCACTCTCACCTTTATTTCCTTCCTTCTTCTTGCTTTAGGTTTACTTTGCTCTTCTTTTTCTAGTTTCATGAGGAGAAGCCTAGATGACTAAGGCTGTTCCTCTCTTCTAATACGTGCACTAAGTGTTATGTTTCCTCTTAGTGTTGCTTTAGCTGGTTCCCTCGAATTTTTGATATGTTGAATTTTTATTCAGTTTAATGTATTTTTAAAAAATTCTCTTTGAGATTTCTTTGACCCATAGATTATTTGGAAGTGTGTTGTTCAGTTTCCAAGTGATTGAACATTTTCCAATTATCTTTCTGTTATTGACTCTATTTTGATTTCATTGTGGTCAAAGAACACACTCCGTATGATTTCAGTTTTTTAACTTGGTAGAAATTTATTTTATGATCCAGGACATGGTCTAACTTGGAGTATGTTCTGAGCACTTGAAAAGATTTTATAGTCTGCTGTTGGGTGGAGTGTTCTATAAATGTTGATTAAATCTTCTTGGGTAATAGTGGTGTTTAATTCTTTTATATTCTTGCTGATTTTCTGTCTTTTTGTTTTATCAAGTGTTGAGAGAGCGGTGCTAACGTTTCCAACTATAATTGTGAATTTACCTATTTCTCTTTCCAGTTGTATTAGTTTTTGATTTACATATTTTGCATCTGTTTTTTGGTGCATACACATTTATATTGTTATATCCCCTTGAAGGATTGTCTCTTTATCATAACATAATATCTCTCTCTGGTAATTTTTTTAGTCTAAATTCTACTTTTTCTAGTATTAATACAGCTATTCCACTTTCTTTTGATTAATGTTTACATGATATACCATTTTTCATTTCTTTACTTTCAGCCTGTCTATATTGTTATAAATGCAGTGAGTTTCTTATAGGTAACATATAGTCGAGTTATATATTTTTAATTCACTCGGCCAATCTGTCTTTTAATTGATATATTCAGATCATTTACATTTATATGTAACTACTGATTAGTTAGAGCGTATGTCTACCATTTTATTTTTTGTTTTCTGTTGTTTTCTTTTTCCTGACTTCCTGGGAGTTATGTGAACATGTTTTTTAGAATTCCATTTTGATTTATCTAGTATTTTCTGACTCTATCTCTTTGTACAGTTTTTCAGTGGTTGTTCTAGATATTATATTATGTATACATAACTTACAACAGCCCACTGGTATCATCACTTTTCTAGTTCAAGTGTACTGTGAAATCCTTACTTCTACTTCTCTTTACTTTCCTTTGTTCTTCCCCATTTATAATGTAACTGCCTTACGTATTTTCTCTACACACATTGAGAACCACATCAGATAATATTAAAATTTTTGCTTCAAATGTCAAACATAATTTAGAAGTTCAAGAGAAGCAAAGTATATTGCATTTACCCATATTTTTGCTTATGCTGTCCTTTCTTCCTTCTTGATATTTCAGATTCCTTTTTTTATTATTTTCTTTTGTTTAGAAAATTTCCTTTAGCTATTCTTTTAGGGTATGTCTGCTAATGACAAATTCTATGACTTTTCCTTCATCTGAAAATATCTTGATTTCCCCTTCATTCCTGAAAGATATTTTTGCTGGGTATAGAATTCTGGGTTGATAGTTTCTTTTCTTTCAGTATTGAAAAATGTGCCACTTCTTCCCAGCCTGCATGATTTCGGATGTGAAATTCACTGTCATGTGAATTGCTTTTCCCCTACAGGTAAGGTGTCACTTCTCTTTTGCTGCTTTCAAGGTTTTTTCTTTATCTTCAGTTTTCAGAAGTTTGACTATGATGTGTCTTCGTGTGGATATCACTGGGCTTATCTCTTTGGAGTTCACTCAACTTCTTAAATTATGGAAGTTTATATCTTTTGTCAAGTATCTGAAGTTTTCAACCTTTATTTTTTTTAGTACTTTTTCAGCTATGCCCTCTTTCTCCTCTTCTTCTAGGAAACATATAAGAATGTTAAATCTTTTGTTATAGTCTCACTTGTATGTGAGGTTATGTTCCTTTTTTCTCTTTCAGTCTATTTTCTCCACTGTTCAGATTGAATAATGTCCATTTTTCTATTTTCCAGTTCACTGATTTTTTTTTCCTCTGTTATTCTGCTGTTTATGTTATTCATTGCTAGTTTCATTTTGGTTTTGTACTTTTAATTTATAGAATTTCTATTTGATTCTTTATACCTTGAGTTTATTTGCTCAGACTTTCTATTTCTTTGCTGAGACTTTTATTCTAAATGTTTCAAGCATATTTTTAATTGCTCATTGAAGCATTTTTATGATGGATGCTTTAAAGTCTTTGTTAGGCAATTCTAACCCTTCTGTCATCTTCATGTGCATTTCTATTGATTGACTTTTTAAATATGATTTGAAGTGTTCCTAATGTTTAGTATGGTAAGTGATTTTCAATTGATTTGTGATCATTTGAGTTATTGTCTTATAAGGCTCTGGACCTTATCTAAAGCTTCTAATTGTCCTGTTTGGTACAGGAAGTGAGGATACCACCTTGTTACTCCAAGGTGGGAGTAGAAGTTGAGGTTTCCCCCTTGGCCTCTGATGGCGTCTGAAAGAAGAGGCTCCTCATCACTGATGGGCAGGGATGGGATTTCCAGTCCCCAATCAAGCCTCCACTGATATCTCTTTGGCTGGAAAGAGGAGGGGTGCCTCATTATTGCTCCCCAGGTGGCTTTAATGACACCACAATGATATGGCTTTGCTTACCTCTGGATGGCAGTGAAAGTCCAGGCCACTTATAACACTACCCCGGGTGATGGGGGAGAGGAAGGGATACCTTGTTACTGCCGGTAGCAGTGGAAGTAACAGCTCCCTACTCAATCTTCTCTGTTACCACCCCAGTTGGGAGGGTAGGGCATCTCATTACAGCCTGGAAAGGGTGACAGTATAGGTTCTCAGCCTCTGCTGGTGTGGGTGTGGGTGGGGCCACAGTTTTTTCTGTGGTATTTGGCTGCGGTAGAATGACTACTGCTTAAAAGTTTTCTGTCTTACTATGTCACCCCTTTCCAGGTTGTTTGGCTAGAGACAGCAGGCCTTTCTTGGGAATTGTTTGTCTGTGCTCATTGGTGTTTCTGGGTTATCTGCTTCTCCAGCACCCAGTCTAAGACATAAAAGGCAAAAGGAAATCCAAGCAACACACTGCCATGTTGTTCTTTGGGTCCCAAGGTCCTTAGCTGGTCTACCTTCTTCCCTCTATGTTTCAGTTTTCTTATGTTTGTTTTACTTTATAACTGATATCCAGTTGCACTTTAGTGTGAGGAACAGGGAAAAGTATAACTCTTCCATCTTCCTGAAAGTGGAAGTCATCACTGACTTTTAAATCACTTCCCTCATTCTCATATCCAAGTTTCTGCCATCTTCTCTCTTCATTAACCATAGAAATCATACACACCTTGAGTAAACTCTTAATTCTCACCTATTATATGGTGGCTTCTCCAATTACTCTGATTATGATTCTACTTTATCTTTCTGACTTTTCTTCAGACATCTTTATTCTATGTTTTGAATTTAATTACATTCAGTCTTCTGGGAGATCCTGGGTAAATCAGTTAATCTCTCTGAGCCTCAGTTTTCTTATTTGTGAAAGACTGACACTGGTTCCCATCTATTTCAGAAGATTGTTAATAAGCATTACATTTTTAAAAATAGGAATGAAAAACTATAAAATGCTTGTCAAATGTTAGGTATTACTATTATTCCAAATGTTCTGTGTGAGTCTTGTCTCCTCTTCATAAATTACAAATTCTTTGAGTAAGAGGATATCTCATATTTTCTTACTGTATTTCTCTCAGAATTAGCCCATAGGGTAGAACTGATTTCTCTGTTCTTATAGATTCACTCTAGATGTTAAGAATATTGAACTACCAAACCTAACATAGGCAGTAGCATCTGATCCATTATTATTTATCAAGCAAACATATAAACAGCTAATCAATGCCCTTGTCATTATATTCACGTATATGTAAACAGGCACATGTACTATTCAAACAGTCTCTGAAATACTTGGGAGTCTTTGAAGGTCAAGGTAGACTGGGCATGTTTTGAAGATATCCACATCAGACAGAAGAAAAGGGATCCATTTGATTCAAATATTTTTTTAAGGTATGTTTATATATACTATGCAAGTCACTGTCTAGATTTAAATAAAATATTCCCTGCTTTGAGAAACTCACAAACATAACTAAAGAACAAACAGCTACATGAAGTTAAGAGTTCATTTAGTCTACTCTCTTTGATAGTAATCTTTTATTTTTAAAGTTTTACAAAACACACAAATGAAAATATCTCTTCTATCTAATTTAATTCCTTAACCAATTATCTCCTCTTTTTCTATTCTTGAAAGATATAAAAAACAAGTGGTTTCCATCTTCTGTAAAAAGTATTTTGGCAATTACAGAGCAATAAATCTATACTTACCTCTCATATAAACAAAAAACTATAGTCTTTACTTAGAATAAACAGCTTGGTATCCCAAACACAGAAGTTTAGATCAAATGGTTAAAAATAAAATAAGACAATTCAGAAGGTAATGAAAAGGTCCTATGTGTTGAATGAATGAAACCTGCCATTTCTGTGTGCTGACACACTAGCAGTAATATCTTCTAATTAACTACCTTTGCTCACCAAGCATCTCTGGCTTACAATCTGGGTTTTCTTTTCTTTAGTTTTTTTAGCCATGCCACGTGGCACGTGGAATTCACAGACTAGGGATCGAACCCGTGCCCCCTGCAGTGGAAGCGTGGAGTCTTAACCACTGGACTGCCAGGGAAGTCCCAACAATCTTGGTTTTCTATGTAGTTTCCACTCAATGAAATATGGGTTCATCAACCACCACCCTATTATGATCTTCTTTGGAGTTAATAAATTGGCATTCTGATTTACAAATAACCCCCTATGTATTGAATAATGTGCGCCTTTCCTCTAGAGATGAATCACCGCCCAGCATGTTGATAAATATTAAGTTTCTAGTTTTGCAAAGTGTAGTATTAGACTCTGAAATGTACCACACCAAAGAACAATCACCTTTGTTAAACTCCTCTAAGTGTCTGTGTGGGGTGACATATATGTCGCTCACCTCTTCAAAACACAACACAGGCTGTAAAAATATTGGTAGGTCCACTTACTGTTATTCTAAGACCAATAATGCTAACATGACTTCAATACAGAAATGGGAGAAAGAAGCAGTTAAATGTCGTTAACATTAATGAAGAATTAATACTGAAATCATCTAACAGATCACAAACATGCAAATAACTCACTGCCAATGTGTTTAGACATCGTAAAAACACAAAAAATTTTAAATTAAACGATTTTAATTCAGAAAGTGAAAAAAAGGTTTTTAACTTTGGGGGGAAATATGTGCTAAAGTTAGTGTTTTTGAGTAAAGCAGCTTTTCCTGTGCTTTCAACACGCCACTTTTAATCTAAGGAGACAGAGAAGGCTCTCACTGTCACAGAGACAGCTACTTTCACCAGCACCACTTTGGCAGCTGCTTTTACTGGAAAATATTAATAATCCCCAAATGTATTTTGCTTGCCAACTTCTTTTAAGAAATAAAACTGTATTGCAAACAATTTTAACAGTATTTTTATGAATGACAATTGAGTCATCTATCTTTTAGGAAAATTTAAAATGATTATCTCCTTCCTGTTATTCCAAGACCCCAGCATTTCACTGTAAACATCATACATTGGCTTTATGAATGTCAAATTCACAAGAACAAATAATCACAAATTTAAGCATTTTCCTATGAATCAGAAGTTAACTATTATGAATAAATTGTAATAAACATGAATTATAAAATCAGTTCTCTCACACTTATTTACTAAATTGGCAAAAAAAACTGAAATAATAAGAAAGAAAATGAAGAAAATATTAGCCAAGAGAAAAGAAACATTCTTGAAAAAAAAATCACAGTAGTTAGAACTACATATGAAAAATGCAAAAATTGGCCAGAGTTAACAGAAATAGAAGAATACTGGACAAATAGTGATTGCAAGTAATTTCCCAATTCTAGACAGTCTCTAATATCTCAAAAACTCATAAAAAAATATATTGCTTTTAGTTCTTTTAGAACCAGCTGGTAACATGCTAGAAGCTCACGCATAATCATCACACTACTTGTACGTAGTAAACTAGAAGGCGTGCATGGGTATCTAGAAAAGTTACTTAGAACTTTGCCAAAACTGACATGTCGCTTTTGTGAAGCCAAACAGCATTTGTTTGGCTCTTGGTTTAACAAGTTAATAGTGAAGTTTTAAAGGATTTTGAGGAGGCTTGCTTATGCTGGCTTCTAAATGCACCAGTCTAAAGGCAGAATTTAATATTCTAAAACACTGTAAAGTGGATTCTGAAAAGGGCTTAGAAAATTGCTTTAAAAGGTTTACTTTACTTTTAAAAGCATCTGTTGCTCCAGGTGCATGGTTTTTGTCTGGATGAAACTTCAAAGCAAGCTTTCTATAAGCTTTTTTCAAGTCTTCATCACCAGCATCTTTGGTAACTCCAAGTACTTCATAGTAATTTTTACATTTGTTTATGCTGTGAACAAGAGAATGTGTTACATTGTAAGTAAACTTCAAGGAAGAGCTTCGAGTAATACCTCTATTTTTTTTATTTATTAGAATAGTATAAAGAACTGTCTGTGGACTGTTTTCTCGATATCAAGTTATAGTTTATCCGTTAAGGGTTATTGCTCCATTCTCTTTTTCAATCACAGACCATTTTCCCAACCTCTCCCAATCTAAGAATTGACCATAAGAATGTCCTTGGTGCAATTTATCACAACTACAGAGAAGTAAAGCAAAGCTCACAACAAATGTGGATGAAGCACAGAGCACACACTGCAACTAAAACGAGAGAGTAAGAACAATTTTATAGTACTCTTAAGTGCATAAATAAATTCCAAAACTCCTCGCAAGTATGTCACAGCTAAAGATTAATGTGCATTGCATTCCAAGAGTTTTATTGTTGCATAATGTAAACCTAACCAAGTATCAAAGCAACAGTTTAGTGCATGTAGACAATTACAGTACCCTATGGCTTCAATGTCAAGTTAATTCAGCTAGGCAATGCTAAAAAGAATTCATTTGTGTCAGTCTCTATGAAAGATAAAATCTCATAATAAAATACATCATGGGACTCAAAAATATTTGTTACATCTGATTTTCATTATGATGAACATACTCTTAAAGATTACTTACATGTTTATAACCCTAAATATGCAACGTTTAAGCCCAGAGTCTTTGAAGTATGTTAGGAAAAGAAATACTCTGAATGGAGCAGAGAATACTAATCCTTTTGTATGCTAACTTTCTCCCATGACCTAAAAATTTTCCTTCACTAAAATACAGCTACATTTTAAATATTTTTTGTTGAGTACTATATAACTTTAAATGTGTTCCATGTATGAGCAGCTTGATGACAGAAGTAGTAAGAAGTAAAAGGATCTGAGGCACAACTGTTCCCTGACAGCTAAAGAACTGCAAAGGCTGACTTGAAATTTTCAGAGAAAAGAGACAAGATTGGTCTTATTTCGCTACTAAACCTATTAGCCATCACAGTGCTTGGTACATGATGGGTTCTCAGTAAATATTTATGGAATAAATGAACCTTAGCTCTCCTTTCATAATGAAAGCATTCATCATTTGTTATATGAACAAGGGGAAAAAAAGAACACACTGAAAAGATTATAGAATTTTTTAATAATCACAACAAAAATCTGTTAGGCAGTCTTCTTCAGAGTAATAAAAATTAAAATTAGATTTTTCTACTTTAGATACTTAATAAATATGAACACAAGTCAATTTTATTTCATAAACATGACATTTCCTTTATTTAGTCAATAATATTTATTGAGCACCAACTAAGTCCCAGGGCACTTGAGATCTATTAGAGAACA
Source organism: Balaenoptera borealis (assembly GCF_965194805.1). NCBI lineage: Eukaryota > Metazoa > Chordata > Mammalia > Artiodactyla > Balaenopteridae > Balaenoptera > Balaenoptera borealis. Next base: position 28,573,551 of record NC_138861.1, read on the forward strand.
AAACAGAGAACGATCACTGCCTTTGTAGAGACTCATTCTCCTAGATATGTTAAGAAACTATGTGATAGAAAACAAGGGAAGAACGACATGTACAGAACACCTACTGTGTGTCAGGCACATATCCACAACCCCATATCCATGTTCCAACATCCATAAAGTTCTGAAAAATGGAAGTTATTCTATAACTAACTTGACTGCAAAAACCTGACTTGGAAACTTTCAGAGGCAAAATTTCAAAGGCAAAACTGAACTGATGTGAAGCTGCTATATAGTCTTCATTTATCACATTCAAGTGTGATATTTGTACCTTTTGCTGCAGAAATGGCACTATTAGGTTAGGGCTGCTTACCAGACCCTGCTAAGACATTATGTAATCTATAACATATGCTCCTTAGTACTTTTCGAAAATATGAAGATCCCGAGTTCCAAACTACATCTGGTCCACAAAAATTTCACGTAAAGAATTGTAGAATCTTATTATGCTGATTATTTTACACAAATTATCTCATTTACTCCTCATTAGGTAGATATTATTCCTATTTAACCAATGAGGAAATCAAGGCTTCGAGTGGTTATGTAAATTGCCAAAAGTCATATAACCAAGTAACAGATGGAAACCAAAATTTATTTCTTCAACAAAAATTTACTGAATATCCACTTTCTGCTAGATGCTGTTTCAGACACTACAGTGGTAAATAAAGCAGTCAAAAAATCCCTCCTCACATTAAATTTAAAATTGGGAGAGAGACAAGCAATTAACAAATATAGAAGTAAAATACGAAGTACATCATATGACATCATATGGTGATATATATTTAGAGAAAAATGAAGTGGCAAAGGGAAATAGTGAATGGAAAGAGAGGCCTGCTATTTTAAATAGGGCGATTAGGAAAGGCCTCACAAGTGAAGATTCAATCCTCAGTTTGTCTGACTTGAAAATCCTGCTGTCTCAGAATCAGAATAAAGAAGAAAAGGAGCCCATTCAGACTCCAGACCAACCATCCACTTCCTTCTATTTGCTCTTCTAATCTGTGTTTAAACAGATTCTCTGTTGGTTTCGGTGCCCCAAACATGCCTTCTCTGCCTCTCTTCTTGTTTAGTTAGTTTCTACAACATCTTCAGACCTCAGCTGAGCTCTTCCTTTTCTCAAGAACTCAGATTCCTCAAGACTAAGTTTGGTGACCCTCTTATATTCTCCTAAAGCTCTCTGAACTTAGCCCTATCCCAGCAATTATCTTAAATGTACCACAGCTATCAGTTTACATGTTTGACTACTTTTCCAGACTATTAGGCCCCCTGAAAGCAGGGATTGTGTCTTGTTCACCATATGTGTTGAATGGATGGATGACTAGTACAATTTGAGGGCAGAAATGGTGAAGATCTAAAAGTCATTTTTGGACCAAAGATAATGTGCTGTAAGAAAAATATAGTTGGCATCAAAAAATCAATTTGGAATAGAAGACTGTGGGACAAGGACCAGAGCTAAAAATATGACAGACACTATCTGAACACAAAAGACAAAAGGCAGTGATAAACAAAACACTGAACAATCCTAAAGTCATTACTACTTGCTTTGAATGCATAAGATGTTTCCTTATGACCAGATTAATCCTATAAAATTATGTTGTTGATTATTTCCTGAGCACAAAAGGCTAGGCAATAGAAAAAGGCAGACTAGGAGAGGGCTGCTGGATAGTATAGGGAAATTAGTTTGGAATTCACAGTCCTCTAGAGATGGGTCATAAAGCTAAGTACTGTCACAAAGAGAAAAAAGGTAGGAAAAACAATTATTTTACTAACTCTTAGCCGTATCTAGCTCTACCATATCTTCCTTGCACTGAATTTTTCATCGTATATTAGAGAAGAAATTCTTTGAGAAGCTAGCAGAGAGGTATAAAGTCAACATCACCAATGGACAAGCTGTAGACTACATATCTCAAGTAACGCTACAAATATACTCATTTACTTAATTTTTCACACCTAAATGAGAAATTACCATTCACAAATTAATTTTAATCTATATATTGTTCATTATACTCCTTTTCACCAACTAACTGCATTTGTCACATTTTTTTATAGTTTGCTCCTTACTGAAAGATTCAAACCTTCTTCACCATCCTCACCAAAGACTAAAAAAAGAAGGAAGGAAGGAAGGAAGGGAGGGAGGGAGGGAGGGAGAGAGGGAGGAAAGAAAGAAAGAAGGAAAGAAAAGAAAGAAAGAAAGAAAGAAAGGAAGGAAGGAAGGAAGGAAGGAAGGAAGGAAGGAAGGAAGGAAGAAAGAAAAAAAAAAGAAAAGAAAAAAGAGGTAATCTATTACCTGCCCTGGAAGAAAATATCGTGCAAAAGGCCAGAAAGATATGTCTGGGAGCTCAACAGCGGAGATGCATGCATGGCTCAACTTTTATGTCTTCCTTTATGTGTGAGAAAGCATTCTGGCCGTGGAAGGAGGGGTCTCTTTCTATTCTTTTTTTCATATATTATAGATGAGTTTTAAATAAACTTCAAATTTAATTTCTGTTTAGGAAAATAATTCCTTATTCCTGAGACAAAGGTTTATCTATTTTATAAATTTAGCAAAATGGTTTATTTTGTTTTCATTTAAAGAACTACAGCTAAATCCAATCCTAATGAAATCCCCATAATTCAAATAATTTTAACAGTTATACAGAAGTGTTCCTAATTGATAAATATAATGATGGCCAGTTAATGATTTCTCACTGATCTTGTAAATTTTTAAAATAAAAGATGCGCTTTTTTTCCATGAGATATTAAAAGTCTCTTTAAATTAGATCCAGGACACCTTTTGCTCTGTAATTTTTCAATATATTTCAACGCAAAGACAACAAATAGTGCTTAGTTTCACAGAATATGAGTTTTTACAAAGTTACACACTTTTTCTTCAGTCTTACTGTAAGCTAGCTCTTACTTATGCAATGGATGCAGTATTATTGCATGGCTTCTCCCATTGAGCCAAATTGTCACTGAGCAACTTGTTTGCATAATCGTGCTAACCAACAAGATAACATGGCTTTCTTCAGAAAAATCCCCTGTGTATAGGTAAAACAAAAACAAAAACATACAGCATGTAAGTGTTTGCTGGTGATCTGTTACCTCACTAAAGCGACACTTACAGAAGGCTAATATAACGAGTAAGTGTTACATGATTAGCTAAGCAACTCTTATACAGTATAAGGTACCAAGTGAAATACTTTGAATAACTTAGGGGTTCTATTAAAGAATGTTCTGGTCATATTTATCCCCAAAGGAAAAAAACTTCATTTATTTAATTTTAAAAAGGTATGCTGAAATTATTGATAAGAGAAACAATCTCTAATACAGGTATACTACTAAGCTAATACTTGTACTCCACAAAAATTCAGTCTCAAACTTGGCTGGGTCCACAGTGCTAGCCAGCAATCCTGCCATTCCATCTGCCTTTACCCTCTGCAAATATTCCATACCTTTACCACTCTTCTCAGGCTTTCAATCTCATCTCTTTTCTTCTAACTCTCAGAGGATAACTTCATCTCCAATTTCATAGAGAATACAGACCCAAAAGACAGGAAATCTCTCAACATTTTATTTCCATCTGTCCAATTCTGGCCATATACAAAGGGGATCTGCACCCACAATCATCTTTCATCTTTCACACAATTCACTCTATTTAGGTCTTTTACTGAGAACAAGTTCTCCCAGTAAAAAGTAATTTCTACAAGAAAATAAAATTTGTTTTTGGAGAGATGTGGTTTCCTGAAACACATTTCAGCACACTGTTTAATTAAAGGTTTTTCTTAAAGAAATTCAAAAGCAAGTCTCTCATTTATTCACTTATCTCACTTATTCAGCCACCTCTGACACAATACTACAGTTATAAAAGTCGTTAGCAAGATTATTTATAATTCTCAAAGTACTTCACTACCATTCAGGCTAACCAAATACCCTTTACCATGATTAGGGAGTCTTTGTTTCTTATTGTGGTCACACAGATAAAATGTTACATTCAAGCTTTAGCATCTGAATATATATGAAGAAAAGCAAAATATAAATACATTGATACTTGATTTAAAAATAACTTCAATTCCAAATTATGGTGAGTAAAAAAGAATTAACTAAAAATAAGAATGGGGAAAAAAAGGGTGAAAAAAGAAAGAAAATAAGATTAAAAGAGAAACAGATAAGAAAGGGCAAAAGAGAAAGAAAACTAGCTTTACCTACTTTTCACTTAAGCTAGTTCACTGTACTATTCACTCTCTATGTTGAATTATCCGATTAATCACTGTTCAGAGTCCTTCATCCTTATACTTTAGTTTCCCTAGACAGCAATTTCAGTACAACATCAATACAGTTTCCTTAAGCTATAGCAGGAAACCATAACAGTATTTTCTCCAGTGTTTCATACTCAGAAGTTCATTTACTTTCCAGAAAATCTTTTCTTAATTATAAAATTAATAAAGTCAATCTCCAAAACCCAGTTCATAATTTTCCAATTCTACCTAATTCTTCTGCTTTAAGTAGACGTGTATCATGAAGTAAAACTAAAACACTGAGACAGAATGATCAGAGTAAGAGAAATATTAAAAGGAGAGGACGTTATAGTGCGTGCATATATATAAAGATAGCCTTAAAGAAAGAATATAAATAGAAAAAAAACCCTATCCTTCATTAATATAAGTAGGAAATTGAAAATGCTGTTGCAATTGCCCTCAATTTTCTTCTCATATGAAATTCTCCTGCTTTTATATATATATATATATATATATATACGTGACAAAACAATTCTTTATCCTCTTTCAATATTGTTATCTAAACACTGTATTGTGTCAAAAATCGAAACAATTTGCCTCAAAAAATTTCCTTCTGTAAGTAGCTTTGTGGCTTATAGTTACTTTAAAAGATGGAAACTTCCACAGAATTGGTAATTTACAGACTGATTTTATAAAGAATATAAAGCATAAGACACCCAGAGTTCAATTTCTCAATGTCTGTTCTTCTACTGAATTATAATTCAAACCCATTTTTTAGGTGTTATGACACTAAACTTACATTAGTATCAGTTATAATTGACATATAAGTTACTTATTCCTACCTGAGAACTCCATCTACTTGGTCTTTGGTGTAGCCTTTTCCGCTTTCACCACTACCAGAGGAGCTGTCCTTTGTGCACTTAGGCTTGCTTTGATCACCACTACCTGACGGTTTTCGGCAATGAGGGCTATTTCCAGCAGTGCTTCCATTTTTCATAATTATTTCCAATAGTGCTGTGGAAAGATACAGAAAGCATACTATCTCTGTTTACATCAAGGTACAAACACATGGTCTTGAGAAAAAAGTTATAAAGCTGACAAATTGTGTACTTCAGAAAGATACACCATAGGGTCTTTTAAAATAAATAGCAAGCATTCCCTTATGTACTTAGCTGTTGACAGACTACTGATCACCATTTAGAAGTAGAATATTAAGAAGTTTAATGTTAGTAACTCAAAACTACTATCATCCAATAACTTATGACATACTTTTATTTGTCACATCATGGTGAAACTGCAGAATACCAAAGAAAAAGATAGTCCTTAAAGTAGCCAATGAGATTACCTAAAAAGAAACAGAAATTAGACTTCCTATCTATTTCTCAGCAGCAACAATGGCAGCTAAGTGAGTAATATCTTCAAAATACTTAGGGAGAATAACTGTCAACTTGAGTTCTGCACTAATTTTCTGGAAATTACATAAGATTAAAATAAAAACATTTTCAAACAAACAAAAACTGAGAATATTTACCACTGAGGTTTCACTAGAAGATACTTAAAATACATATTTTGAACAAAAGGAAAATGCTTGCAGACAGGCTGAGATGTAAAAGGGAATGGACAGCATGAGGTTCAAATACTGTGGAGCAAACACTGTGGTAATGTGTGAGTAAATCTAAACTGAGTCTATAAAGCAACAGTATATGTCTAGGATCTCCTATAAAATACTGGAGAGGCACAGAAGAGGGGTAGAGAGAATATATGAAATAAGAATGGCCATGTATTCATAATGATTAAAGATGGGAGGGTGGTAGGGATTGACTAAACTATTCCCTCTCCTTTCGGGTATGCTTGAAACTTCCCATAATGAGTTAAAACTAAACATTGAAAAAAAAAATCAACAGAACTAAAAGGAAAAAAACAGAGAAACCCACCTTGACAGTAAAAGACTTTAACACATTTTTAATCCACAACTGACACTGGGTCGATTAAATAATCACTAAGGATACAAATGACATAAACTTCTAATTTATCAAGTTTGATCTAAGAAACATAAAGTAATTATATCCAACAAATGTGAATATTCATTCTTTACAGGCACACAAGGAATGAAAATTGACTACATTATAACTAGACCATAATATTATCCTCTTCAAATCTCAAAGAATTAGTATTACAATATACTACAATCTCTGAGCAAAATGCATTTAAGTGAGAAATCAATTATAAAAATGTAACTAGATCACAAATGGGTTGGAAAGGAGAAGAGTCTAGAAAAACTCATGTATCAAAGAAACAATCATAATAGAAACAAGAAAACAGAATTGAAGAAAAATGAACATACTACATATCAGACTTTGTGGGTCATCAAATGGTGCTGGCACAACTGGACAGCTATATGAAAAACAATGAATCTGGACCCCTTCTTCACACCATACACAAAAATTCGCTCAAAATAGATCACACACCTATATGTAAGAGCTAAAACTATAAAACTCTTAGAAGAAACTATAGGAGTAAATCTTTGTGACTTTGATTTAGTCCAAAATTCTTAGATTTGACAAATTATGTAAAGTGGCAAAAGAAAATACAGAGAAACTGGACCTTATCAAAATTGAAAACTTCTGCCCCTCAAAGAATATCATCAATAAAGTAAAAAGACAATCCACAGAATATGAAAAAATATTTACAAAATCATATATCTGAAAGAGACATATATCTAGAATATATAAAGGATTCTTACAATTCAATAATAAAAGGACCAAAAACTCAATTAAAAATGGGTAAAGGATCTGAATAGACCTTCTCCAAAATATACAAGTGATTAATAAGTACGTGAAAAGTTGCGCAACAATAGCCACTAGGCAAATGAAAATTAAAGCTACGATGAGATACCACTTTACATCCACTAGGATGATTATCATCAACAAGATGGACAATCACAGGTGTTGGCAAGGATATTGAACAACGGGAACCCTTATACATTGCTGGTGGTAATGTAAAATGATATGTCCACTTTGAAAAATCATCTGGTAGTTCTTTAAAAGATTAAACATATAGTTACTATTTGACCCAACAATCCTATCCCTGGGTGTATACCCAAGAGAAATGAAAACATACATGTATACAAAAACTGGTTCACAAATGTTCATAAGAGTATTGCTCATAATAGAAAAAAGTTGAAACAACTGAAATGGCCATCAACTGATAAATGGATAAATAAAATGTGATATGTCCATATAATGGAATATTATTTGACAATTTAAAAAATGAAGTATTGATATATGCTACAACATGGATCAACCTTGAAAACATGCTAAGTGAAAAAAGCCAGTCACAAAAGACCACATATTGTATGATTCCATTTATATGAAATGTATAGAATAGGCAAATCTACAGAGACAGAAAGATCAGTTCTTGCCAAGGGTTACTGGGGAGGGAAGGACAGAATTGGGGAGAAATGAGGAGTCATTGCTAGTGAGTACAAGGTTTCTTTCTGTGATGAAGAAAATGTTCTAAAACTAATTGCTGTAATGGTTGCACAACTCTGTGAACCCACTGAATGGTATACTTTAATTGAATGAATTGTAAGGTATGCGAGTTACATCTCAGTAAAGCTGTTACACATATATTTTTAAAAATCCAGCAGTGTCATTGCCACATGGCTTGTGGGATCTCAGTTCCCTGACAAGGGACTAAACCTGGGCCACAGCAGTGAAACTGCTGAATCCTAACCACTAGACCACCAGGGAACTCCCGATAATTATTTTTAATATTTTACATATGAGAAATTTCTTCCATATCTTTTTCCTAGCTAATGCATTCAAGAGGTCACCAAAGACATAAGATATTCAGTTTTTATAACAATCTAGCTGTAGATGGTACAGAAAGGCTCTTAATTAGACACCAATCTAGTAGTTATTAACAATATAAGAATAACATATAGTTAATTTTTAACTATAGTTTCGTTCACATTTAATGCAATCACATTAACCTTGAGAGCAGAAGCCAGTACGGTCTAGTGGGTAGTGGTTCACAACTTTTTAATACGAAAAATTTTGTGGAAATTCTGGGAAGACAGCAGCTTACATTTTAAATCTTATAAATTAGAGCAATTAGACAGCAAAATCAAAACCTCATGTACAAAATCCCAAAATACAAGGTGGGGACAAGCCACCAATAGTTACAAGATCTATGTGGGTAGTATCATCTGTGCAGGAAAAAGCAGAGGACAGTAACAGGGCGTTTTACCAGTCCACAGAACAGAATAACTGCAAAATAGCCAACAGGGACTCTCTATGAAGCAGAGCAGGCGAAAATGAGAAAAGTGAATAAAAAGGAATGGGTTTTGCTCACTACAATAGCATGTGATTGAAAGGGTTCACAATAAACTCTTAAGGGCATCCAGTCACTACAATTCTCAAAACTAATCAGTCAAAGCTCTCCTCCAGAACAAAGCCACACCAAGGAGAAACTTCTGGGAACAGGATCCAAACTGAAGAGACGAGAGGCAATAGAAAAAAAAGAAAAGCGAAAGTCCAGATAAAGTGGGGAAGGAGAAAGGAGTGAGGAGATCTTATATAGCAAGGTGACATACTTTCAAACATTACACAGAAACTGGAGAAGATCTCTGTGTATTTAGAAAGGCTAACTAACTTCACATAAAAATGAGTAAAAGAAAATGATAGACGTGAAATCTGATACAAAGTTACATTAAAAAAAAAAAAAGAACAGGCTAAATCTCTGAACACAATGAAAGCACACCACAAAGACTTGCCAACAAAATAGGTAAACACTATAACCTACTATTTCAAAACAAGCTGAAAAGACTTTTAAAAATTATTCACAATACAAAAGAACAACATAAATTAGAATTAAAACCCCTAAAATTATCTACCCATGGCTTAGGTGATAAAACTCAGGAGACAATAAAAAAGAAAAGGAAAAATCAATTCAAAAAAGAAGAATTAAACTAGAAGAAACAAAGAGTTACTAAACACAACAGAACTGCTGTGTAAATGAAAGAGAACATAAAAAGGACAATTTTTTAATTAAAACAAATGAAAAAGGCAAAAAATTAGAAAGAAAATGGCAAATATCGAAGATAGTTAAAGAAGATCCAACATACATATAATGAGTCCTGAAGAAGAAAAATAAAGGAAATTAAACCAATATAAAAACAATTGGAGAAAACTTTTCTGATATAAAAATAAAAACATCTGAAACCACATAATGAAAGGGCAAATCATGTACCTAAGAATACTGACCCAGAAAAACCAACATCAAGATATACTCTAGTAAAATTAATTGGGCAACTAGTCAAAAAGATCAAATGGCTTATTCTCTTATAAAGAAAATAAGATTGTCATCAGACTTTGCTCATCAGTAGTACTTGCATAAAACAATAGAAATATATATTTAGATACCCACAGAAAGAAAATTTGAGCCAAGTATCCCTCACTAACTTCAAGCATTAAGACCCACAGCTGAACTGTTTTCAACATTCCAGAACTTAGGGAGCATAGTTCCCACAAGGCCTTCCTAGAAATCTACTAGAGAACAGGCTTTAGGAATCCAAAATTAGACATACAATGACATAAGGACTGATGGTGAACATTAAATGTACAGTGACCTATTGAGTTAAAACTGAACAACAATTAAAAGAGAGCACATAGTATGTAATAATAATATGCTCTGACACTGTAGATAGGTTCAAATATTTTTTAAATGGTAGGCTTCCTCTGTCTTTCCTTTTACTTGTAAAAAATCAGATTATTTGTCTTCTCTTCCTTTCATTTTCATTTGGCAGCTGAAGCCTGGACCAAAGAAACTTATTGGGACCAAGGAAGCACTCATAGCCAAAAGCATGGCTGAGCTTGACAGGCCTGCACCAATGGGATCAAAAATGCAACTCATTACATACAGGGGGAAAAATGAACAAATAAGTAAATTGATAATAACGGGAGCCACATTTCTTACTGTCAGAAAATGGAATTACAGGGGGCTTCCCTAGTGGCACAGTGGTTGGGAGTCCGCCAGCCTATGCAGGGGACGTGGGTTTGAGCCCTGGTCCACAAGGATCCCACATGCCGCGGAGCTGCTAGGCCCACGTGCCACAACTACTGAGCCTGCACTCTGGAGCCTGCGAGCCGCAACTACGGAGCCCGTGCACCACAACTGCTGAAGCCTGTGTGCCTGTAGCCCATGCTCTGCAGCAGGAGAGGCCACTGCAATGAGAAGCCCGCACGCCACAGTGAGCAGTGGCCCTCGCTCGCCGCAGCTGGAGAGGGCCCACATGCAGGAGCGAAGACCCAACACAGCCAAAAATAAATAAATAAAATAAAATTTTTAAAAAACAGAGAAAATGGAATTACAAATATGAAAATGCAGAAGGTTAGAATGAACCCTGTGGACTTCAAACGGAGGTGTGTGAATCTTTGCACAGATTGCAAAATTAATATAGATTAAATTACTACAGGCATGTGTATACCCACAAACATATATAACACACAGATATACATACACATACATACATGCAACATACACACACATACATGCATTCATACATACACATACATGCATTCATACATACATATATTTCTCTTTTTTTTAAGATTTATTTATTTATTATTATTATTATTTTTGGCAGCATTGGGTCTTCGTTGCTGCACGCCGGCTTTCTCTAGTTGTGGCGAGAGGGGGCTACTCTTTGTTGTGGTGCGCAGGCTTGTCATTGCAGTGGCTTCTCTTGTTGCGGAGCACAGGTTCTAGGCGCGTGGGCTCAGTAGTTGTGGCTCACAGGCTCTAGAGTGCAGGCTCAGTAGTTTTGGCGCATGGGCTTAGTTGCTCCACGGCATGTGGGATCTTCCCAGACCAGGGATCAAACCCGTGTCCCCTGCATTGGCAGGCGGATTCTTAACCACTGCGCCACCAGGAAGTCCCCATACATATATTTCTTAGCTCTACCAAGAGGACCTAGAGGCAATGACACACCTGTAGCAATGAGCTTATCAAGTGTCTATATCTTAGTTTCTAAGTACCATTATCCACTAAAAAGAATCAGGACTCCTGGGGAGAGAACTGATTCCCAGGGCAGAGAAAGTAAAAAGTAAGCCTGAAAACTTTTTTGTGCCAGAAAGGAAGTTCAAAGAATGATGAGGACGTGTCAAAAAGACATAGCAGCCAGCTTGAAGGGGCTCCTACTGACTAAATCTGAGGCAATCTGAGCATCAAAATGAATAACGATAATAATGGATTAAATAGGAATCCATGAATCCATACTAATGAATAAAGTTGAGTGCCAACTAATAAACTGAAGAAGAAATAATGGAATAAAAAACCAACATGTGGCAACCATCAGAAATTTATTCTGGAAAGAATCATCAATGGATGCTAAAAGGAGTTGGTCAAAGTCTGCTGTGGAACAGGACATTTACAGTTTCAAAGTATTTTCCCACAAAATATTTATTAATTACAAGAGGGGGGAAAAAAAGTAAGTTTAGAGTGGAGAAACCTGGTAATCACCAACTTCACCAAGTGATCAAAGTTAACTTCACCAGTAAGGACCAAATTGACATAACATGTCTCCTGATAAGTTACACTAAGAACATGGTATGCCTGCCAAAGATTCATATGAGGAAATGTCAGCCAAACCCAAATTGAGGGAAATTCTATAAAATATCTGGTCTGCACTCATGAAAAATGCCAAGATCAAGAAAGAAAATAGAGGGGATGTAAATTGGTACAGCTGCTATGGAGAACAGTATGGAGGTTCCTCAAGAAACTAATAATAGAGCTATCGTATGATCCAGCAATCCCACTCCCACTCTTAGGCATATATCCAGAGAAAAACATGGTTCAAAAGGATACATGCACCCCAATGTTCATTGCAGCACTGTTTACAATAGCCAAGACAAGGAAGCAACCTAAATGTACATCGATAGATGAATGGATAAAGAAGATGTGGTACATATATACAATGGACTATTACTCAGCCATTAAAAAAGAATGAAGTAATGTCATTTGCAGCAACATGGATGGACCTGGAGATTATCATACTAAGTGAAGTCAGACAGAGAAAGACAAATATCATGTGCTATCGCTTACATGCATAATCTAAAAAAGATGATACAAATGAGCTTATTTACAAAACAGAAACAAACTCACAGAGAATGAACTTATGGTTTGGTTACGGGGGGCAGGGGTTAGGGAGGGATGGATTGAGAGTTTGGGACTGACATGTACACACTGCTATATTTAGAACAGATAACCAACAAGGACCTACTGTAGAGCACAGGGAACTCTGCTCAATACTCTGTAATGACCTACATGGGAAAAGAATTCGAGAAAAGAATAGATACACGTATATGTATAACTAAATCACTTTGCTCTACACCTGAAACTAACATAACATTGTTAATTGTTTGATTAAACAAGCAATTGTTAGTCAACTATACTCCAATATAAAATAAAAATTAAAAAAAAGAAAAATGATATCTAGAGAACAAAATATGCCAAATAAATGCAACATATGTCCTTTTTGCTATCAAAAACATAACTGGGAGAACCGGCAGAATTTGAATGAGGTACATGCATTAATTTCATGAATCTGATGGTTATACTGTTGTTATGTAAGAGTGTCCTTGTCTTAAAAAACATACACTGAATTATTTAGGGGTAACAGGACATCATGTCTACAACTTACTCTTAATTGGTTCAGGAAAAAATATAATAAGAACAAATTGTGTATGTGTGTGGGTGGGGGAGAGATAGCAGGGAGAGAGAGGGAAGGCACGATAAAGCAAATGCAGTAAAATTTTATCAAATAGGAAGCCTGAGTGAAATGTACATAGGGAAGTCTACACTATTTTTAAGACTTTTCTATAAGTTTGAAAGTATTTCAGAATTTTAAAAAAGCTAAAATATGGAGGGAAAATAGAGTATATGAAAAGAAAATATAACTGTTTTCAGTAATTTTTATCAGTGAGGTAATATTGGTAATATTACACTGAAACTATTATGTATATGATGTGGCATAAAGCAAATAAATAATCATGACATAGTCTATCATTTGCCATGGACTTGAAAACCAGGATTACTACTGTGGAAGGAAAAAAATAGAAATAGAAGTGAGAAAAGTTTAAACACCCCAAAGTGCTTAACTTGAATTGGACTTACTAGCATAAACTTATTAAGCTGTTTTAGCTTAAAAAAAAAAAAATTCCCTAGTCTGTACACTGAAAAGGCTCAGAAACAATGAACAATCTATTAGCCACAGCATCCTTAGTACCAGATTGTGATACTGAAACACCATTTTCCACTAAAAGAAACCACGGCTTATTGGAGATATGGTTGATTCCAGGTCTAGTATAGGGGATATATAAGAGGAACCTGAAACTTTCTGTTATACCAGAGAAAGGAAACTATTAAAAACTATTGGGAATGTGTCTATAGGACTCAGGAGCTAACCTAAAGGGGTTCTCACTGGCCAAATCTAAAAAATAATATTATCTGCTTTTGGAAAAGGGGAGCCAACTCCTTTTCTGGAAAACTGATAAAAGCAGTCAAGCACTTATCATATCCTGCCTTTCCTATATGAACTGCACCACTGTGTAACCCTAAGACAGATGAGGGGAAAGTGTCTCTTTATAGAAGTGTTTCATCCAATAAAAGAAAAAAGTATTTTTTAAAAATTGTTAAAGCCAGATGTGAAAGTGGTTATATGTGCTTATATTTGCACGTGGCCACAAAGTCCCTATGCATGCTAATTAGAAGTTATCTGTACATTCCCTTTCACTCTTAGCACAAACACATTCTCTCATGGACATCTTCCATGTTAACAGCTAGATGCTAGATATTGCTAAAGCAGGATCATACAGTTGCTTTAAATTTTCAAGTTATTATGATACTGAAAATCTTTCTACAATTTCATGCGTAGGAGCTGTGCTTAACAATGGCCGTGTGTATACATGCACTCACGCCAAGCACTCTTTGGCTCCAGAAGAGTGAAAATTTGGACAAGTTCCATTACCTCTGGGTCTCACTATCCAGTTTTATCATCTTAAAATGGAATCAGCAAGGTTTTCTGGATTAACAATCACTGGAACCAATGCCTGAGAAGGTAATGTGATTCAGTTCAAATACTGCCAGAATTTAGAACACATTGGCCTTTTCTGATTTATTAAATGTCTTAGCTATCATATGAGATCTCAGTTACTACAATAATGTGCAGTATTACAAACATTAGTTGGGCAGATACAGTACTTATAAACCAGATTACATTTACTTTTGGTTTTAAAACTATGCAACCTTATTTTATGTGTTCACTTTCCAGACAAACAGCTTTGCTTGTGGTTTTAATGTAATTTGTACTTACTTTAAGTATACCCCATATTAAGGACCAGTGGAAAAGTAAATATAGTATTAAAAATGGTTATGTGGATAATCCAAAAGTGAAAAACCAAGATCTGTTTTTATTTCATAAGGTTCTGCTGCACACCTGTTATAAATAATGTCCATCACTAACAAAACCTAAAATAAGAACACATGGTTTGAAAAAAGGATTTTTTTCCTTCTTCCTCGCAAACTGGAAATAGCTTTTGTGTGATTATAAAAGTAATGTTGTTCAGCTCATTAAAAAAGACATAACAAAGTGAAGATCACTTATAAATCCCAAGAAAAACAAGAAAAAAAATCACTCAACCATTTTGGTATATTTAACTCTAGTTACTCTAGTTGGCTAGCTGTCTAGCTTTTTATATATTCTGAAACAAAATGAGAATAATCTACATATGACTGTAGCCTACCTTTATTAAATTCATAATTCAATGTATATATCATTTTATAGCAATAAATCTAGGTCCACATCATCTTTATTTTTTAAGACCTTATTCAGAACTATTGCAATAGGGGAGAGAGAGCAGGCTGAACTCTGAATTCATTAAGGCAGCTGGGAATTTGTAGCCAATAAGCAGGGTGAGGTGGGTCAGTGGATGGAAAATTACTGAGGCACATCATCGTTTTTAATAGGTGCATAGTATATGAATGCAATGCAATTTATTTAATCAATTCCCACTGATGGACTCTTTCCAAATTCTTGCTACAGTGACAATCCTTATACATACATTTTTGCACACTTGTCCGATTATGGAAAAACTTCATTTGTGAATATATTACTATGAAAAGGCTTACAGCTATAACTTTTTCATTTATTTATTTAACAAATTGTCTTCATTGATAAGGGAATAAAATTATATAAACAAGTATTATTTCAGAAAATCTAGGCTTTACAGATGCCACAAGTATATGCAAAACACTGTTAGACACCCTAAGAGTAGAAAAGATGATTAACATTAAAATAGTTCCTGACAGCAGAGGAATTTTTAATGTAGGAAAGGAACAACTATATACATAAATAATACAAGGAATAAATGCAAGGCAAGGAGAACTACATGTTAACTAAGAAGGGAATGAGTAATCTCCAAACGGAGATTAATCCTAACTTAAGGTAATTATTTTATGCTTAAATAGGTAACTAAAAAATGACAGAAAAGAGACGAATACTATATTGTTAATTCCAAGGCACTATCCAAATACTTTTGCCATAGTATTCAATAGTAATACATGAAATTCTTATAGCTCTTAATAAAATAACCTTATAATAATCCTGTGAAGACTACAGATAAAACTGCGATCCAGGAAAGGAAAGGGGAATGACAGGAATTAAGCCATTTTTGTGTCCAGCAGATACTTTCTATTTCATTCTTCTAGAATGTAAGCTCCCAGAGGATAAGAACTCTGTCTTACTGTTCACTGACTCCCTAGTTCCTAGAACAGTGCCTGCCACGAAGAAGTATGGATTCAGTAAATATTTGTTGAATAAATATATCCCCATTTTATAGATGAGGAAATCAAGGATCAGAAGGACAGTTATGGATGTAGGGGCACAAAACCATTAAATTAAGGTTCAAACCAAATTCAGTATTCTTTCTTCAACTATAACGTCTGAAATAGTTTGGTTATTAGCTGAAATTTGGAGATCATTTTGTAACACTTGGTGCTATCAAAATAACTGTTCTGAATGTATAATTTACACTTGTCACTAAATTTTGATTAAGTCAGAAACAGAAGAAAACGGAATTGTCTTGAAAGGAATAGGCTGGATAATACTCCAGATGTGAAATGACAGTTTAAAAGCTTTATTTTACCAATTTAAGTGCGACAAAGGGGGACAGAACTTTGAATTTTTTATCAGATTTAAATTTAAAAATAATGCAGCAAAAAAAAAAGAAGAAAAATCTACACACATATGTCTCATCTGAGGGGAAAAATAAAAAGAGGACTATCGGGCTTCCCTGGTGGCACAGTGGTTGGGAATCTGCCTGCTAATGCAGGGGACACGGGTTCGAGCCCTGGTCTGGGACGATCCCACATGCCGCGGAGCAACTGGGCCCGTGAGCCACAACTACTGAGCCTGCGCGTCTGGAGCCTGTGCTCCGCAACAAAAGAGGCCACAATAGTGAGAGGCCCGCGCACCGCGATGAAGAGTAGCCCCCGCTTGCTGCAACTACAGGAAGCCCTAGCACAGAAACGAAGACCCAACATAGTAATCAATCAATCAATAAATAAATCTTAAAAAAAAAAAAAGAGGACTATTTTAATTGCTATTGTGCAGATAGATGCTGCAAATTATACGTGAGTTATCCATTCAATAAAGTAGACACAGGATGGCCTTTTTTGAAGCTGGAGGCTGCCATTTGGTTCAAATTACTACGAAATTCTTGAAAACAATTAAAATGCTTTTCTTTGAAAAAAAAATCTATACTTCAAACTGCCGGCCAATTAGTATGAAACACTAAAGTATTAAAGTACCAATGTAAAGAATTAAAACAGTGAGATTGTATCTCTGTAAAAATCCAAAACATATCAATAATCCAATAAATATACAGTTCAAGAAACTAAAATGCAATTTACTTTTGCATGCTGACATTACTTTTCCAGAATATTTATATGTCCTATGTAGTAGACATACACATATATCAATCCTTTCAAACATAAACCAAACTCACAGTATGAAAATATTTGAAAGCTGTAGAATTCAATTTGCTTAGAAGTCCACTGCAATAAATAAACTGTAAAATAATATTCTCAACTAAATACTTAGAAAGCAACAATGTCCTAGATTCATTTGAAGATGCTTTTCCTCAAGGGAAACTCTTGCCAGTTTTTTAAAGTGGTTTATCAATCAGACTTCTCATCTGGCAAGAATAAAATGTAAAGAGGACAAAAATTCTGGAATTTAGCTAGAACTTAGTCTCACATCTTCTCGTTCACTATATAAAAATAAAGAGAAATCAAAATGCAATGTTTTATTTTGCCTATCTTAGCATGAAAACACATTCATCCAAACTCTGAGTTATAAGGATTTGAGGGTAGTCTAGAATAGGTGAAATTCAGGTATAAAAATTTTAAATTCCATTTTAAACAATAGCTTTAATTCCCTTCTACACTAAATATTTTATCAGGAACTTATACAAATGTTCTAGATCTTTCCCTCCCCTGAATTCTTAAATTATTCCAATAAACATCTTCTGAGAACATTCTATGTAAAATACACGTTAAGTATTTGCACGTGACTTATCTCAGCTAATGTTCACATGGGCCCTTGATGAAATCTTCCTTTTACTCATAACTAAACAAGGCTTGGCAACGTTAAGCAACTCATCCCTGGTTATAAAGCTGTCAGAGGCAAAGTCTGCACCTGAATAAGGCCTTCAGACTACACCACAACTGTAATCAACCACTTTATTTGGTAATCACATATTGCCTTACAATACATTGTACTATTACCTTTCACTGTTATTTTCTTAATTTTCCCTATGTTCATGTCTTTAAGAGCAACGTGTTGTGCTTTGATATCTTACAGTATCTTTAGTATTAGCAGATTGATTCAAGTTGCTTGTATGATAGAATTACAGACTACAAGTTTAAAAATTCTCAAAGCCTCACACTTGTTAAATGGAAATGATACCAAAATAACTGAGTGCTGTTAAATGCCTTCCATGTATTAACTCATTTAATTCTCATAATAGCCCTATGAAATCGGTACCTTATTGTCCCATTTTGCAGACAAAAGTGCTAAAAGCTGGAAAGGTTATCTAACTTGCCCAAGATTAAGGTTACAAGCTAGTTTGGGGCAAGGTTTCAAAAGCAAGGGTATTCTGTCTCGAGTGGTTACACGCTCAATGTTAAAACTGTCCCTCTAAGACTAGACAATGACTAAATGAAATCATGTGTTCATACAGTAGAGAACTTCAAAAAATTTTAACTCTGGGCAATGATTTCTTGGATATGAAACCAAAAGCACAGGCAATAAAAGCAAAAATAGACAAATGGCCCTATATCAAACTTAAAAAACTCCTGTACATCAAAGGAAACAACAGAATGAAAGACAACCTACAAAATGGGAGAAAAAAATCTGCAAATCACATATCTGATAAGGAGTTAATATCTAAAATATATAAAGAACTCCTACAACTCGACAACAAAAAAATAACCTAATTTAAAAATGGGCAAAGGACTTGAATAGATATTTCTCAAAAAATGATATAAAAATGGCCAACAAGCAAATAAAAAGATGCTCAACATCACTAATTGTTAGAGAAATGCAAATCAAAACCACAATGAGATATCACCACACACTTGCCAGGATGGCTACTATCAAAAACCAAAATGCAAACAAACAGAAAATAACAAGTGTTAGTGAGAATGTGGAGAAACTGGAACTCTTGTGCACTGTTGGTAGGAATGTAAAATGGCGTTAACTGCTATGGAAAACAGTATGGCAGTTCCTCAAAAAAAGTGAAAACAGAATTACCAATATGATCCAGCAATCCCATTTCTGGGTATATATCCAAAAGAAGTGAAAGCAGGATCACAAAGAGGTATTTGCACACCCATGTTCATAGCAGCATTATTCACAGTAGCTAAGATATGGAAACTACAATCTATTCATAGATGATGAATGGATACCGAAAATGTGGTGTATATATATGCAATGGAATATTATGCAGCCTTCAAAAAGGAACTCCTGTTATATTTATGCTACAACATGGATGAACTTCATGGACACTATGCTAAGTTAAATAAGCCAGTCAAAAAAGGCAAGTACTATATAATTCCACTTATATAAGTTATCTAAAGTAGCCAAATTTTTAAATGAAATTACAGTGGTGGTTGCCAGGGGCTGGGTGGGTAGGGAAATGGGGAATTGTTTAATTGGCATAGAGTTTTAGTTTTCTAAGACAAAATTTTGGAGATCTGTTGTACCACAGTGTGAAAATGGTTAACACGACTGAACTATACACTTAAAAATGGTTAAGTTGGTAAATTTTGTTGTGTTTTTGCCACATTAAAAAAAAAAAAAAATCACTAACTTTTCTTTCATTTCCCTCTCCTGTCCTCCCTGGTACAGTACTTAACAGCAGTGTAATGAAAAGGATAGAGAAAAGTACAGAATGCAAGGGCTTCAACAATGTAGAAGAAAATTAAGAAAACAACAACAAAATGAAACAGGTCGCCCCACATTCTTACTTACTGATAATTTTCTTCTTAACCTGGAAATATCTTGAACCTCAAGTGAAACAGTATCCTATCGGCCAGACAATGGAGTGTAGTGGTGAAGGGCCTTTTGGAGCTAGACAGCTCAAGTAGTATTATTCTGACTTTGCTACTAATTACTGTCTGACCTTGGGTAAGTTATTTTCATTCATTCATTCATCAAAAAGTCTGCTTCCATATGAGTAAACCTGGTCAAATGAATCCTAGGATTGTTCTGGGAAGTAAATGAAACAATTCATGTAAAACACTAGACACTTTGTAAGCGCTCAATACATGCTGGCTATAATTACTTTACAGCCTAGAAAGCAGGACAAGAACAGGACTTCGACTAAAGGAAGTCCAGTACTCTATTCCTAAACATGTGCCTCATTTGCCGATAATTATGGTGCTATCGAATCGGATACTACTTAGCAAATCATTCCTGACTCTATCATTCTTGTGCTCCTCTCTTCTAAAGAACTGTCTCTCGGAAAAGCAATGTCATCTCAGGTGTTCGAAAACGTCTGCTTTGGCAACAGTGTTTCCTAGCCCAGAGGCGGTGGAACCAGGGACCTGTACATGCACCACCAAGAGTTCCCCGTTCCTCTCACTTCATTAGGGGCCTAGACCTTATTTGGGGGTGAAGATGAGGAGGGAAGGGGCCACACACCCACACACCCAGATATAAAGCCTCACTCTGGTAAGACAGCACCAGACGAAATCTCCTGGAAGAATGACAGCTGGACATTTACGAAAACCGACCGGGGAACCGGCAACTCTCGCCTGCCGGCTGAGAGCCGGCATCTCGCAGGCAAGCTGGCGCGGAGGGAGTCTCGGGCGGTCCACAGCGGGCCTGGCTGGGTCGGTCAGGGCCGGGGCGGGGGTGTGTCGGGGAGGAGCGTCCGGGGGGCCAGGCGGGCGGGGTCGTGAGGCCCGGGGGCCCCGCGGCTCCCAGAGGGGCGATGGTGGGGCGGGGGCGGGCTGCGCGGCGGCCCGGGGACCGGCCGGGGAAGAAGGGGACCGAGGGCCTCACCGCGGGCCGAGGGCAGTGGGTAGAGCTTCTCGGCCTTCTGCAGGAAGCGCTGGGCCTTCTCGCGGTTGCCGGCGTTCAGGGCCTCCCGGGCGATCTCGACACATTTCTCCGCCTCATCCCGGTTCCCCTCCATGGCTTGCGCCTTCTTCCGTTTCCTGCGGGAGCGCAGCGACGAGAGGCGGAAGCCGCCGTCGCTGAGGAGGCGAAGCCGGCCGGGGATGGGGGGGCGTGCGGAGGCGAGCGGGGAGGAGCGCAGGCGACCGCGGCGGAGCGCAGGCGACCGCGGCGGCGGGGCCCCGGCGCGCTGGCGGGCTCGCGGCTCCGCCTCCTCTCGGCGGCCTCCCCGCCCCCCGCGGGCGGCTACGGCTCGAGCCGCATCCCTCCCGGCCCCCGACGGACCTCCCGGGCCCGACCGCCCGAGCCGACTCGGCGGTCCCTGCCTGGCGCGGCCCGGCTCGGGGCCGACCGACTTGGGGGGCGGGGGTGCGGGCGATACCGGGCCGGCTGCCCGCCGGGGGGTTCCGCCGAGGCGGGGACCCGACCGCCCGCAGCGGCAGTGCCGTGCCCCCTGACCTCCCGGGGCGGCCCGCTCGGGCGGCAGCCCGCCTTCCTATAGCGGCCGGGCGACGGGTCGGGGTGGGGACGTCAGTTTTCAGGAAGATTCCCAGGGATCGAAGGCCCCGCCTCTGGCCCCCCAGCCTCGGGAGGATTCCGTCAGGTGAGGACCGCGCTTCCGGCACAGGTGTTCAGGAAGCCCAGGAGAGCTTCGTTTGACCCTCACTCCTGTTTCATTGCCGTATTTCAGCGATACACCATTTTTCCGACCCAGATGCCATTAAACTTAGTACATCCAAGAGGTACAAAGCAAACACTTACATAATTCGTAGCTTGCACTTATTCTGGTGAAAACCACAACCCTAATAAGGCTTCATGACCGAAACAGGGCGGAAATCAGCTCTTTGGGAGCGTATTACCATCACATAAGTAAACTTGTTGGGTTTTTTCCCTTCTCCCATTTTAACATCACCCCTTGGGAAATGCTGTACCATGTCATGTTGGTCTCCTCGGTGAAGGGAAAGGGCCCACCTTTTGCTTGGTAATGCCCTCTTCCAAATTTCAAAAATTAAGAACTGGCCAGAAACCAAGTGTCGAAATGATCCGTACTACAAAATGCTCAGTAGAGATATTGTTAGCCATGCCAGCAAATATGAACTCAGGACTTTCATAGAAATCCTGATTCCCCTCTGTAAAATGGGAATAGCACGTCCCCCAAAGATGTTACCGTGCATTGAACAATTTAATTCAAGTAGGCTTCAAAACAGCCTGCAGCACACAGGAAACACTATTCTCAGTCTAAACTGGAAGTTCCTTCCGTGGAGGTAGCTACATACAGGACTTCCCTACCTGCTCCCCACCTCTCCCACCAAACTCCACCACAGTGCTCTGGCGTAGTGCTGCTGTCACAAACAGCAAACACAGCTAACAAACGGAGATGGTCAAACTTAACCTAGAAAACAGCAACTTGTCCCATGTTCCAGCTCCTGCTGAAGTTTTAAAACCTTTAATAGTTCATTACATAGTAGTCAAAAAATATTATACTTGTGCCTTCTGACTCTGCTGATCTACAGAATTAACAGTTTAATTTCAAGGAAAGAAATGTGCTTAGGTTATTGCTTGATAAGATACCTATTCAAAACAAAGCTGTTCCTATTATAATCAAGCAGATTTTATACACAACTAGTTTGGGATATGACCTTTATTGAGCTTATCCACCAGAGTGGAAATAATGTCTGTACAAAACCAAATGTTTGTTACTATAACTTCTGCATCACAATTAAAATCCAAACAGTTTTTTAAAAACAGTCAACTCAATCAAAACCCACTATTTCAGAATCAATAGCTTCTTTGAAGCCACAGTAACACTTAAATATGGTTAAGACTCGAATGCAGAAATTTGGTTGGTTGGAAAGCTAATTAAACTTCCAACTTGCTCAGATAGAATTACAAAAAGGCAAAATTGTGTTTTTCACAGAGATACAGTCCACTGGAATCACCAACACTGGACAGCTGTTAGAGTACTTAAGAGTCCTGAGATAATAAGGAATCCAGGCATCCTTTAGACAGTCTTCTGTTGTCCTTTCTTCCCAATCAGAGATTTGTGGATGTGTGGAATGACACCTGGAAGAAGGATAAAATAACATAGTACTTTAAAACCAAGATAGTTTAATGTTCAACTTGGAAGACGTCTTTAAATGTGAGACCAAAGTGTGCAGAGTAAAAATTCAGAAATACATACAGATATCAAATTTCATGATGCAACCATACTACAAATCACTGAAACTATACTGTGTCCTCTTCTAGACTGAAAATTACTAGTGGGAATTAAAGCAAAGAATTCTTTTCTCTAAAGAAATTAAAATTTTAGTATTTACATACCACCACCAGCAATTGTAGCCTTGATGAGAGAGTCCAATTCTTCATCTCCACGAATAGCAAGTTGCAAGTGACGAGGGGTAATACGTTTTACCTTCAAGTCTTTTGATGCATTTCCTGCCAATTCAAGTACCTAGAAGACAGAATGTAATCAATCTCCTTCCCGCTTTCCTTATCTTCAAGATCCTGACAAGAATCAAAGCCTCATGAACGTTTATCTACCAAGTGTCATCTCCCCCACTACCTGAATGGCAAAATACGCAAAAGCTATAAAGGGGTCACGCAATTTTATTTCCTAAAGCCGCAAACTCAAGCCCAGTAGGATCCCATCGTGAACACCAGCCCCCTCTAGCGTTGTCAGAAGCTTCTCGACGCGTTTAGAGCCTGGGAGTTTTCTTGCATCACTTTCCTCCTTCCCTCCCGCCGCCTCCCCCCACCCACCCCCCCAATCTTTCCCAGATGATAGGCGTACACCCATTTACCTCTGCGGTGAGGTACTCCAGGATGGCTGCGCTGTACACAGCGGCAGTCGCGCCCACACGTCCATGGCTGGTCGTCCTAGATTTCAGGTGTCGATGAATACGGCCCACCGGGAACTTTATTTTTAGAATACACAAACATAAATGCACAAAGATAGACGAGCCAAAGATGGTAAAATTATACGCGCGCCAAAGCAAGGGGAACGGACGCTGGTGCAGCAACGCGCCCCAGCACCCACACACGTGATCGCCCCCCTCCCTGATATTTATTGTATCGGTAAACCAAGTCGCGACACCATCACCCACGCAAAGACGAAACGCTCATCTAGAGTGGTGATAAACAAGAGAGGAAAAGGAAAGAAAAACGCCACGATTCCCAGACTGCACGAACCACCACTGACCTGCAAACCGGCTCTCTGCGAGCGGGAAACCGCCTTTGTCTTGGCCTTTCCGGAGTCCTTCCCAGCCTTACCGCCAGCCTGCGGCGCGCACACGCCCGCGAGCGAAGAAGGAACGCAGAATATAGGATTACCAGGGCGGCGCGCCCCTCCCCCACCGCGGCGCGGCCCGGGCGCGAGCGCGGCCCCGTTCCCAGCCGGGGTCTTCGGCCCGTCGCGCGCCGCAAGGGCGACCCCGCCCGCCCGACCCGCGCTGCGCGCCCGCCGCGGCCGCGCGCCGCCGTCCACCCGCTCGCCGCCCGCTGGCCCCCAGCGGCGCTGCGCGCGCCACCCAACCGTCGCCGCCCGCCGCGAGATCGGAGGCTGCTCCGCTCGCCGCCGACAAAACACCTCCCCCCGCTCTTCCAAATCCTGTCTCCGCGCGTTCCCAGCCGCTGCCGCTTCAACCCCATCTCCGTTTGTAACGGGTTTTTCTCCCGCCGGCAAAAACCCGCGGAGTCTTCGAGCGCCTCCACCAAGTTTACCATTTCAAATTCTGCTGAAGCTCAAACAAGCAAGGCAGAGAGAGGACTAGTCAAACACCCAGCGAGAACCTGCCGCCTACTCCTTCGTCGCACCGCGATTCAAACTGCGCTGTCTCCCGCCTTCCCCGCGCCCTTTATACTGCAGAATGTTCCCTCATCCGGGAACTCGGATTGCTCATCCCACCAATGGCTGCTACCCGCCCTCGGGACGCGTCCTTGAAGCCTCAGCCAATGAGCAAGCGAAGAAAAGGGCGGAGGGGCGGGCGCTTCGCAGCTCGAGTCGCTATTGGGGCGTGGAGAAGGTGGTGGGGGAGGGCGGAGGGATGGGAACTGGGGAGAAGAAGGGCACGGCGGCGGGAGGGAAGAAACAGAGCGAGCTACGCTGCGGGAGCAAGGGGACCCGCCGGCTGTGGTCACGTGTCTGGGAGGCGGGGCTGAGAGGCTTAGGGGAGGGGCACGCAGTACCGAGCACCGCCCCCCTCCACCCCCCCAACCCCCGTCGCCCGCTCCGCCTTCGTCTCCTAGCCTGGTTCCAGAGACTACGTGAAGTCTCCGCGGGGTCTAGCGCGCGCTCCTTCCCGCCCTGCCCACCCCGCAAGAGCACCTCGCAGGCGGAGACCCGCCAGTCCTCATCATTCTTCCGGTCCCTCCTCCCCGGTCCCCTCTGCATCCCTTCGGATCCTCCGGTCTGACAGGTAGCGCGAACGCGTCCAGTGAGAGGAGCCCCGAGTTCATCGCGAACCACAGCCTTGATAGTGATGCCGCGTTCCTTCCCCCTAGGCGAGTCCCGAGCCACCGACTGATCACGACCCACTGTTGCCACTTCATTTTCAGCTGAATGTCGCTACTCTCCTTTCCTCACGCCTTTTGACTCCCCTACCTCTCCTACCCCACCCCAACGGGATAGTTTCACAGGAAAATCAGTGAAGCAGAGTCACCTCGTTGGTCACAAAAGACGTCTTGGTCTACCCATAGAGGGCCTGGGGTGAGGCGGTAATCTTTTCTTAAATCTTAAGCCGTGTTTTTGTGGAAATTACATGTCAATGGGTTGTACCTATAGCCTGGTGTCTAAAGTTGATTTAGTGAAACCTCAAAGCTATTATGTGTCAACTTGTATGCTAAACAGTTTGCTACATGACAAATGTTCGGTAAATGTCAGTGGGGTAACTCCCAACATGATTCACAGACAGTTACAGATGGTCCGTGTAATCAATTGCAAATGGTGGGCTTAAAATATAGTACTGTACACACACAGTACGATCCTAATGCCAGCTACTTAGTCTTCCAACTAATAGATTAATAACACCTGTATACATGTCCAGCTGCTTGAAGAAAGCAGTGATCTAAATCTTTAATATTTATAGTGTTTAATAGTGTATTACATTTTTAACATATTTCAGTATTTCTGACGTCAAGAAATTTTGAAATACATACTTTTAAATACTGTAGTTGGGGTTTCAATTTGAAAGATTTTATCAAATTAGAGGACCTCTCTATTTCTAGGAGTTAAGTTCCAAGATTCCCAACAATTTGACACGAAGGCTTATTATTTTCTTCCCCTTGCAACTGAGATTTCTTAGGATGTAATTAATCAATAGCAAGAGTTAATCAGCTCTCCCACTGAATTGATATAATGACCTTAAAAGCTATGAAACCTGATGTAATATTTAACCTGAGCTCCACTGAGGCTTCCTGACACATAACTCACAAACCGACATTAATACCTTTTCCAGTTTGGAGACTATATATGTACTCTTTGCTATGAGGCCCAGCTAAAGGAATTCACTGTTGCCTCACTGAATAGTGGTTAAGAGAATGAGCTCAGGAGCAGGTAGACAAGAATTCTGCTCTGCTTCCTTCTCAGTGTGTCATCTTAGTTACTTTTTGGAGCTTCAATTTCCTCTTCTATGAAAAGGGTATGATAACACCTATTTTCAGATGGTTGTTGAAAGATTAAAGGAGAAGGTATGTGATATACGTGCTAATGTGTTTATCACACAGCAAGCCCTCGACGATAACTATGGTATCTTCTACACTGGATGTTGGGGAGGGATGAAATAAAGTATCTTCGATTCCTAAGTCTTTTTCCCTGTCTAGTGCATTGTCGTCCTTTGACGTGAAAGCAGCAAGCCTGAAACCTACCCGAAGTATATGCAACCAACTCATCCAACATCCAAACTAAAATCCAAAATTGGTTTAATACTTTCAATAGTTCTCCACATCCTTTGGAGAATGGGAGAATATCAGTTTCAACACTTTTCACAGCAGTTTTGTGAAGATTTCCTACTCGCTTTGCTGCCCTGGAAACAGCATGGTAAAAATGTGTTAATATTCTTGGTTTCTGTCTCCTCAACTTGGGTTTATACTAATACATGTAATACATGTATATATATAGCCAGAGCTATATAATTCTTTTTGTTCAATGCCATACCCAGTCAGCTACTTAGTAAGTGCTCTCTTGTCATAGGAAACTAATATGAGGTAGATGGCTCCACTGTTATTGACTTTCTCCTTAATAGTCTTTTCCTAACTCAGCCACACTTTCTATGATCAATTATTATCCCCTCTCAAACACTAGTATGAATGTTAACTTCTATTCTTGACTTTTTATGTTGAGAATTTGAGAGATGGTCTCACACTGGGGAATCTCAAATTTCTCAAGTACATCTTACTTTGAACACCTGTTTTTAAGCAAATGCAAACAGACTTCCCAGTTATTTCAAAGGATATCAGCCTACCACTGGTAGTGGTCCCTGGCCTGTTAGGAACTGGGCCGCACAGCAGGAGGTGAGCAGCGGGGGAGCGAGCAAAGCTTCATCTGTATTTATAGCCGCTCCCCATCGCTCGCATTACCGCCTGAGCTCCGTCTCCTGTCAACATTATGTAGAGTTGTATAATTATTTCACTATATATTTGAATGTAATAATAACAGAAAGAAAGTGCACAGTAAATGTAATGCGCTTGAATCATCCCCAAACTACCCCCCCACCCCCCGGTCTGTGGAAAAATTGTCTTCCCAGAACCTGGTCCCTGGTGCCAAAAAGGTTGGGGACCGCTGGCCTAGATAGATAATGGCAGAATTCTTTTGGTTAGATAATCCACATTAGAATCTTGGCATCCACCTAGGGCATCCGGGAAAGAAAGTGCCCTCAAGGACTCACACAGTTGTCAATAACTGAGTCCCACTGCAGTATAATACAAAATATTGAGCTAGAGTGAAAGAACTGGGAATGATTCTGGGCAACCATATGCCCAGCCATATAGCCATGCTAGCTATATGGCCCTGAGTAGGTTGAACTCTAAGCCACAGTTTCTTCATTTTTTATAGAGGGATTCACAGCACTAGATAAGCCAACCTCATAGAATTGTGAAGGCATTTCATGAAGTGTGAGGAATATACTCCATATATTCTAATATGATGTACTAATATTTGTGGCACAAAGGCCATAGTTCTCCCTGAATTCTTCACGTAAGTGTGATTATGTTAAGAGACGCCTATGTGTTTAACTCAGTGTTGATGAAACAAAGACCATGGATTTAAATTCCAAATTTCCCAGTTATACGCTTCCCATGACCACAGATTTCACACACTTAATTTCACTCACAAATACAGGGCATAAATAAAGAGGATCAGCTGAATCTACTCTACCTGATCCATTGCCATTTCAGGGAAAACAATTCAAAAATCATGGGACCCAATATCTCTTTTAATACGCACTAAGTTATTTTTTCTGTATGTTAACAGTCCTCAAAATTTTTGGAAATTTGCTGTTAATTTTAAAATTAAAAAATTGAGGGTCTTTTCTTCTCATATTATCCTTTCATTGTCTATTATTGATCTTTAGGATTTGCTGGGTAGAGAGAGAGAGTCTATGTGTTGATATTGTTTTCCCAAATAATATTTCACCTATATTGGTATTTAATAGCTTATCCCTCCAGCTAAATTGTAAATTCACTTGCATAATAATGTCCCTATCATACGTTTTTAACATAATTTCAAGAAGATTGTTATTGACATTTAACACATTTTTATTATTGTATTGTCTTCTTTGTCTTTATATATGCAACTGAAATGGAATACAATACCATACATCTTAACATATGATATATAATCCCTCCCTAATAAATGAATAGATGTGATATATTCCAGTTTGGTGCTGTCAGCCTGTTAGATAAACTAGAACACAACCATTAAATTGTACGATGTGCCAGGCAACAGGCCAAGCAATAGCAGTTGGGAGATGGGATATATAAGGCTCAGGTTCTTCCCTCCATCTAGCTGAGAGGATTAGACAAGGAAGAAAATTTAAACAATGCTCCAATCGTTAAGACCACATTTCTAAGGCTGTTACAAAATAAGTACCTGATTGGCTGCCAAATCGACAGTTCCTCTAGCTTGAAGGACAGAAAAAACCATGGGCTGAAGTGTTTTGAAGAATTTATGTTTAAATGGACAAGGGGAGAGATTGACTAGAATGGCAGGTTAACGTAAGGAAGGAGCAGTTTGAAGGTAAATGTGGCCGTGATTCCTGGTTATAACCCTGTGTCTATTTTCCCATCTTCCTCAGTACTGGAACTTCAAATTTTTAGTGGGGCACTTGGCCATCAGAATATAAGTACCTTTGGCCATGGAAATAAGTTTTGACCAAAGGGTGTAAGCAGCAATGGTAGGCACAAAAAAGATCTGGAAATTTCCTTAAGAGAGACAAGCCCTTTTCTTTTCCATTTCTTCTTCTCACTGACTGGAATAAAGACAAAGTTGGAAAGCCATTTTGGACCATGAAATAAACTTGGGAATGTAGGCCACATATAAAGGAAATCAGATAGAAGGAGCAAGAGTCTTTGATACTATGGAGTTTCAAACCTGCCCTGGATCTCTTTGAACTTTTACATCTGTTTTGTTTGAGCCACTTTTATTTTGGATTGTCTACCACTTGCTGAACCTGATCTTAGCCATTACAGTAGGTAAACACCCTAAATCTTAAGGAAAGATAGCACGGTTTACCCTGAGGCACTAAGAAACCAATCAATATTTCTGAGAAGGGGTTCCTTGATTTTAGGATACTAATCTCGCATGGGGTACAAGGCAAATGACAAAAGGGAAAATTTTTGTTAGAAGGCTGGTAAAGCTGATGTATGTCATTTAGGTATAAACCCTAAAACCAGTATAACACTGAAACCAAGACAAGGATGTAAAACATCTTGAAGGAAGACTCAATAAGATTTAGTAGCTAGGTGTGACATTTACGAAGGTATAGGAAGTGGACATGGATAAATGAGAGAGGGCGTGAAAGAAGATACTCAGGTTTTTAGGTTGGCGGTC
Organism: Balaenoptera borealis; assembly: GCF_965194805.1. Taxonomy (NCBI): domain Eukaryota; kingdom Metazoa; phylum Chordata; class Mammalia; order Artiodactyla; family Balaenopteridae; genus Balaenoptera; species Balaenoptera borealis. The sequence goes on from NC_138861.1 coordinate 28,603,582, forward strand.
TAAGATATGAAGTAGCATCTATAGACATGGGGATGCCAAAAGGGTAGACATGGATGGGCAGAGGAGAGAAAAAAGAGGAAAGTCAGGAAGGTTATGAAATATTTAAGTTGACATTTGGGGAATTCAAGTGGAATTTTCTAGTAAGCATGTTGGCAATAAGGGCAGGAGCTTCTGAAAGAAGAAGTTTCAAAGATATATCCCAAGAAGAATTCCCAACAAAAACATTAGGTGATGATGTCAGAACTGTTGAAAGATAAAGTGAGGCATATTTAAAAGTTTTAAGAGTTTATTTGAGCAAAAATCAATTGGAATCAGGCAGTGCCAAGTTGGAAGTGGTTAGGAGCTTTCTGCCAACAGGAGCCGGGTTGGTGGTGGGGGGGGGCGGCGGTGGAGACTTCTGTAGCGAAGGTCTGGAAGCAAAGAAAGGAAATAATTTGACTGGCTATAGCTTAAAGCAATTGGTTGTCTTTAGGTTTTGATTTCATAACCCCGAGGCATTTACAGGCTTAGATTTTAGGCTGCCATAGCATTAGAGCCACCTCAATCTAATAACCTCATCCTTTAATTAATTTGACACCACAGATGACAATACCAAGGAAAAGAGTGAATACAATTGAAAGCTGAAGAGCAGCCGAAGAAAAAGATCCAGAGAAGTAAAACGTAGTGTCAGTAGACATAATGATTCCATACTAAACTAGAAAACTCCTGTAGTTACAACATCTGACAAGATGATGTTCATCACATGTGTATTGTTTGCTCCAGGTAAAGAATAATCTGTTTGATCTCTACTACTCTCTTCTGTTTACCAAAGATGATGATGTTGCCACAACTTCGGAGACTAAATCTCGTTTTATCAAAACTCTTGGTTATTAAGTAAATCATTTATGCCCAATGTTATAAGGCAACGAGAAAAGCCCATTGGCTAAATTCTGTAAGTTTGAAATTCCACATTCCTACCTTAGTACTAGTGGGAATCCAAATACCACCTTCATCCTGAGGAGGAAAGGGAGAACCACAAAAAAAAAAGGCAAGAGTCTAAAACCATGCAATTTATACTTCACACCCCTCTGCAGACTTTGGCCCCAGGGCCAAAACCATATAAAAGTTGTGGTCATCACACCTATTGTTAAAACCTTGTACAGATAAATGTGACTCCCTAGTCCTCTCAATTGGATGGACATAGCTCAGAGAAGAATCTGAAGGTTTTTCCACACCCTTAGACTTTCCCAACTTCATTTTGTGTGCGTGGTACGTATGTTTGTGTGTGTATGTAGGAGTGGGAGTGGTTGTTTGGAATTATGTTTTAGCACAGAATAACCTGGTGAAAGCTAACTAATCCAGCTAACAATCTATCTGAAAATCATCTTGTTAACTATTGTAACTGCTTTAAGGAGTTTTTCCCAGTTTGCTATAGAATTATTCTCATCGAGATTTCATACCGTCTGGACCCAGGCAGAGACAGAAAGAGCAATGCTTTTGCTTATAGGAGTAGATAAGGCTTTCAGAACATGATTAATGAGTCACTAGGTTTAGGATACTTGAGACATGATATTAAGCAAGATCAATTGCTCAAAATGCTTCCTAATGATTCTGTACATTTACAAGGCGCTTTATGAGTTTTCTATGGAATTTGACCTAGAGGTCAAATTCCCACCTAAAAATGTCTGAGGTAGACATGATCATGGCTTATCTTCATTTTAAAAGATAAAGAAATAGACTTAGGGGGACATTCAGGGATAAAAGGACCTGATGTAAGTTCCCTATGCTCTTTCTATAGCTTCGTACTTCCGAGTTAAAAACCTTCTCGGAAGAGGATTTGATTGGTGCCCATGACCATACACACCTGTGATCTTCTCTGTCTTAAACGAAATAGATACAATCTCTAACTGAACAACTTTTAAGACATCAGTGTTTGTAGATGAATACTGTTTTCATTGCCTTCTAGTGTCCTGATGTATCGTGAAATAGTCATTAATTTCTTCAATAAGCCTTCTCTACTGCTCAGAATCTCAGCAGGAAACAGGCTGAGACAAACTCTTTCTCCATTAACAGATTAGTCCAACAAGTCTAGGCAAGAGCTGGCCAGGTAATTTATCATATTTCACCACAGTATATGGAAATTTACACGCTGGCTCTTTGTTTAGATTTTCATTTCCTGTTTTAAAATTAAAACAGTGTACTCGTCTTAATTCTCAAAAATGAAACAAGTCATTTTCTTCTCCCAACTAAGCTGACAATTCAGGAATTTTACAAAAATCTGTAAGGAGAGGAAAAAGTGTTACTGTATATTATTATAATGTAGAACCTGTTTCACATCACTGATTTTGTAATGTAGTAAAACTTTGCTAATTTTACAGAAAGGATTTTTTCAAATTAATGAGTATTATGAATTATAGAGCACTTGAAGATAAATACACATATGATACATATAAAAATAAACATATAGAAAATTTATAATACTTTTACATATGGATATATAATACTCCAAGTGACCAGGAAATAGTTTTGCCGAGAACAAATACTAGTAGATTTACTTTAAAAAAGAATTTGTAATAGCATTATTTATTTGTAAATGTATCAAAGCTCAAGAACTTTTAAAATATATATTAGAAAATTTCTATACTTTGTGTTCTCTATTAAGTTGGTTTACAAACATTCTTTATGAATGATTTAAACTATAGTTCAATTCCATTTCCAATGACAAATTCTCAATGAATAGGATCTGAAATATTGAGGCTCTACTGTTGGTTGCCTGTGGCAATCTGATTGCCTCAAAGACTGGGGGATGTGACTTGAAACTGCATTTACAAAGCATCACATTTTTATTCAGACTGCATATTTTGGGAGTGGTCAAATCTCCTCAAGGCACTCCTAGGTGCTGAAACTTTGCCTTGAATGATAGCTCATGTAAAAATACAGACATTTATAAGATTACACCTGTCATAGGCTCCTTCGTTCCATTTGCTTCACATACATCCAAAGGCTATTTTGCAAGTGGGACACAGCGCCTTTTCACTGACATGATCTTTATTTATCTGGGCTACAGATTTGTGTATAAACATTAGAACAAATATATTGAAGAATATGAAGCCGATAACCAGAGCTCTGAAAGACCGATATTGACTCACTTCACCAAAACCATTTTTTCTTCCTGAACATTCCACCAGAACTCCTGCTACGTTGCAGGGAGGGGTGGCCACGTGATGGGTACTTGTCAAGGTGTGTGGAAGTGGCATGTGTCATTTTCACATCAAGGCTTTTAAAAAGTAACTGTGTCTTCTCCACCCTCTTTTTCTCTATTTGAGAGTTGCACACAAAGCAGGAGACGCCAAAGTAAGATAGGAGGTTAGAGCCTCAAGATCAATCACACAAAAGCCACCCACCAACCAGGAACACCAGACCAATACTTTGACTGTGTTAAGTCACCACAGTTTTTTTGTTTATTACAGCAGTTCGCCTTCCCTAACTAATCACCTAGTTTACAGACACAAAAGAGTGAAGGCGGAGAGACCTATATGTGTGTAATCTATTATTATTAGGATGCTGGATTCATTTGCTAATACTATACAATAGAAGGAGAAGTTTCGGCAAACATTCCCTAATAAAGAATCCTTGTTTTCATTGTTCCCTACTTTTAAAAAGATTGTGCTTTGCAAAAATACAAAGGAACTTATGCACAGGTTACTTATTGTGGCAGTATTTGTAATAGCAAAAGATTGGAAATAACCCAGATAATCATTAATAGAGAACTTATTAAATAAACTATGGCCATCAACATAATGAAGCAAGATGGGGCTGTAAAAGGGAATGATATATATACATTGATAGATGGTGATCTTCAGAATATATTATTAAGTGAAAGAAATAAGTACAGAATAGGTTCTCTAACATGTTATGTTTTGTATAAGTTGTATATTTGCTCATATTTACAGAAAGAAATAATAGTGGATTGATAAACCAAAAATTAATAAAAATTATTATAGTCAGAGGAAGGATAGAGAGGACAGGGATGGAAGTAAAACTTCTTGTTTTATAGTTTTCACTTTGGTGTGTTGTAAGTGTTTTTATATAATTAAAAAAACAAAAGTTTAATAAGCAATCTGTAAATACTAAAAGCAAATTGAATAAATGCAACCGGATTTATTCTAACAGAGGAAAGAAATTGTTCCAAGTAAACTTAGAAATAGTATTACTCTCAATCTTCAGTGGAATATACTATAAGGACAAAAAAAAAAAACAAAAAACAAAAAACCAAGAAGTCTTATACTTCATTCAGTAGTCAATGTTGGTAATAATATCAGTATTGTTATTTTCTTAACTATTACATGTATATAATAGGATAAAGCAAATTATTAAGTATGTTAATTTTCTTAAGTATCAATAATTTAGCATAAGAAAAAGAGATATGAATATAAAATAAAAAATGTTAAGACCCTGTAATTTTATATTTGAACAGAAATATCAGTGAGAACATACGAATTTTCCCCTCCTCTTAAAAAAACGTGTTTCTTAGCTCTGTCCAAGGAAAAGCCTTAGAAGCAATGACAGGCTACTATCAGTAAATACTCCTAGTGGCAAGATCCTGGTCTCTAAATATCATTTCCTACTAAATGGAATCTATGGAGAAATGGCTGACTCCAGGGATGGGGCAGAAAATGTTCATGATGAGCTTATGATATTATACTGTCCCAGAAAGTGACACTATCAAAGGTTGTGGAGTCTTGCAAAAAGGACGCAGAAAAAAGTTTGAAGATTCTCCCAGTGGCCAAAATGGGGTAATTTGAATATCGAAATAATGCCTCTAAGTTTAAGTCCAACACATTGAATTTAGAAAAAGCAATGAGTTCAAATTGAAGAGAAAAGAGAGGAGGAAAGAGGACAGGGGAGAGGAGAGGGGGAGGGAGAAAGGAAGGGGTAGGAGGAGGAAGGAGAGAGAGAAACAGAGAGAAAAGAAAATCCATTGGATGCCATTGGAAGTGTCCACAACACCAACTCACTACTCTGAAGATTGATAATTAAAGAGGAAGAAGTGAACATTCATCTTGTCTCTCTGCAACGAATTATATTTCAGTTTATACTGAACTAATTGATGAGGAAAAATTCTTCTAAACAAAAGATTTCTGGCTAATAAATACAGAAGAAATAAGAGAATTAGAAAAAATCCCATTATGCAACCTTCACATGAATCACTTAAAGGTCATAACTCTATGGTAAAACTATTTTTCTTTCTTTATAATATATTCCACTGAAGATTGAAAGTAATAATATTTCTAAGTTTACATGGAATAATCTTTTTAAAAGAATATTTTATAGATGGGGCTGTGTAGTTCATTTCATATCTATTCAAGTCTTTAGAACTAACTTCTTAGCCACTGGAAATCAAAGGACACCATACAGACAATGCAAGGGAGCATTATTAGCCACATGTAGAATGGGCAAATTGACCTGGTTTGCCCAAAAAGGAAATAGCCCTGAGAAGAGAGGAAGGGGAAGAGAGAGGGAGAGACTGAGAGAAAGAGAAGAACGCTGTTTTAGATTGAAAGATTTTAAAAAAGAATTAAGAGACAGTATAACCCAATAATGTGTGTGAACCTTCTTTGGAAGCTGATGTTCTGTCCTTAGTTTTTTGTGGATTTTTTTTTTAAGTTTAGATAAGTGGGGAAATTTGAATATGAACTTAGCATTAGGTAATATTAAGGAATTATTGTTAATGTTATTAGATAAAATAATAGCATTTAGTAATGTAAAGAAATGTCCCTTATTTTATTATTTGTAAAGAAATGTCCTTTATTTTTATTATTTGTCCCTTATTTTATTATTTGTAAAGGTGCACACTGAAATATTTAGGGGAAAGATGAAAAAATGTTTGGAATTTGCTTTAAAATGTTCCAACCAAAATAAGAATTTTTTTTTTAATGCAGGAGAGATAAACATGGCAAAACATTGATGATTGTTGCAACTGGGTATTTGTTCTGAAAATTTCAGGCAAAGTTCAAAAAACAATTTTTTTTTTTTTTTTGCCCTGCTGCAGGGCATGTGGAATCTTAGTTCCGGAACCAGGGATGGAACCAGTGCCCCCTGCAGTAGAAGCACAGAGTCTTAACCACTGGACCGCTAGGGGAGTCCCCCCAATTTTTTTTTTGAAGGTGATGAAACTGCTACAAATGGTATCTTCATGTAGGGAGGGAAAAAAATTGTAAACTTTGTAGTCATGAAAAGTTCAAGTCCAATGCATTTGTGGCCCCCATTTTTTCAGGGGCTAAAACTATGTTTTGCATCATGGTTTGCCCTTAAAAATGTTATTTTATAAAGGGCAACCCCAATATCTGATTTGAACGGACCAGGATGGCTTCTCAGCCATTCTGGTTTCACCACGTAAAGGATACTTTATTGTTTGATGTTGTGCTCAGCTGTCTTTAACAGACAAGTTTATCTATATAAATGTTTTTGTTGTTAATTATGTTTTGCTTTGGCTATACTAAAATAACATGCGGGGAATTTGTACAAGAGTTCACAGCGTACCAATGTGGACCACAAAAGATAAGGAGCAATGAGGCAGGAGTAGAAAAAAAGAGGAAAATTGAATTCAGGCAATGTGGATTTGACACTGATATTTCCCAGCCAAGAGACATTGGTCAAATCAACCTCTGTGAATACTACGCTTCTCTTGGGCAAAATGGGAATGGTAACGTGGTTATTATAAAGATTGCATGAGCTATGTGAGGTATTTTTTCAGCTCTAAAGCATCATAACATTATTAGCATGAAGAATGAATACTGGCAATATTTCATATGAATATTTACTTTTACTTTCCAAAAGTGAAAATTTTTCTAAATTATCTTATTTAAAATAAAGCAAATAAACACACCAAAATTTTCCATTAAAAGATACCTGAGTAAAGAAATGATAACTTCATAATACAGAATATTACCCATTTTACTGTTTCATGCCTTATCTTTAATATATCAAGTTTGTGTGTTTGCTTTACTTCGGCACCTATTCAAAAACATAAGTAAATTTAGTACCATACTGAGAGGCAACAGGCAACATTAACTGTGACTTAGCTTGTTTTCAATAATTTATAATTTCAATTTGCTGTCAATACTCAGTGTTGTTATGCCCTTGAACACAGCTTTTCTCTAAATTGTTTAAGGCACTTAAACATCACGCATTAATGAAAAGTTGTTTTACAATATAATTGTGAATCATGAAAAGAGAATTGAAGAAAACGAAACCTTTTTCCCTATCGGCTCTTCAGCAAAAGAGGCCACATGAAAGAACCTGAATATCTCTTTAAAGTAATTAATGACTTAAGGGCTACAAAGTACTTTAAAACAAAGAAACACAAAAATATCTTTTTCCTAATGAACAGCAATAAGAAACATTTCATCTGATTTTACATCTTCTATCAGTAGAAAGATTAGATCAGCTCAGCAGACACAGAGCTCCACATTAGCTTTTTACTTTGTGCCTGCCAAGCCTCATTTCACTACAATGATGTTAGACCTTATGTAGTTAAACGATTACCCTGTTTCCTCAAGAGAAATGATAGAGAAAACAGACTATATTCCTGTGGATACTGTAGCACTTCTAATACCTTTATCAACTGGCTCTTCCATGTTTCATGACCCTCACTTTTTACTATTCTTGTCTTTCAATCCAGATTGATCTTTTTAGATAGAAATTATCTATCTATTTTTGAAAGGTTAAATGTTTACATGTTTCAACAGTTTAAAAGGCTTAAAAAAAAAAAGGTGCATAGTGAAAATTCTCTCTCCCATCCCTGTCCCCTCAGTTACCCAGAAGTATGTTTTCACCATACTTTCCTTGATCACCTGCTTTTATTCACATTACTTCTTTTATCTGAAATTACTTCTTTTATCCTTTAAACATCTTTCGGTTTTTGCCCTTCACTTCTTTGGAATGTAGGTCACTACTCTCCTATAACGAGCTTTCCCTGAACCATTGTCTCTAAAACTGATCTCTTATTCCCTTATTCTGCATAATTGAATATGGTTTGTACCTTGCTTTCTTTAATATGTTTAAAATTGCTAATATTCCTAAATTATTTTCATATTTCCTGAGCAGAAGATATCGGAACAGCTTATGGATTTGTAGGTTCCTCGAAAGTAAGAAATGATTCCTATCTCTTTTGTTCTCCACCTAGCAGGTAGTCTGGACTTCAGCAAGTGGTTGATGCCTAATACCTTCTCTATCCTCAAAAATCTTACCTGGTGGTTCTCAAAATTTGCTGCTATTAGCATCAGCTGGGCAGATGTGGAAACGCATAATCCCCTGTCTTCACCCCATACTGATTATATCAGAATCTCTGGGGGTAGATTCTACACAAAAGGACTATTTGAAACTTGCCATATGACTCCAACATGCAGCTAAGTGGGTTTTTTTTTTGAATTTTCGAATTTTATTTTCTTTTTTTATACAGCAGGTTCTTATTAATTATCCATGTGCAGCTAAGTTTAAGAATCAGTAACCTGGGCTTCCCTGGTGGCGCAGTGGTTGAGAGTCCGCCTGCCAATGCAGGGGACATGGGTTCGAGCCCTGGTCTGGGAAGATCCCACATGCCGCGGAGCAACTGGGCCCGTGAGTCACAACTACTGAGCCTGCGCGTCTGGAGCCTGTGCCCCGCAACAAGAGAGGCCGCGATAGTGAGAGGCCCGCGCACCGCGATGAAGAGTGGCCCCCGCTGCCGCAACTAGAGAAAGCCCTCGCACAGAAAGGAAGACCCAACACAGCCATAAAAAAATAAAAAAATTAAAAAAAAAAAAAAAAAAAGAATCAGTAACCTAACCCACCTGCTCGCCCTCTGTCTCAATCCTTGACCTCATTTCAGGAAACCACGCTCTTCCTACCAAGGTCGAGCGTGAGCCCTTGCCTCACCCACACCCATCTTTCCTGCTTTTCTCTGCTTGCTCGTAGGAAAGAGTTCCTCTTCCTCCCTCAAGCCTCCTTCCAGCAGACACGTTGTCTAGGCTCCCTTTCCTGGCAAACCTTCTTGAAAGCCTTTGCTATGCAGATGGCTGTCATCGTTTCCCTCTCCATTTCTCTCTTCAGCCCACTTATATCTGGCTTTCATTCCCATCGGCCGTCCAGAAGTGTCCTTGTCTGTGTTACTTGTCATGCTGCCAAACCCAAGGGTCAGTTTTCGGCCTCCGTCTCAGCTCTCAGCAGCATGACCACTCACTCTGTGCTCCAAACACCATCTTTCTTGATTTGCAGGATCCACGTGGTCGCTCCTTCTCCTCTCCCTCCGTTGCCCCTTTCACGGCCTCTTCACTACCTGACTGCAGGGGCGGCAGTTTCCCGGGGCTTCGTCCTAAGCCCTCTGCCCTCTCCACACATTCCCACGCACAACTTGTGCATAGAGATGATTGCAGATAGCAGATGATTTGAAAAAAATGTTGCCTCAATAGATAAGTATTTCTTTTCAATGATATTAGAAAAACTACAACCTACAAATCAAACTCACTTTAAGGCTATAAAGTGAAGGAGGTAAGTTTAAATAGCAAGGCACATGACACACTTCATAAAACACCCTTTACACACCTCTTCTCTTTCCCTAAATTTCTCCAGATCGCAGCTACCTTTGTATTTTCTAAAATCCTCCATCAACTGCTAGGTCTCCCTTTTTCTTGAACCTTCCCTCCAGCCATCCTTTCCATTCTTCCCCATTCATCTCTAGTGGAAACATCTTGTTGAGGAGCTTCTGTACACTGATTTGAAACTGCCTGTATTATTCAGAAGGCAGGGTTCACCTAACAGGGAAGTCTTCAAAATAGGGAATATATACATTGCCAGGAAGCCATAGAAAATTTACTTGATATAGAAGAGATACTCTGGGGAAGAAAGAGATGCGGCAATAAAACAATATATACATATATTTTAATAATAAAGTCTGTCTCAAATATGTTTTTATTATCTAAGAGTCTGGAATTATTCACATTTAGGAATGTTGGTACACTTTAGAAACAGGGAGTCTCAAAAACACCTGGGTCAAGATCAAAGCTGTCATTTTCATCACCAATTTATTTAAATATTTAATGGGACTAAGCATTGTCTATATATAACTCTAATTATTAGATTTACATCCCTAAGATTTTAATAGAACACTTATAATAAATCTTTTTTCTAATAGTTCTGTTAGAATCTTTTAAGCTCGTAATAATAAGGTCTGACGTGATATAATATATGGAATAATTCTATTAGTATCTATAGGTTACACTTATTAGTTTATAATAAAGCACCAAGAAGTATACTGTCTCTGTAGGACAGGAAATAAAACAATACAGATGTCAAAATCTTAATGAGTAACCAATTTCTATTATTATCCTATTATTGCATTTTGCCTTTGTTTTGTAATCTTCAGTGGGGTTCTTTAATATGGGGAGTCATCTCTTTTCAGCATCACAAACTAGAACAGCTGATAAACTGTAAATGAGGCAGGTAAATAAGATATAAATCCTCAATTCCTTGGGAATGAAACAATACTTTATACATTTATATAATGACTTTTAATAAATCAGACCTAGCATTTGTGGGGACTCATATACTATATTCCTGAATGTTTGCATGTTACAAATTAAGCTAACATTGTTAAATAAAATATCTTTTATCTCCCTACATTGAAAAAACTTCATTTATAATGACAAAAATTTTTAAATGAAGAGCTGTGCTATTGTTATATAACTCCAAGTTAGAAAACGTAAAGGATGACTGATTTTAATTATGGTTGGCATGTCTGGCCTTTTGTTGATGAACCAGTGATATTTGGATAGTATATAGTAAAGGAATGTGAAACTAATAAATTATTATATATTTATCGCATAATAATTGTTATTCTTCCTTTCATTTTAGAAATGTCACTAATTATGTTATGATCAAGATTTTCATTTAATATATGTTGACAGTATGTCAAATTAGACAATGTTTCTTGATTCATTAAAACTTTTTGATAGTTTTTAAAATTAATTTTAATTGGGCTCGGACTGCCCTCGTGGCGGTTAAGAATCTGCCTGCCAATGCAGGGGACACGGGTTCGAGCCCTGGTCCGGGAAGATCCCACATGCCGCGGAGTACCTAAGCCCGTGCGCCACAACTACTGAGCCTGCGCTCTAGAGCCCGCGAGCCACAACTACTGAAGCCCGCGCGCCTAGAGCCCGTGCTCCGCAACAAGAGAAGCCACTGCAATAAGAAGCCTGTGCACCGCAACGAAGAGTAGCCCCCGATCAATGCAACTAGGGAAAGCCCGCGTGCAGCAACAAAGACCCAATGCAGCCATAAATAAATAAATAAATAAATTTATTTAAAAAAAATAATTTTAATTGGGCAAAACTGCTGAGGTGATAACATTTGGATTTTTAATATAATTCTTAATGCAGTACTTAGATTTGGTAATGAATCATGAATTTTACATATCAAGTGTTGCAGTGGGTTTGCATGTGATAAATTATTGTGCCCTGTAAGATTTTACAAAATATTTTAAATTTTATTGCCATCACCTTTATTGCAATTTGTGCTATCTCTTAAGGTAATATCTAAAACTGTAGAGTAATGTAAAGAATTGACAGCACACTTGACTGATGCTATATCTAGTCTTACATATTCAATTATAATATGAATTACATAATATTGAAAATTGTTCTTCAGCTACCATGTGCAATTGTTGTGATTATTATACTAGTTTATGAGCATTTCTGGAACCAAAAATGGAACTTAACACCAAAAAAGCAAAAAGGTAGACACTAAGTACTACTGGGAAAAAATATTTCGTTACACAAGAAACTATTGCATTGCCCTGATTTCAGAATTGCCTTGTAGATAGGCGATGTTGTCAACAAGTAGCCCTATTTCTAAACTAAGATGTCTATTTCCAGGGCATAAAAAGTCAAATCTCTATTTTGTTAGAGTTATATGATAGGGGGGAATTGCAGATGTTTCACAATGTCACCGATATTTGAAAAAGTGAATTAAAAATACATATCTAAAAAAAAAAAATACATATCTACTTACCAATAAGGTTTAAAGTTGCCATAAATTATTGATGTTAATTTGTAATTAAGTGACAATTTTTAGAACAACTTTACTCAAAATAGGCTTAAATATGCATAATGCTGCTAAATTTCTGAGACTCACTATAATACACAACAGCTATTTCAATACAAGTGAAATCCATAAATATTAAAAAGGCAAAATTTTGATTTAATGAAGACTGGTCTGTAGACTACTAAGAAATAATTAATATTCAGGAAGTAGTATATATCAACAACTGTGTGACAAAAATCTGAATATAAGCAAGTATGTATTATTTTTTTTTAACATTTTTAGTTTTATTTTATTATTGTAAGAACTCTTAACATGAGATCTACTCTCTTAACTTTTTTTTTTTTTTTTAAGTCTGGGATTTTTAATTAATTAATTTATTTATGGCTGTGTTGGGTCCTCGTCTCTGCGCGAGGGCCCTCTCCAGTTGCGGCAAGCGGAGGCCACTCTTCATCGCGGTGCGCGGGCCCCTCACCATCGCGGCCTCTCTTGTTGCAGAGCACAGGCTCCAGAAGCGCAGGCTCAGTAGTTGTGGCTCACGGGCCCAGTTGCTCCGCGGCATGTGGGATCGTCCCAGACCAGGGTTCGAACCCGTGTGCCCTGCATTGGCAGGCAGACTCCCAACCACTGCGCCACCAGGGAAATCCTCTTAACATATTTTTAAGTGTGCAATACAATACTGTTAACTGTAAGCACATGTCGTACACCAGATCTCTAGACTTTATTCATCTTGCATAACTGAAACTCGAAACCTGTTGATTAGCAACTCCTCGTTTCTCCCTGCCCCCTACCCCTGGTGACCAGTGCTCTGATCTCTGCATCTATGAGTTTGACTATGTTAGACACTGTCTGTAAGTGAATCGTGCAATATTTGTCCTCTGTGACTGGCTTATTTCACTCAGCGTAACGTCCTTCAGGTTCATGCATGTTGTTGCAGATAACAGAATTTCCTTCCTTTTCAAGGCTAATGTTCCATTCTATGTATATACCACATTTTCTTTATCCATTCATCCATCCATGTACAAGATATGAATGATTTTAAATGAACCACATGTTAATATGTGAAATAGGGCAATGAATTTTATTACAAACTTTTGAGATCTATTTTATAGCTTTATTGATATCTACTCATATGTTTACTTCTGGAATTTTATTTTATTTTATTTTATTATTTTTTTTAAAATGTACATACTGTTTTTCTTTTTTTTTTTTTTTAATACAATTCCGGGCTTTTTTTTTTTTTTTTTTTTTTAATTTATGGCTGTGTTGGGTCTTCGTTTCTGTGCGAGGGCTTTCTCTAGTTGTGGCAAGCAGGGGCCACTCTTCATCGCGGTGCGCGGGCCTCTCACTGTCGCGGCCTCTCTTGTTGCGGAGCACAGGCTCCAGACGCACAGGCTCAGTAATTGTGGCTCACGGGCCTAGCTGCTCCGTGGCATGTGGGATCTTCCCAGACCAGGGATCGAACCCGTGTCCCCTGCATTAGCAGGCAGATTCTCAACCACTGCGCCACCAGGGAAGCCCTGGAATTTAATTTTTAATTAGAAGCTGGGATGAGGAAATTATTTGAGTTCTAAGGACCCTTAATCTCCCACCTTATTTAACATACTCAGACCATTTCGTTAATGGAATGAAATGCCTACTGGGTTTTTGATGACCAAAGAAGTCATCAATTTATAGAGCAAAAATGGAATCTGTTTCTGCACAACAAACTATATTCAGTAACTTAATAAATATTTATTAAATACACACTATATACTAGCTATTGTTCTAGACACTGGTTTATAACAGTGAACAAAAAGAGTCCTGATTTCAAGGAACATACATTCTAGTAATGGGATGTAGTGGGGTAACAACACAGATAGAGAACAAATAAGTAAATTATATAAAATGTTTGAAGATAAGTACAGTGAAGAAAACAAGTCAACATAGGGGTAAGGGGAGTGCTGAGCAGAGGTTGCAGTTTTAAAGGGATTGTCATGAAAGACCTCACTGAGGTGACTTCTGAGTCAGGAGGAGGTAAGTATTAAAATATACACACACATTTAAAAAAATAATCTCAAACTTACAGAAAAATTACAAGTACAATACAAAGAACTCTTTTCCCCCTAAGCCATTAGACAGTAAGTAGCTGACCTGATATCCATCACTCCCGAATACTTTGGGGTGTATTTTTTACAAACAAGGACATTCTCCTACATAACAATCAAAGCATAACCATGAAAATCAGGACATTACCCTTCCTACAGTACTACCCTCGAATCCATATCAAGTCCACAGACCCCATTCATGTTCCTTCATTTGCCTCAAAAATATCCTTTATTGTAAAAGGATACAGTTCAGAACGTTGGATTGCATTTAGTTGCCTTGTGTTTTTCATGCTCAGTCTGTAATAATCCATCAGCCTTTCTTTGAATTTCATGACCTTAACACTTTTTAAGATTATAGACCACTTATTTTATAAATTGCCTCTCAGTTTGAATTTGTCGGTTGTTTCGTCATGATTACATTCAGATTTTGCATCTTTAATAGGAATATCATAGAAATGATGCTCTGTTCTTCTCATTGCATTCTTTCCAGTGGCTCATGATTTCAATCTGTCCCATTATTGATGCCATTAACTTGGATCACATGATTAAGTTATAGTCGGCCAGGTTTCTCCACTGAAATTATCACTTTTCTTTTCGTAATAAGTATTTAGTGGAGAGGTACTTTGAAATGTTGTTCCTCATCCTACTTCTCATCAAAACTTTTATCTATCAATCGATCTATCTCTCTCATTGAATCCATGATTTCCTATTTTATTCAAAGCATTATAATTTTTACTACCATTATTTACTGTCATGCCTAATGGTCCCACATTTGGCTGGTAGGAGCCCTTTCTAGCTGATGCCAGTGTGTTTTTGACATGCCCCTATCTTTCTGGAGCATTTCCTTGTTTGGGGGGCACAAGATACTCAGGCTCATCTTGTACTTTGTCAGTCCTATCCCTGAAATCAGTCATTTCTTCAAGGAGCCCTTGTTCCTTTCATTGGAGACTGATGTATAAGCCATGATTTGGGTGCTTGGTGTGCTCATTGCTATTGGGGGTAGGGATGGGAGTGGGGTGGTCTCTGCCCCAAGGTCTTATCAGTGGTTATAGGTAGGGAATACAGTGTGTGTACACATACATATGTATGTGAGTACACATACATATGTACACACACCTACATACGCACTTGTATATAAACACACCTACATTGACAACTGCATTAGTTTTCCACATCCATCTATAAGTATATAAATCTATGAGTATAATTGATACTTTTGATTCCTATCAAACAACACAGAACTCATTTTAGTTTTCTCCCTTTTCATGTTTATTTGACCAGTCTGCTGCAGCCCCTCACCCATGTGAACCTCCCCCATCCCACTCCCATGCTTAGGCTTTGATTCCCTGCACTGGGCTGTCTTCGTCCCCACTGTATATGCACCTTCCTCACTCAGGCTCTTCTACACCAGGCTGGGTCACTTTCCCTGCACAGACAATCTGTTCACCTCTCCTGGGCTCTGACGCCCTGCACTGGGCCTTTCTTGCATGGATGGCTTCTTTATCCTTCTTGAACTCTGACACCTCATGCTGGGCCTTCTTCCTCTGTGGACTCCCTCCTCAGTGGCCTCAGGCCTTGAAACCCTGTACCGAGCTGTCCGCATGCATGGACACCCTCCTCAGGCTCTGGCTCCTTGCCTGGGCCTCCTCTCAAGGTTGACGCCCGCCTTGCTCTACTCAGGCTCCGCCCCACATATTGCCCTTGTGTAATACCTTCCTTACCTTGCTCAGGCTCTAACATCCTCCCTCCATCCCACCCCATTTGGAAGCCCTCCTCGCCCAGTTTCTGGCTTCGACACCTGATGCCAGGTTGCTCTCACTCAAGCGTGGCATCCTTACTCTTTTGGGCTCCAAAGTCCCATGCCAGAGACCCGTCCTTGTGTGGAGGCCTTCCTCACTTCACTTGGGAGCTGACATCTCCCTCCAGGCCCCTTTCCCTGGGTGGATGCCCTTATTCCTCGTGAACTCTGACACCTCATGCAAGTCGGCTCCTTTATGTTGATCCCTGCCTCGATCTGCTCACCTAGAGTCTTTAAGACTAAATTGTTCAGAAAGAGGAAGAGGATTGGAAGGAAAAGGGCAAGTAAAAGGAAGAGGATGGAGAAGAGAAGGTTGAACAATTTTTTTTAATAAACCAAAATAATATGTGTATGTCATGGTACCATGCTTAGTCCATTCGGGCTACTGTAACAAAATGCCACAGACTAGGTAGCTCATAAACAACAAACATTTATCTTACAGTTGTGGAGGCTAGAAATCTGAGGTCAGGGTGCCCATGGATCAGGTTCTGGTGAAGACCCTCTTCCGGGTTGCAGACTGTTGACTTTTTGCAGTGTACTCCCCACCTGGTAAAAGGGTGAGGGGGTCTCTTTGGAGTTTCTTTTATAAGGGCACTAATCCTATTGATCAGGACTCTGCCTTTGTGACCTAATCATCTCCCAAATTCTCTACCTCCTAATAACATCATCTTGAGGATTAGGATTTCACCATAAGAATTTTGGAAGGGCACAAACATTCACGCCAATCTGGAATTAGCCTTCAATTTAAACCAGACTCCAAATCTTGTTTTAAAGCCCCTGAAGAAAATAGTTGCCATGAACTTCAATTCCCTGCTCTAAAAAGTAGGATTGAAGTCACCCTCAGGCCACAGGAACTAACATTTTCATGCACAATCAAGCTTAGTGACTAGGAAGCCCTAGACTACACATCTGAAGAAATAGGGATGGGAGGGGGGATGAGGAAAAGTTGAACCATTGAAAAGTAATGTTTACTAACAAGTAAACAATATGATAGCCAAAGTGCAGAGCCAATCCACTAACAAATATTTATAGAGTTTCTACTAAGACACAGAGAATCACTATTGACCAAGCTTTTCATATTTCAATAGTCTCAAGATTTCCATGAATCCAGGAATTAATGTTCATAATGCTGAATGAGTCATCTATGAAAGGCAAAGTGAAGTTCCATTTACTTTGTCTTTAAAGGCAGGAAAGTATAAACTATACACATTAGGACATTTCAAAAAATGGCTGACAATTATTTAGTGCTTAAGTTTTAGTTATCTGGAAAATTTATGTGTGGAAAAAACTCCATTTTATTTATAAGGATCATTGGAAAATAAAGTACTATTGTTTGTATTAGAGCCAAGCCAAACTCAAGGTCCTACACATGTTGCCTTCAGCCACTGCTGGGTCTTGGAGTACTCATTGAATCTCTTAGGACCTTCTGCTTCCTCAGCTATAAAATAGGAAGTTGGTCCAAATTAACTCAAAGATAATTACCAACTCTAAAATTCTATATCTTAAGGCAGAATAATAAATGAGTTTTTATCTCCTAAAAAGAGCTTATAGTATATACAAGTCATTAAAGGATAAACTATTTTGTGTTGGGACTTGCCCAATGGGGCAAACGAGACTGATTAGAAATGAAATCTTCACTCACAAAACACCCGCACAAGTCTAAGAATAAGATCTTGTTTTCTCTCAACTGGTGGAAAATTTGAATAATGGCATATGGAATCCATAAGTAACTAATTTACCATTCATGACTTACATTAGAGATCAGCTGTTGGAATTTCCCAGAAGGTAATTTCCCACTGCGGCTTGTTGTTCCCAATGTATGGCCAATAGAAGCCACCTAGACTACAAATCAGAACAATAACTAATATTTGATTTGTATGGTGCTTCCACTATAAGTACTTCTAACTCCCATTTCTCCTTCTTTCTTAGTGTCCACTTCCTCAGTCTGGCTGTTCAAGGACATAGCTTTAAGGACTTTGTTTGGGTGTATTTTTTGCTGACTTAGACAAATCACATTTCCTCACTTGGGATGCTGATCTAGAAAATATCAATGCTGATTTAGATACAAGGGGAATTGAAAAGGAAAGACTTAAACCAGGACATCCCAAGAGGTAGAGCTGGAAAGTGACAGCCCACATGTCTGCTCAGATTATTGGGTACAGATAAATTGAAAAGGTTAAGGAGAGAGGAGAAAGGAAATGAGCATGGAAGAGCAAGGACACATTCATTATCTTAAGTTACTTTCACAGCTCCTGTGAGGTAGTGTCATATTCTTACTACCAACTGCAATTTACAAATTAAAAGACTAATACTCAGAAGGGTAAATGACTTAATTTCCAAAGGTCACATGACTAATTACTATACAGTTATTTTGGAACCTCACTCTTTTGACCTCTAAACTGGTTCTCTTTCTACTACACTGTTCTAACAGTACTGGCTCTGCCACTGGCCTTGTGACCTTGGAAAAGTCAATTAATCTCTCCGAGTCTCAGTTTCCAGGTCTGTAAAGTGGAGTTAAAACACAAGCCTTGCCCTACTTCATAGGGTTGTTTTAATAGTCCATAAATAAATATTTTATTTCTTATCATGTTTTAGAGTTTATAAAGGGACAATGATGCATGATTTCATACAGTTTAATTCTGACAAAAATGCTGTAAAAATCAAATAAGAATGTATGCAAAAGCAGTTGCATGTAATTACTGCATGCTTCTACTTCCATATACTACTTCCCATCTCTGAAGCTGTCAAAATTCTTGAGATGTAGTTATGATTTAAAGGTTGTCCAGTGAGACATTTCAAACAGGTGCCATAGCCTGTTTGATAATGCTTAGAATAAAATAAGTGCATAATGAGAATTTTATAACCTGTGATATCCAACTTCTTCAAACAGACTATCAGGGCCATTAATAATCTGTCCACCACAATTTATAACATTCATGTAAATATCTTCCAACTTTATTATCCCCAATGCTAAGTGAATTCTTTCTCCATGTAGACCTCTTTGGGGTTCTACTAATGGTCAGCTCTATGCCTGTGTCTTACCCACATTCAGTTTTCCCTGCCTAGAATACACTTTATCCATTTCCTACCCTTCCCGGTAGAGTCTACATATATGGGTTTTGTTCTTCAATTGCTATTAGTTCTATTGTCTATAGCAGGGCTCAGCAAACTGTGACCCACTCTCTATTTACGTAACTAAAGTTTTACTTGAGCTCAGCCTATGACAGGCTACAGAGGCAGAGTTGAGTAGTTACAACAGACACTATATGTCACCTTAAATGTTTACTATCTATCCATTACCTATTTACTATTTATCTAGTACTAAAGGGTACTATCTGGCCCTTTATAGAATGCTTTTGACAACCCCTATCTATAGCAAAATTTCACTTACCCATGGAAAAACCTGGATCTGGCATGATAAAAACAACACTTTTGTTCCCTAAAATTATTATTTACAGTAAGTTTAAAACTGTAAACTTTAAGATCACAATAGTATGTTGAGTGTACACTTTGTTTCTACATCTTTAAAACACAGTTTAGAAATTCTGTTAAAAAATGAAAATAATAAATATATTTTAGGGCTGCGGCAATGATAGAGCACCAAAACCAAATAATATTATATAAATACTATGAAATATAATGACAATAGGAGGCTAAGGTAATGCGGGAGAGTTAGGTAGCAAAAGATAATCCCTAGCAGGAAGCTTAGGCTGGGAGGGACCCACCAAAGATACTTGCTGGACAGAGAAAGCTAGGGTCATGGCAACAACAAATTTTGTCTTCCATCTTTTCTGTCTTTTGTGGTTTTAATTGAGCATTTTATGATTCTATTTTCTCTCCTTTTTTTGCATATCAGTTGTACTTGTTTTTTTTAACTTTTTAGAATGGTTACCCTAGAGTTTGCAGTATACATTTACAACTGATCTCGGTTCACTTTTGAACAACCCTATGCTGCTTTTTGTGTATGTGAATACCTTATAATAGCAGAATAATCCTAATTCCTCCCTCCCATCCCTTGTGTCATTGCTGTCATTTCACTCATATATAAGCATATATATATATAATACGTTGTCGCTATTGTTATTTTAAATAAACTTTTATCCGTTAGATCATGTTAGAATAAGAAAAATAGAAGTTTTTATTTCATCTTTTTTGGCCACGCTGGGCAGCATGTGGGATCTTATTTCCCCAAACTGGGATCGAACCCACGCACCCTGCAGTGGAAGCACCGAGTCATAACCACTGGACCGCCAGGGAAGTCTAAAAGTTTTTATCTTGACTTATTCCTTCTGTGATGCTCCTCTTTTCCTCATGTAAATAAGAGTTTCTAACCTATATCATTTTCCTTCTCTCTAAAGAACTTCTGTTAAAATTTCTTGCAAAGCAATTTTAATGGCAACAAATTCCCTCAATTTTTATTTGTCTGAGAAATCTTTATTTCTTCTTCACTTTGAAGAATAATTATGCAGGGTACAGAATTTTTGTTTGGTGGGATTTTTTTTTTTCTCTTCCCTTTAAATGTTTCACTCCACACTCTTCTTGCTTGCATGGTTGCTGGGGAAAGTTAGATATAATTCTTATCTTTTCTCTCCTATCAGTAAGTGTTTTTTTTCCCTCTGGCTTCTCTCAGGATTTTGCCTTTATCTTTGATTTTCTGTAGTTTGAAGGTGATATGCCTAAATGCCTTTTTCGGGGTTGGGCGGTGGATTTATCCCTCTTAGTGTTCTCTGAGGTTCCTGGATCTGTGGTTTGGTATCTGACATCAACTTAGGGAAATTCTCAGTCATTGCTGTTTCTTCTGTTCCTTTCTCTCTTCCTTCTCTGTCTGGTATTCTTATTACATATATGTTACACATTTTGTAGTTGTTCTTGGATATCCTGTTCTTTTTTTTTTTTTAATTGAAGTATAATTGATTTACAATGTTGTGTCCTGTTCTGTTTCCCAGTGTTTTTTTCTCTTTGCTTTCCAGTTTTGGAGATTTATGTTGAGATATCTTCAAGCTCAGAGATTCTTTCCTCAGCCAGGTCCAGTCTACTAATAAGCCCATTTGAGGCATTCTTCATTTCTTTTATAGTGTTTTTTTATCTTTAGCATTTCTTTTCAGTTCTTTCTTTAAATTTCCATTTCTCTACTTACATTGCCCATCTGTTCTTGCATACTGTCTATTTTATCTATTAGAGTCCTTAGCATATTAATTATAGTTTTTAATTCTGATAATTCCAATATCTATGCCATATCTTTGTCTGGTTCTGATGCTTGCTCTGTCTCTTCAAACAGTGTTTTTTGTCATTTAGTATGCCTTTTCTTTTTAGCTGGACATGATATATTGGGCAAAAGGAATTGCTATAAAAAGACCTTTAGTAATATGGCGGCAAGGTGTTGGGGTAGGGGGTGTGTTCTATAGCCCTATGATTGGGTTTGAGTCTTTTAGTGAACCTGTGTCTCATTTAATGACTCATCTTGATCATTTAAGTTTGCATTGAATGGAAAGAACTAAGTATTGCTTGAACATTATCCTCATTTGCTAGGATGTCTGACAAGTCATTTTGTCTCTCTAAGCCTGTTTCCTGGTGATAGTAATATTTACCTTGCAGAGATGTTTCCAAAATAAAATAATTCATGTAAGGGCATTTTGTGAACTCAAGCACTATACCAGTGTCCAGGGTTAAAAATTTGCTATTTTGCAAACATGTCCATCTATTAACATTTTAATGCCTACAAGGAAGTGTCAAAATTTCCCAACATTCTGCTGTTTGTTAAGGAATGTAATCTAAGTTGTAAAAAATTTCCCCAGTGGAATTCAAGAAAGCTACTTTGAGATTTAAAATAAAAATATACCCAATGATTTTTTTCCCTTGTATTGGGCCATGTGCTAAAAGGACTCAATAAAGCATATGGTTATCCATCCCAGCTTGCACATAACCCCTCTGTGACACTGAAGGACACCCACCAGAGACTTTTCCATTTTCACAGTTTCCACTAATCCATCCTAGTCCGTCAAAGCCTCACAGAATATTCCTAACTAACTGCTCCTCAAATATCTGAAGAGAGCAGTGAATTCCTCTTGCTAGGTTTTCAAAATCTTTTCCAGTTTGACCACTTCTCACTGGATATTTTTAGTTTTTTTATTTTTCTCATGGTGTCTAGAACAGAACAGAGTATTCCAGATATGGTATGAATAATACAGAAAAAAATCACTTTCCTTATTCTAGGCCCTGTACTTATATTAATATGTCCTTAGTTCATATTAAAGTTTTAGTTAAAATCTTGACTCTTTTCCTTTTTTTACAATAGCTGGTTTCCCCATTCTGTTTTCCTATAATTGCTTTTTAAGTTCCAACTGCAGGAATTTAATCTATTCCTTGTAGATTTTGTCCTGTCAGTTGCAAAAGTGAAAGTATAGAAAACATTTTTGTTTCCCAACTTTCCATTTCATATGAAATCTGTCCTAACTTCTTTGCTGTCCTCAGACTATGTAAAATCCAAGAACAGTGCTCCTGTACCCCCAGTATTGTATTGGCTTTTCTTGTGCTTGAACTAATGTGAGTGGGTTTCTGGTCTTTGCACTCAAGACAGCCTTTGGCTAGAACACATCATCAATCCAACTAGGGCTTACTTTACTCATCCTTAGTCTGCAGGACTAGAGGCCAGCCTCTGGAGCTGTCTCAAACTGAAAGATCAAGAATTGTGGAAGGCTTGACTACACAACAGCCAGAATAGAAGAAAATACTCCTCTATATTTTCTCTTTCTTGTACTGAAAATGGAAGAAGCAACTGTGTAAAAGGATCATTTATGGGGAGGCAGGGAATGAATGAAGGCGGGGAGGCAGGGAAACAATTCCACTGGACTTAGAGTCAGGGGACATTGATTATTATCCTAATTCTGCTGCATTCAGAGTGTGTGACTTTGGGCTAGTCACAGCCTTCTCAGGCTTCAGTTTCTTCATGTGTAAAAATTAAATGGTTATGTGGATTATATATGATATCTAATGTCTCTTTCAGCTTGAGATGTCAGCTCTCGGTGTAGCTGTGGCAGTACACACCCAGCACCACTTTGCCATTGCCTGTAGCAGCCCTCTTTATCCTTGCTTTGGTTTCTGTATTTGGAAGACATTTCTCCCCAAGTCCTGGAGGCAGCCAGGACTGTTACAGTGTGTAACCATGGTTCGTGGATTCAAGACCTTTCCTCTTCCTTTCTAACCTGTATCCAATCTCTTTTTCTTCACTGAACACATACAGGCCTTCTTCATCTTTGTTCTTTGACTTTGGATGAGTCCATTTCTGCTTTAACAAATATTCCCAGTCCTAAGGTGAAATCTAGGGTCAGAGGGAAAGATGCATGGAGGGAACTTTACCTGCCACATTGTATCAGCAAAAAACAACAGACTTGGTTTATTCAACCAGAAACATGCTTATGGATATTTATTGCATGAATCCAATTCTTGATAAAGTACTTAATTTTGGTATTTTTTTGGTTTTGATAGATCTTTTTATACTTACATTTCTTTATAGCTAAGTAAAAATGATGTACTAACTTTTATATACATATTCATGTGTATGCTTTAGTATTTTTACATAGTTTTAAATAGATAATACAGAAACATAATATAAAATTCAAAAGGTACAAAAATGCATACATACCATCTCATCTACTGTCCACCCTGTATCCTGGATATTTATTTTCCCTTTTAAGAAGGAATCACTATTTATATTAGCAGTTTTTTAAAGTGAGAACTTCTAGAGATACTTTTATCCATACACAAGCATATACACACAAATATAGTCATAAATAGAAAGATTGTTATAATTATTGCCTTTTCCCCTAATGGTAACATGCTATGTAATAAAGCATTTTTCCCCACTTACCAATAAGTCTTGGCTCTGATTGCCATAGCAGCATTTGGAGAGCTTCCTGGTTTATTTAACCAGCTTCATAGTATTTCATTGTTTGGGTGTGTCAGAATTGACTTAATTAGTTCTCTATTGCAGTTGCAAGTAATATCGTTTTACCTTTGTTGTTTTGTGAATGTATGCATCCATCCACAGGACTGATTTCTAGAGACTTTGACAAAGGGCAGGTGTATGTGTGATCTTGATGGATGCTTCTAAATTTCACCCCGCAAAAAAATGGTTTTCTCAATTTATATTCCCACGGGCAATACGAAAGGGCCCGTTTCCCTACACTCATTCCAGCACAGTGAATTATCAGACTTTTTGGGTGTTTCTAATTTGACTGATGAAAGACAGTATCTCATTGTTGTTTTAAACTGCATTCTCTTACTGTGAGAGAGGTTGGCTATCTTTTCATGTGTTTAAGGACTATTTGTCTTTCCATTTTTATTAATTGCCTGTTAATATCAGTTGCCAATCAATATTTCTATATAGGTATCATAAAGACAAGTTTGACACAGGTTTTTTTGAATTATGTAAACGAAAGACCAAGTAATGGTCTGAAGTCAAGACAGAAGGTTTTTAATCTTAAAATAATTAAAAAGAAAAATTTGAAGAAATTTTTAATGATCATTTTCCCTTCTGCATTTCATTCTCTATCTTCCTTTTCCTATTTACCTCTGTCCCTTCTCTCTCTTAAATATTCATAAGAATTTAAATATACATTTAGTATATCTATTTACTGAGTACAGTTTTGTGATGCCTTTCCTTATTGTGTAAAAAGAAAAATAATTAGATGATTCTAATTATTTTAAAAATACAAATGTCAAAATTAAAAATTCAAATGGTCTTTGTGTCAGTTTTTAGTTGGAAGCAGCAGAAACTATGGATGGTTTAAACACAGATGGAGTAGCTCTAGAACCTGTGGCAGGCATTTAACTAGGCTACTCATCTGTGAATAGTGGTCAGAGTCATGTTATAGAATCATGAATCTATCACAGTTGTTGAGTGCTATCCTTTGTGGCTTGATCACAACTGATAATAGACCCCATGGGCTGGAACTAGTACAGCTGCTCCTTTACCCCAGAAAACGGATGTGGCTGATATTGGCTTCTCTAGCATGAACGTAGAGCAATCCCTGTACCTTTGGAACCATAGCAACTGATTTAGTTAGTCTAGGCTCTGTGCGGTCTGTGCCCCGGGTGTGGTGTCTATGCCTTACCTGAAGGGAGGCTACGGAAGCCAGTATCAGGCATGTTCATCCTCTGTAGTCAGAGGCAAGCTCATAAGACGGCGAGACTCCATAATTGGAAGGGTGTTTAGATTCTGGATGGCCAAAACAATTGACAGTTGTCATCAGCAGTTCTCAACTAATTTTCTCCTTTTTTTGGGCAGAGGTCTTTATGTTTTTATTTTTTATTGTTTTGGCCATGCCGTGCAGCTTGTGGGATCTTAGTTCCCCGACCAGGGATTGTACCGGAGCCCCTGCAGTGGGAGCGCGGAGTCTTAACCACTGCACCGCCAGGGAAGTCCCATGGGCAGAGGTCTTTAAAAGACTGCCACTTGAGAATCCAGACTAATACTCTGTTTCTTCTCTTGGCCTGAAATATTGAGGGCTAAAGAGGAAAATAATTGGTCCTCTCTTCACATAGCCTGATCAGAGTTTGGCTGGGACAGGAAATAGGAGGATACAGGTGAAGAAATAGCTGCCAAAGCCAAAATTTATGCAAAGCCAAAATTTATGCAAAGCCAAAATTTATGCCTGAAAGTACCAATTTTTAATCCTTTACAATACTTTGATTTTAAAATTATACAGTCTCTTTCCATCTGCTTACTTTTTCTCAAAATTGATTTTTTTAAAATTTTTATTTTTTGGCCGCGTTGGGTCTTCATTGCTGTGAGTGGACTTTCTCTAGTAGCAGCAAGCAGGGGCTACTCTTCATTGTGGTGCACGGGCTTCTCATTGTGGTGGCTTCATTGTTGCGGAGCATGGGCTCTAGGCGCGCAGGCTTCGATAGATGCGGCGCAGTGGGCTCAGTAGTTGTGGCTCGAGGGCTTACTTGCTCCGCGGCATGTGGGATCTTCCCAGACCACAGATCGAACCCGTGTGCCCTGCATTGACAGGCAGATTCTTAACCACTGCGCCACCAGGGAAGTTCCTCAAAAATGATTTAACACACTAACATTGTCTTGATGAAAATAACGATTTATTGTTTTTCTATTTTCTAGAATTACAACAGTCAAGTTAGAGCTAGCCATGAAGATACACGTGGCCTAAAAATAGTTAATATAATTCCTTTCCCCCAGGCTAATTGCATTAGTTTGTTAGAACTGCTGTAACCAAGTACCACAAACTAGGTGGCTTAAACAACAGAAATTGAATGTCTCACACTCCAGGAGACTGGAAGTCCAAGGCCAAGGTGTCAGCAGGGTTGGTTCCTTCTGCGGGCCATGAGGGAAGGATCTGTTCCAGGCTTCTCTCCTTGGCTTGTATATGGCTGTCATCTCCTGGTGTCTACACATCATCTTTCCTCTGTACGTGTCTCTGCATCCAAATTTATCATTTTTACAAGGACAACAGTCATATTGGATTAGGGCCCATCCAGATGATCTTGTTTTAACGTATTTATGTCGATAAAGATCCTATCTCCAAATAAGGTCACATTCAGAGGTACTACAGATGAGGACGGCAACATACGAATTTTGAGAGGGATACAACCAACATCAATCTTGTTGCTAATCTTAGTAAAAATGTGCGTTTAGGAGAGGAGGAAAGGAGACTGTAAAAGACTCTTTTGGTTGCATTGGCTTCTAATTTGGGAAGAAAGTAGTGCCAAGGGTCATGAGTCTGAGATAATGGCATTTCCAAATGTGGACAGGCCTGAGAGATCTCTCAGTATACAATCTACTGTAGTGATATTTTAAAAGAATAATTCGCGGGCATGATCTAGGCAATTAAATATACAGCACTAGAAACATTTTTTGTGTGTGTGACTTAAAAAAGCACAACTTCTCTAATTCACTTTAGGTGCTAAAACTTATTCTGGAAACAATTTGACAACACTGCAATAGAACTTAATCTTACCAATTTTACTAAATTTTTCTTTGATTATAGGATATCATATACAAAATCTCAAAACTCACGAGTATTTTCATATGGATTCATCCAATCAAATGAGACCAACTTTTTCTGAGCACCTGTATTTAAAGCAAAATGCAGTAAAGAAATGTACTAGAGTCAGAAAGTATTTTAATGGAAACTCCTCTAATCCTTCTGTCTTATCTATCTCACAGGACTAAAAAACAGTACTGTAGTATAAACTGCATAAAGCTCTACAAGTCCAAGGTATTTTTATACCAAGCTATGAGCACAGCCTAACTTTTGCTTTTAGGTTACTGAGACACATGGCAAATTCTTTGTGGGTCTCAAGCACCTCAGAATTAAAATAGAGATGATTGCTGAGATGTTGCAAGGAACTAATAGTATAAACAATTACTGTCAAGTTTTATTAAATAGCTTTATTAAAATACAGGCTTAAGGTTTTTAAAATAGACTGTAGTCTAAGACAGTTGACTCTCGCCTGAGTCTCCTTTGCACTTAGTCTGTCTATTTAGGTTCCTACCATATTCTATCCTGCATTTTGGCAAACTACATGTATATTTCACAACTCTGGCAAATTATACCTATTTTATGCCGTACTCTGCAACAAGCTCATGGGAAGAATGTATTCTCCTCACTTGGGGCTTCCTCCTTTGCATGCTGCTGAATAACAATAAACATTGTTATCTTTGAAACATTTGAATGTAAATGAGCAAAGCAACCACATGATGGCAGCATGTTAAAAGAATAAAGAGTCCTTCACTCGATGCTATCCTTTTAATTTAAAAAAATCTGTGTGAACAAAGAGGAAAATCTCAACTACCTACTTAGTGAACCTCTTATTCTAGCTGATTTTTACAGCTGCAGGAACTGAGGGTAAATGACGGTTTGCAGATCTCAAGAATAACAAGGTGCAAGAGAGCAGAGAGCTCTGAGTTCTGAGATTTTAAACTAGATCCAGACAACCAGGTTGTGACATTCTTCAAACTGAATGGTTTTTGGTAACAAGTAAGGGAATTATTTGGTGAATTGTACAAAGAAGAATGATAATTTACAGATTGTGCCTAATTTTACTGTCTAGTAGTTATACAAGATGTTTGGAGTTGCTCTGCTGATTAAATTGAAAAACCTCTCAGTTATTATATACATGTTATGTGCTACTTGTTTTTGAATGAATTGCCAAAACATTGTAATGATGAGTTTGAACAACCTCCTTGCCTTGTCATCTGTGACTAAGGATTTTTATTTCATTAGAAAACAAATTGGTCAACATTTGTCGAAAACCTCCAACTGTATGATAATTGTCTGGGAATGAGAGAGAGAGTGAGGGAGAGCCTCTTGTATTGGAAAAAGTCTGGGTGTGATTAACAATGTCATCAGACGTGTCTTTCTCTTTCAAACTCTTGACTCTGTTTTCTTTTGCATGGGTTTCATTTTCAGCCAGGCTTTCTTTTGTGATGATGAACATTGCTCCAGGTTGTGTTTAGCTGGAGGTATAGCCGCTTCAAAAAGAGAATGGTCTTTCCCAATGGTTTCAGCAAAAGTTCTGGGGCTGGGTCCCATTGGCTGGGCGTGGATCACTTACAAATTCCTGAACCAATCACAGTGGCAGGGAGGAATGGGGTGCTGTGACTTGCTAGGTGGGTCACAGGTACTCAGCCGGACCCCGGCTTGAGCCACTTTCCTCCCCACTAACAACATGGACTGAGAATGCAAGAACAGAGGTTTCCCAAAGGAAAATCAGGATTCTGTTACCAAAATAAGGGGAGGAATGTTAGGCAGGCAGAAGCAATAGCTGTCCATTAAAAGAAAATAAAAGATGCAGTTCCTGCCCTCAAGAACTAAACTTGAAAAGAATCAAGAGCTGAAGAAATATGGTCTTCAACATTTTGTTTAAAGTCACTTTAGAGTTTTTGAAATACTTATTTCATGTAATACTTACAAGAAGAGTGTCAGGTCAGTCCTATTTTGTAATTAAGGACAAAGAGAAGCATAAATATTAAAGTATTTAACTGCTGCTTATCATGCCCAACATAGAACTTATATCAAAGTTGAAAGTCATATTTATATTTCCCAGATGACAGTAGTTCTACCTATTACAACAGTGTGGAAGGCTTATGAGTATTTATTTGTGAGTGAGTAAAAAATAAGTTTATATTATATGATCGAATATGCAATAATCAAGCGGTGTTTGACATAAGAAAAATCATCTAGCACACTGTTTCTCAAATTGTGATCTACCCACAGAGTAATTTTCTGGGGTGTTTGTTATAAATACAAATTCTAGGGCTTCATCCTTCAGACTTCCTGAATCAGAGTCTCCAGAGATGGGGTCCTAGAAATCAGTATTTTTATACCAGAGGCTCACATGATTTTTATGCACCATGATGTTTTAGAATCTCTGACTTATATTTAATTGCATGCAGCCTTAGAGATCGTGTATTTACAGAAATGAAATCAGAGATCTACAGGATTCTGCTCAGTCCCTCCTTTAGGTTTTGCCTCTTAATCTGGTCATACTTCCCTTTTTGTTCTTCTCTCTTCCCTTTAAGTTAAAATACTCATAAATTAGAAAGGCTAAAAATTATGCCGTCATGCCATCTAATTTGTGACATTCCAAATTAATCAGTGAATAAGAGTATCAGTTTTCACAGTAAATACCATAAAATAAAAATTTAGAATTAGAAAGGAACTTAGCTGAACGGCTCTTAGGCTCAGATAAGGAAACCGATTTCCAGAAAACTAAAGTGAGTTGCTTAGCTAGGCAATTAGTACGGATGGCCCTTTTGAAATTACTCGTTTTAAAATGACTATTTCATTTGGGGAAATCGTCATAAAAGTCAGTTAGCATTTAGAATTAAAACCCAGCTTTAGTTACATTTAATTGTGTGCGCACTAGAGCATAGAATTCAATTTCAGAATCCTGAACCATATTTTATGACTTGTCTTTATTAATAGTTATTGGACATTTGCTATTCCTATGCATGTATTCCTCGTTGTATGTCCACAGTGGTAGGAGTAAGTACTAGTATTCCCATTTTATAAATGAGGAAGCTGGGGCATGTGTAGATTAAAAGAAGCAACTGGGAAACAGGAGGTCAGGGGTTTCCTGGTAAGGCCAGCGGGTCCTGTTTTCTAAGGTGGGCTAGTTAAGCTGAGTTGGGAGATGGTGATTGGCGTATGTTAGGTTTTCTTGACAGAGGTTTTCCGTTAAGTGCAATCTGGCTTAGGTTTAGATTTGTGCTGTTGGCCTGGCCACTGGGGTGGCCTCCATTTTGTGGGTCCGGATGTACAGATTAACTTTATCAATATAATATAACCATGTATTACATTTGCTTCATGATTTCTAACTTACCTTACTTTGCTTTCCATTTTCCTTGGTGTTCCTACAGCTCATTTTCTTCTGATTGGTCTTTTCATCCTATAGTTTCTTTTTGAGCAAAACCACTTGCTTTTTACTATACTGCTATAATTTTAACAGTTACTAAAAATGAAGAAGATTCAAGTTAGTCACCTTTTATATTGTATTACTTTGGTAAAAACAGCCTTTTCTCTGTTTTATTTTTCTTCAGGTGAGGTAATTTGATTGACTTGGTTTGTTCAAACAGAGTGACAAGAGGAAAGAAATCTGGCTGTTCAGCATAAAAAAGAGCTAATGACAAAGCTATTTTTAGGGCA
Source organism: Balaenoptera borealis (assembly GCF_965194805.1). Classification (NCBI taxonomy): domain Eukaryota; kingdom Metazoa; phylum Chordata; class Mammalia; order Artiodactyla; family Balaenopteridae; genus Balaenoptera; species Balaenoptera borealis. Next base: position 28,634,193 of record NC_138861.1, read on the forward strand.
AGGGACTTTTTGTCTTTCCTAGGTTATTCTTCATGTCGGTTTGATATCTCTGTTCTCTGTTTCTTATCTTTAAAAGACAGCTGCTTTACCCCAGGCGTAAATCAGAAGAGAAAAACCAGCTACCCAGTGAAGCTGGGCCGGAGAGAGGATGAAAGGGAAAAGGCATCGAGAGGAGGAGGAGGGAAGAATAAAGGACCCCTGGAGAGTCCACTGGGCCAAACACAACAAACCGAAGGCCTCTAACCAACCATTCCGGTGAACACAGACAGAACAGAGGCGCCAACTAGGGAAGAAAAAGATGAAGCCTTTGATGCCTCAAAAGCAGAAAAGAAGATCCCAGGCAAGTGACATATATGCCTTGGGAGCCAATCTGCCCCGGAAGTACAAGGCACACACTCTGGATTCATGGAATACATGGGAGGTAAGGGCTCAATTCCAGGACATGAGACCCAACAGGAAAAAAGGGAGAAATGCTGTTAATTGTAAATCATAGTTGCATCAAATAGGGACCACACTGTGTTTTTCCACAATGCTCTAGAGTTAAGAGCTTATAGAGGGAATACTTGTTTTCTTGGAAAATATATTGAAAATAGATTTATTCAAGATTACATGCATCAAAACAATTTCAAAATTGAAATGTACACACAAATTTGGACTTCCTGACTTAACCAGTTAATTTATTTAAAAACCAGTGAACAAATAAAGAACTCACACACACACACACAAAAGCTCATTAAAATTTAGTCAATTATTTGATACTGGCTAGCCAGCTTTGCTTTTTTCCATTTTTTAGTCAGCTGCTAGAAATCATATAAACACAGTTTAATTGATACAAACTTAGCTGGAAAATTGGAGGATTAGTATCAATTTCATTTAATGATCTATCTTTTAAAAATTTGTTTGGTATCAAACATTTAGAGCTTTTAAAAAATTGAAAGTCTGTGTAAGAAGAATAAAAATCTACTATGAAACTTGCCTTGCTATTGGTGTTCTCAGCCCATTCATATTTTAACATACTCTTACCCTAAGGTATTAGAAAGTGGATTATTTAAATGCAGGTAAATAAAGGTGATGGGGGCTGCAGAGGTGGTGGAAGAGGTAAATGCCAGCAGTTTTGTGATGGCAAACTAAAGAAAATGTATTTATGAATAGATGAAAACGTGCAAATTTTTAGACATCTATTGCAGCTAGAAATCCAACTTTAGGCCCTTTAATGTGCCGGTCTCGGTTTGTATTACTCCTTACAGCTCCCTTTAAATCTACCACTCTATCTGTCTGCATTTCTTTTCTCTTAGTTGATGGCTAATAGACATTGCACACCTGATATTTCCCCCAAAGAAATGAAGCTAGAAGGACCTTTAGGGAGCATAAAAATTCAGCTCTGAGCTATGAACACACACACACACACACACACACACACACACCCCAGAAACCAAAGGAAGTTAGGGAGAAGCTGTGATGTATTCATAAGAAAAAAAGCGTTGGAATATATTAATGTAGAACTCAGTTTTACAGAATATTCGTGAACAGAAACTATTGTAATTGCTATGCTATTAGGCAATACTGATGTCTGAGTAAGAGCAATTATACGAATATTATAAAACTATAGATACCCCCTTACATATAGCATTTTAAAAAATCAGCTTAAAAAAACTTTTGCACCATATGAATATGGTGCAAAATTCAAGAATTATGTAGTAAGAAGAAGCCCCCTAACCCATTATCACAAGTTCCTACTCTATCACTCCTAACCTCCACCCACCAAATTCTCCTCCCTAGAGGCTACCACTGTTAAAATATCTTGTGTATTGTCCAGAGACATTATGTGGAAGATTTTAAACTCTCTTTTCTGTCCCTTAGTTGAAACTTAAGAAGCTGAGTTTTTCACTGATTTGAAACAACAAAACTCTAGTCTTTGATCCTGACCTGAAAACGAATTCTGTTATCAGTCCAGATAACTGAGAACTTGCTGGATATGCCAGGGGTAGTCCTGATTCTGCCTCGGGAGAGAGTTCTTTCCTCTGGCAGTGAGATAAATAGGTGACTCTTAGGAAACAGTCCTCCCTTAATGGGCCCTATTTCATTATTTCATTGCTGAGAAATTACAGCCGAATCCAAATGAAAATGTAAAATGAATGTGATTTACTTGTATAGGTTGAATGATATGGGTGGCCCGGACTGTGAAAAGAAACAGGTTACTCTGTTTTTTGTTGTTATGTCCAAGCTTTCTTATCTGCTTTGGGTGAGTTATTACCAGCCACCTGAAAATACACTGATAAAAAAAGACAAGGAGAAGCTACACATCTTCCTCTTTGTAGAGTGCTGATAAATTTATATGACTATGTTGTCTGTATAAAATACCAATTATTAATAATTCAGCAATAGATCTTTTGAGTTCTAAGCTCTTCAAAATTGATGATGTCACCAAAATATCTATAATTTGCAACCATTTAAAACTTCCCAGGATGGTACAACAGAAAGTCCTCATCAAAATATCCATGGTTCTTATAATACCAAAGTTTTGTTTTGATATTTATAGCAGAGTTAACGAAATGCCAGCACGGTGTTAGTTGTCATTGCTATAAGTGTGAGATTAAATTAGAATGATTGTGACAAACAAGCTATGATGACAATAAATGATGGAAACACTTTCTTTTATTCCCTGCTTCCACCTAAATTGGTCCACATAGCAGCACAACAGGTGGGCCGCTGGGTGCAAATAGGACTCTGTAGCAACATCATTCAAATTTGAAGGAACAGTTACATAGTGATGGTGTTCAAGATGAGAATGTCATATCTCAGAAAGTATTCTAATGGTATTGCTCGTTATGAATCATTACACCCTTAGTATGTGCCAGCAGGAAGTCACAAGTGTCTGAACCTGCTCAATACTTATTTTCCTTGGTTGAAGAAATGTTCAATTGTCATTACTTATAAATTAAATTTGAGTCTCTGAAGATAAAACAGTCATTTTTTTCTACCTTTTAAATTAATTTTATTTTTAAAGCTATAAACAGGCGTAATTTAAAAAGTCAAGTATTTCACAAGACGTATCATTTAAAAACAGCAGTCTTCTCCCCCTTCCTTCTCCTGATTATTGCTCCTCAAAAACCACTTTCAACTTTTAGATCTTTTTCCTGGTGTTTACTGCCATCTTTCTAAATAACATTCATGTAATGCTATTTTGTTCAATTTATATACAACTGATAAATTCCTATTTCTAACCTCTGCCCTCCTGTCCTTCAAACACAAAGTTACCCTCTCTTCGTTCTAGTATAGCTACAGCTTTCTTTTTGCTAACCAATATTCTATTTTCATTATTATGACCATTTAAATATTATTTACAGCTGACTCATGTAGTATATTGTAGGGGAGGAAAATAGTTTTCCTTGACCCTTTTGATTGAGTCTGAAAATTAAACTGACAAAGACAGATTAATAGGAGAAAAGCATATACATTTATTTAACATGTTTTACTTGACATGGGAACCTTCATAAAGAAATGAAGACCTGAAGAAGTGGTTAAACCTGAATTTATTTTTCTAGGTCTGATAAAGAGTGGACAGCCATGGAGAAACATAATAGGACGAAAGGTGTGAGGTCAGTGTAATGACTGGGGAAAACTTAGCAAGGCCTGTTCATTTGGATTCTGGGTCTTAGAGATAAGGGTGCTCCTTTCCTACAGGTATAGGGAGGGCATCTCTCAAATAAGGATCTCGTGACCTGCTTCAGGGGAGAAGGACGGGGGTAGGTCAAAGAGACCCTCTTGCTTCTTCTGTTTTCTCAAACTCTTTCAGCTTAAAATATTCAATATGCCAAGGTGCCATATTTTGGGTCTCCTGTTCTGAACTCCATCAATACCATGATTATAATTACTTTCTTCCATAACTTTGTTTTCTGGGTAGTTATAATTCCATTTCTTTTTTTTTTTTTTGGCTTAATTTTCCATATGCCCACTTCTAATTCATCTTGTGTTGCCTTACAAAGTATTACCTTCCTCTTAATATATTCTAACACTTTGGATAATCTCTGTTTCCCCTTTGTCTTGAAGACACACCTTCCATCCTGTTGCTCCAATCTGGAAATTTGTTCTCTCCGCCTGCTCCTCAGGGGCCTTCCTGGGATTTCCCAGCACATCTTGCTGGAAATCCCCTTCGCCTTGCTCCTGAACTGGATCCCTTATTCTTGGATCCTGAGACATCCTCCTTCTTGGTTTACTCTCCTGTTCTGTTGGAGTACATCCTCAAGTAGCTGCCTACGAGATTGCATGAGAGGTAGACTTTAAGACCTTTGTGTATCTGAACAGGAAAATGTCCTAATTCTTACTTACCATCACACTTACTTTACAGGTAGACTAGATGTAGAATTCTAGATTTCAAATGCTTCATTCTTAAAATTGGAAGGGATTGTTCTACTATTTTCCAGATAACAGCTTTGGGGCTGAGACATTTGGAGTATTCTGATTCATGCTTCTTGGTATGTGACTTCCCTTCCTTTCCCTTCTCTTCCCTCCCCTCCCCTTTCCTTCTCCCTCTTCTCTTCCCTTCCCTTCCCTTCCCCTCCCTTCTCTTCCCTTGTCTTCCCTTCCTTCCCATCTCTTCTCTTCTCTTCTCTTCTCTTCTCTTCTCTTCTCATCCCCCACCCTCAGAAGCTTTTAGAATCTCTTTTCTATAGCCAGTGCTCTGAAGTTTCTCAGTGGTATGCATTTATGTGATGTTTTTTCCTTCCCATAGTGCTGGACATATTTCATCATGGTGTGACCTTTCAGTCTGGAAACTCCTGTCCTTCAGTTCTGGGAAATTTTCTTGAATCATTTGTTTGGTAATTTTCCCCTTTTCATTTTTTCTGATTTCTTTGTGGTACTCTGATTATTTGGAAGTCAGATTTCCTGGAAAGATGCTCTAATTCTCTTCTATCTTTTTGTTTTCCTGTTCTGTCTCTCATTGGTTTCCTGCTTATGAAGGGGTTGAAGTTTTGCAGGAAACTAACTACTCTCTAAGAACTAGTGGCTGAACCCTAGTGGCCAGTGATTAAGCAGGTGATTGACATGGGAGTATCCTTTTTATTATTCAAATATGAAATTACCTTACATGAAAACTTCTATGAGGCTGCCTGACTAAATACCTATTAGATAGTCTAGAAATGCATCCACAAAATTTAGGATAGGGAAATGATTTCAATTCCCAAGGAAGAGGAAAAAAACCCAAAATAAATCCCTTGAATGAAATTTCTACCTTGTCCCTAACATTAAACTGGTCCCAAATATCAGTGGCACTCTCTTGGCCATAAAAGCACCCAACAGAAAAAATACAAACATGTCTTTTTACTACTGATCTGATTTAAAAAATACTACAGTCACTAGAATTAATTTATAGATAAGAAAAGAAAATGCCAAATTTCATCCTAGTTTGAACTTCATTTTTTTTTAGCCTTCTTCCTCGATAATTATGATTCAAGGAGCATTCAAGAATGCATGCTCCTGTATTGTGGTTCTCTTTTAGCTAACAGTGGCTTTCAATATTCCTTATGTGTTCCCCCAAGATTTCACTCCTCTGATGTGAACCAGGAGCAGTCTTTTCGGCTGCACAGACACACATGTGGATTACAGGCGCTGCTACCAGCTTTTCCTCTTCCAACATGAACACCAGATCTGTCATTCAGGAAGCACGTGCAGAACGCCTCCGATTACTCCTGGGCTAAATACTCGCAGGAAGAATGAATATGTTGGATAATGTAGGAGACACATAGCAGCCATGAGAGAAGGAGACACACACTTAATTGGAGAAGCCATAGGTTTTGTTATCTTATAATTCAAGAGTATCTTTTCCCTCCCAATTTACCTGCTGCTCAGTTATTTATTAAAGCTGAGGATGTGAAAGGGCAGTAGGCCATGAGTAAAGGGTTAACAGCAAGCTAGGGCTGATTCAGGCCTGCCTAGGAATGTCTTCTCACAGTACTATTTCCTTGGCTACTTCAGAGTGAAGATAAAATGTGGAATGTTGTGTCTATTTTTCTTTATTTACCCTTGGTCTGTGCAGCTGCCCCTGGGTTGGGGCTTCTGTGAGTTGGGATGCAGACCTTAGGCTGACATGACTGGAACAGTTTAAAAGATAGGTGGGAAGTTGAGGGCGGCTTCACTGAGGCCCGGTGACCACACACACCTGCTCTGTGGCAGCCCTACGAGCTGTGGCTGAGGGGTGGCTTCTGGGCCCCCGGATGAGATGCAGAGACTATACTTACTGTATTTCCTGTCCCATCTCCCTCCATAAAGCGGAGCAAACATACTGTTAGACTAAATCCTATTTGTGGCTTGTGATCCTGACTGTCAAGCTGGACATAGCAACCACTGCGGCACTGTAAAGGCAAATTCAAACAGTTATCTCAGGTTCTTTTTGTGTGTGTGCGTATTTTTAAAAATTTTCATTTCATAAATTACCAATATAGTTTATGTTTTCATATTTCTCAATAAATACTTGAATGTCCTCAACTGGTTTTCCTTAGTTGAAGCTAAGGACAAGCTAGAAATAGCCAGTAAATTTCATAAATTAAGTTCAAGTTCTGCTCCACTCAAACTCATTCATTCAGCTGTTAAAGGAGCTACAGTGTATGAGGCAGGTAGCCGGGAGGCAGGAATGCAAATAAAAATGAAAATAAACAAAACAACCTTTCCTTTGTGGAGCCTATAAAATGTGGGTTTCTGTGTGTGGGAGGGCAGGTATCACTGATACTGCAACAGAGGTGGGTACCTGTGGCTATGGAAGGAGAGGAGGACCCTCTCACCCCCTGGCTGTGGTCTGCGGAATGGGCTGGAGGGCTCACGGCTCGGCCTGGAGAGGAGCGCAGTCTTGGTTCAGGTGAGATGGCGGTGGCTGAAGTGAGTCTGTGACAGCTGGGGAAAGAGAAGAGCGGACATACAAGAGACGAGGAGTCATCACACAGGACCTGGAACTGATTGAATGTAAGGGAAGTGACGAGGCGTGAGTTGTGCGGGAGAAGATAGGGAATTCAATTTTGGACAAGTTGTATTTTATTTGCCTGTGGGATGTTTAAGTGGGGACTTGAATCGGGAGCCCAGAAGGGAGGTTTGCTCTTGAAATAGGCATTAGGGTGTCATTCACACGTAGGTACGAGTTGAAGCCGTGGGAGTTGAGGTTATGGGAGGAAAGTATCTAGTTGAAGGGAGTTCAGAGGAGGTTTGCTGATGGAATCTGAGGGAGCGTGGACATTTAGGGGCAGCAAGAGAAGACGATCGCATATGTATCAAGAGAAGAGAGGGTTCAAGGAACGAGTACTTAGCATTGATGGGGTTCAGGATAGGCTACCCTAAAATATGGCACCTTCGCATATTGAGTATTTTAAGCTGAAAGAGTTTGAGAAACAGCAGAAGCAGGAAGGTTTCTTTGACCTTCCCTCCCTTTCCTCTCCTGAAGCAGGTAATAAGACCATCGTGCGAGAGGTGCCTCCCCTTACCCACAGGAAAGGAGCAACCTTAGCTCCAAGATGGAGAGACACCAAGAAGAATTTGAATCAGTAAACCTTGCTCAGTTTCTCCCACTTACTCCTTTGTCTTACCATGTTTCTCCCCAACTGTCCACTCGTCATCAAACCTAGCAATAAGAACACTCAGGCTTTGGTAATTGCAATCATTGTTGCTTTTGTTGTGGTCATCCATTTACAATGCTTGGTGTCAGTTTATTTATCTCTTGTAAAAGTAAAATACAGTGTGTGTGTGTGTGTGTGTGTGTGTGTGTGTGGAAAAAAAAAAAGAACACTCAGGCTTAAGCGTTTTTTCTGGGGGTCTTCATTTCCTTATGAAGGCTCCCACGCGTTTAAACGTATATTAAATAAATATGCATGCTTTCCTCCTGTTAACCTGTCTTTGTCAGTTTAATTTTTAGATCCAGCCAGGGACTCTGAGAGGGTTGAGAAAACCTTTTTCCTCCCCTACAGTTTCCCCGAGGAGGAGCAGTTGATTACTGTGGCAGGCGCTGTGCTGAGGGCTTTGTGCGGCATCTCATTTAATTTTCAAATCTACACTTTAAGTTTCTAACACTATCCTCCGCACTTAATCATTGTAGTAAAGGCAGCTCAGAGGGCATAAATAACTCGTCGAAGTCACATATCTAATAAACGGCAGAACCAGAATAAGAATCCAGGTCTGTCTGCTGCATGTTACGTGTGTTGACAGTTCCATCCTATGTGTGAATTTCTTTCATCTGGAAGGCTTTCCTGACTCTGTTTTTCTTGCTCAAACTTCAGGGCTGTATGACTATAAAGATAATAAATAATTGTTATTTTGCAAGGCCTACAGTGTGTGGGGCATTAATAATTTGTATATACTCTTTAAAATGTTCATCAGATACACCCAAGTAGGGATTGTATGATTGAGAGTTAAAAGGGTTTTAGGTGATTAATACGAAATATATCCAACTGCACATATCAAAGTTTCTAATTTATTTTGAAGCTAAGGCTTGAGAATAAAATTGATGTATACTTAATTAACACTAAAATATATATTTTAGTCATAAAGGAATAATAAGCCTTAGTGGTCATTCCTGATGGGGCTCATTTCTATACAATAATTATTCACTTCCCTTACACAAAACCTGAGGGCTCATCTACTTGTGTATCCATAACACAAAACTGAGGTGATGATGTGTAAGCCCTACTTTGAACGCCAGAGCATCCTGTACCCGATACAGGGCTCTTCTCTGTGCCTCAAAACCAGTTAAAGAAGAACTTTGCAATTTTATGTGCTAACTATTCTCCAGGCCAGAAAATGTTGGTCATATCAGTGACACAACATTTGGAAGAAATCCACTAGACAGAATTAGGTACCATCCTCTCTTCTCCCCTGAAGCTTTGTACATTCTGCATCTTTATAAAAGAGCTTATCGTTCTGTTTTGCAACTCACTTGTATCTCTGCTCCACAACTTTGAAATGCTTGAAAGCAAGGTCTAGGTCATATGTTTATCTTCATAACCACAGAGTGTAGCACAAATTACGTCCTCAAATTTATAGAAATGACCATAGTTGGGGACTGAAATATTGATTTCAGTCTTTCATCACTAAGGATCCAGTTAAAACTAGTTTCTCCCTTAATGAATTTTGTGTTTTAATAGATTTCCACCAAGCAAACTGCAATATAAAAATAATCTCTGGCTTCTGATCCTTGTTGATATAAACACACACCATATCGCTTAAAAAAATTCCAACCAAGAGTAAAGCAACCTGATGTTTTGGTTAGTTTTAGCAATGTTATTGTAGTTAAATAGTATTTTCATTCAATTATGAAATACTGAAATAACTTGGAACTTCCTTTTTGTCCTTAACGTGGATTTCTAGGATTTATGCCTGTTGACGTAGCTAACTTCAGCCCATTCTCACTTGAAAGCATCCAGTAGAATGTTGCCCCCTTAATGCTGGCTTAGTGGTCACCTCTAGGAAGAGATAAGGATGAGTGCGTTTTTATTTCTACAATGCTTTAATTCTTTAAAAAAATCCGGTGTGAATATGACAAAATATAAATCTACCAAATATGGCTGGTGGGTGCATGGGTGTCTAATTTATTTTCTGTGTGTTTAAAAGTTTCATACTTTAAAAAGTGAAGCTGCTGATTTCAAATACCTTTTATTTTTTTCTTTTCAAATGACTCTTTTAAACAAGTACCCATATAAAAAGTCATTAATACATTTACTCGTGAAAAAAAAGTACCGTGAAATTCTCTTCTAACAACCCGGATTGAAAACATCTGCCCTTAACATTAGAAAGGATAACTTTAAAAACATCAGAGTAACTATAGAATTTCAATACTGACAACAGGGGAAGACAGATCACAAGGGATATGAGAATTTCAAAAATGGAAATTTTGATATTTAAAGGTAAGATTTCATTAAAGCCTATAAAACCTAAATTACCAACTTTATAAATACATAAATGTGTTTATAAATATATTTATGAATACATAAATTTATTTATAAATAAATAAATTTTATTTTGTTTTGCCAAACAAAAGTAAAGCACCCCTGCCCCCTCTCCCCTCTGCACATCCTAACCTGGTTCTCTTATTCCAGGGACAGCAGTCACTGCAAGTCAGAAACCCAGGGCACGTTTTTGGTCATTAAGCCTTGCAATTAGCATTCACTTCACCCCAGGTTTCTTTACAAGAGTCTTTTTAAAATTGTGTCCACTTTATGAAAGGTATTTCAATTAAACTAGCATTATGTCCATAAACTCATACATACACGAACTGAGACACAGCCAATGAGTGGAAGTACGTGAATGAATGAGGGCTCCCCAGGCAACGCTGTGGGACAGTCCTGCTTTCCTTGGCTTGTCTCTACTCCCCCAAAAGACATATTATCACCTGACATATAGACTAAGCGAATCGCTGGACTAAATATCAGTAGAGCTTACATTTTTAATATAATATGTTAACATAAGCTCAAATATTTTCCTTGCTCCCCAGTGGAACATCTTGTGTACTTCACTTTGGCAGCTGCAGTTCTACACTGCAGTTTTATATATACTGTATTTAGTACCTAGTTTTGAAACTCAAAATGATCATGTTCCCCCCAACTCATTATCTCCCCTTACCCCATATACATGAACACTCCAGAGATGTCCTATTGCTCTTAAAATGGAGACCAAAATCCTTAACATGGCCCTTTGATCAAAAGTTTTCATGATTTGCCCTGTCTCCTTCTCTAGCTTCATCTTCCCAAAACGAACCCTTGCTCTTTGATACAAAGAAACGAAGAACTGAACCTCCTTACTATACGGTTGCATTCTAGTACTTACCACAGTTGTAATTTTACTTGCATATTTTATTATTTTATTGTTAGTGTTTATCTCCCATATCATTTAAGCCATATGTGTTTTCATTCTTGTTTTTGTTCTGATCACTGCCTAATATCTAGCATAGTGCCTGGCTCATTTTTTTTAACGAACAAATGATCCAAAAGAGAAAGAAGATAAAGCGTTCTCTCAGAAGATTGATATTTACATAGTGCCTCTGCGTGTGAACACAGATAAAAGAAGGGCATGTGAAAAATTTAAGCATCAATCAATAAAGGGCAAATATAAGAAAATAACATTAATGTGCCTACAGGAAGAAAATGGAGGCTCCTTAAAATTGGAAAGGTATAAAGGTGGTTGTAGATTTATTTGGGGGAAAGGCATAGACTCACTGCTTTGAGCTGATGGCATAACATTACAGATGACAGTGATAAATTTGACTTTTATTTCTTTATCAGTATTGTCATTTGGGTATGCGGATTATGGGAAACGGCCTAGATGTTTTTTTTTTTTTTAATTAATTTATTTATTTCGGCTGTGTTAGGTCTTCATTTCTGTGCGAGGGCTTTCTCTAGTTGCGGCAATCGGGGGCCACTCTTCATCGCGGTGCGCGGGCCTCTCACTATCGCGGCCTCTCTTGTTGCGGAGCACGGGCTCCAGACTCACAGGCTCAGTAATTGTGGCTCACGGGCCTAGTTGCTCTGCGGCATGTGGGATCTTCCCCGACCAGAGCTCGAACCCGTGTCCCCTGCATTGGCAGGCAGATTCTCAACCACTGCGCCACCAGGGAAGCCTGGCCTAGATGTTCTTTTTTTTTTTTTTTTTTTTAAACATCTTTATTGGAGTATAATTGCTTTACAATGGTGTGTTAGTTTCTGCTTTATAACAAAGTGAATCAGTTATACATATACATATGTTCCCATATCTCTTCCCTCTTGCGTCTCCCTCTAGATGTTAATAGGTTAGCCTATATATCTTTTGGGTCCAAATGAATTACACACCTAGGAACAGAAAAAGCTTACAGATGAGATTAATAAACCATATATATATGAAGAGTCGTGATACTGTTTTTTATGTTAAAAATATTTTTTGAACTACTTTCAGATCTACAGAAATGTCGTCAGGATAGACTGAAAACTCTTGTATTCTCATCATCTGGGTGGGTGATCAGTTAACTTTTCACTACATTTGTTCTCTTTCTTTCTCCCCCGTTGAATTGATGCCCCCTAAATTCATCACCCCCTAAATACTCCAGTTATACCTCCCCCAAACTGGAATATTCTGCTACTGTAACAACAGATAATTCAGCCAATGAGAAAATCAGCATTGATAGAACATGACCAGGGAGTCCACAGACTTCATTCACATTTTGCCAACCGTCCCAGCAATGTTTCTTTTCCCTTTTTGGTTTAGTATTTTGTCCTGGAAATTGCATTACATTTAGTGGTCAGGTCTCTTCAGATTCCTTCAATCTAGGGACAGTTTTAGTCTTGCACTATCTCTCAAGACCCTGAGTTGTAAAGAATATGTGACTTTTACTCTACAGGATGACCCTAAACCTGAGTATGTCTGATGTTCCTTCATGACCAGACACAAGACATGCTTTCTCGTCAGGAATATCACAGAAATGATGATGTGTTCTTCTTAGTGCCTCGTATCAAGGGCCACACAATGTTGATCTGTTCCACCTTTGGATCTTATGTTTGTGTCTATCAGATTTTCCATTGTAATGTCCTCAATTTTCCTTTAATAACCAATTAACACTTGTATGCAGGGATTCTAAGATTTTACACTAATACCCTGTTCCTCATCAAGTTTCCCACATCAGCCTTAGTATTCATTCATAACTCCTGCCTCAGTCAACCATCATACTGAGGGCTGCCAAATGGTGATTCCTTATTTGCATCATTCCTTTTACATTTATTAGTTGACCTTCTAGTATAAGGAAGAGCTTTCTTTCTGCCTTTTGTTTGTTTGTTTCAGTATGGACTCATGGATTCCAATTTTATTTAGTTGTTTCCAATCTGATAATCTCATTATTTATTATGATGCAGAAATTGTCCCTGATTTGGCCAGTGGAAGCTCCCTCAATCTGTCTTCTGTATCCTTTTGACATGTCCCCATCATTTGCTGAACATTACTTTTATGGATGACAGTATGCTCCAGGCACATTTTGTTCATTCCATATTTCAGCCCTGGAATTAGCCATTTCTTAAAGGACCTCTGGTTTCTTTTGGACGATAATATTTAGAAATAAAAATTAGGGTGCTCAGTGTGATCGTTGCTACTGAGGTGTCATTGCATCCAGGACTTTTCAGTGAAGAGAGCTAGAAATTTATGTGTATACACACATACACATGTGTGTATACACATGCATACAATTATAACTAACTCTGTGTGTGTGTGTGTGTGTGTGTGTGTGTGTGTGTTTAAACTTGAATTCAAGTTGAAATTTTCAGTTTAATCCTATGCCTTGGAATTCTTTCCAGCAGGCTCTTTATATGTTGTAAATTCCTTCTTGGATAGTAAGAAATGTAGTTTTCATTATCTTTAATATATTTCCCTATATGCTCAATGCTACAGTGTTTTCTCATTGTAATCAATTTTCCAACCACTCAGTAGCGTCCTCTGTATCTGCCCCCTTACCCCTGGACCTGCTTGCACTCTGGACTCACTGACTTCTCCATGGTGGGAAAGGATGGGAGGGCAGGGAAGAAAAGGTGGGAAGATGAAGGAAAGATGAGACGGGGAAAGGGAGATCCCAACAAGGTATTTGATAGTTCACAGCATTCCTACAGCTGGAGTCTTAATAGCCCAGTTTTTGAATGTAACATGATCTATCCTTACTGGATCTCAAACCAGCACAACTCATTGGTAGCTAACAACCCTGAAGAAGGTAAAAAAGCCAAAGCCACTTGCCCACAGCAAGTTTAAGTGAATTTCTGATTTATTGATTGTGATATTTAGTGATCAGAGTAATCAGAAAGAAGGGTATTAAGACATGAGTTGTAAATGCTTAGGACAAGGAATTAGTGATCATTATGAGCCAGCAATGCTCCCGAACAAAATTACAGCTGACAAACCTTCTTTTTTTAAATGGAATTAATAGCTTTGATATAGCTATTAATCAGTATAATGTAGATCAGTTGTTTTTGAATTTTAACAAACAGATGTCCAAACATGATGTTTGGAAGACAAAATAAAGAAATGTAAGCTGAGTGTTAGAACAGTTAAGTGAACTAATTTAACTGGTGCTGATTTTTTTTAAAGAGATCGGAGTTTATTTATTTATTTATGTATTTATTTTTGGCTGTGTTGGGTCCTCGTTTCTGTGCGAGGGCTTTTTCTCTAGTTGCGGCAAGCGGGGGCCACTCTTCATCGCGGTGCGCGGGCCTCTCACTATCGCGGCCTCTCTTGTGGAGCACAGGCTCCAGACGCACAGGCTCAGTAGTTGTGGCTCACGGGCCCAGTTGCTCCACGGCATGTGGGATCTTCCCAGACCAGGGCTCGAACCCGTGTCCCCTGCATTGGCAGGCAGATTCTCAACCACTGCGCCACCAGGGAAGCCCCACTGGTGCTGATTTAACTATATGGAGCTTTCGGTAAGTTCAGGGTATAATCAGGACACAGAATACAGTGAATGAAATGCGTCTTTCCTTCACAGTCTGTCCCATCTCAGGAAATAGAACTACTATTCACCCTTTTGCTCAGGTCATGAGCCTTGAGGTTATCCTTGATTCTTCTATTTATCTCACTCTTCGTGTCCAATTCATTGGTAAGTTCTATCAGCCTTATTGAGAACTATAGAGTCTGAGATTTTACCTGCATACAAGCTAACAAATCAGCCTGCCACTGTTTCATGGATGCTGGCAAGAGCCACGAGACTGCTGGGTCAGAGATAAAGGACCGCTTATTACAGAAACAGCAGTAGCCAGCGTATCAGTATTTGCACCAGTTTATGGAGTCCCAATTCCCAGAGGGTGAGGTCAGGAGAGTCAGGTGACACCTGCACATGCAGCGGGTGGAATTACAGCCGAGGATTTGGGGGAATTCAGATTTGGGGGAATTCAGATCTTTTATAACAGACAGTAAGCCTGCCTAACCTTTGCTTTGGAGGGTGTATTTATTTCCTATGTAACGAAGAACCACAAACAGAGTGACTGAAAACAACAGAAACTTATTCTGTCACAGCTCTGGAGGCCAGAAGTCTGAGATCAAGTTATCGGCAGGTTTGGTTATTTCTGGAGGCTCTGAAGGAGAATCCATTCCATGATTCTCTCCCAGCTTCCAGTGACTCTGGAAATCCTAGGTGTGCATGAGGCTCTCTACATACTGCTCCTCAAGTACAACTCCCTGAATATAGTTTCTCTCTACCTGTGCCCCGTGAGACTACAGAGACAAGTCAGCTGACTCCATACACCCAACATGCAATGGTGGGACCAACACAGGAAAACTGCCATGGACATTTCAGTTCAAAAAGGGGGGAAAATGGGAGTCACAAAGGAGTTCTCAGTCCATAGCAGTTTTGAGGTGCAGCCAGGCAAAATGGGAAGTTCCTTGATTGGGTTCCAAGGTCTGCTTGGAACCACCCTCTGAGGCTTTGGGCTCCACCCTCTGAGGCTTTTGGCTCCACCTTCTTAGCTCTTGGTTTCACTCTCTGATTCATCCTTTCTTCATGACAGGTAGCATGTATTTGCAGGTGAATAGTTTTCTTAGCCTGCTCCTGAAAGTAGACAATTGGAGGTCCAATGACCTCATTTCATTTCGTACCCTCTCTGTCCCTGGGAGTGTTTTTGCGATACAGCTCTCTCAGATCTTCCCAGGCATCCTGTGACGGTCACTGGGCTTCACTTCATTAAACAGAGCCACAACCACACATTCCTTTTCTACTTCTCTTTGCCCGCCATTTTCATCCACCCTTTTGAAATTTGTACCTCTTGCCTCATCATTTCCTATCCTCCTTCTGTTCTTTCTCTATCACACTTATTACCTTCCAATACATCATGTTTTACTTATTTAGTTTATTATCTGTTCCCTCATTTTCCACCCCAATTATAATTTAAGCTACAATAGGCCAGTGAATTTTGCTTGTTTTGTTCACTATTTTATCCACAGTGATTAGAGCAGTGTCAAACACATTTAAATAAATACTGAATAAATGAAATAATTTCAAAAAGGATTGAAGGAGTCTCAATACAGGCATTCATCTTCTGTGAAACCTTGTAACATATAGAAATATGTGAAAGATCATCTGTTCACAAAGCAGAATCAATAGAGATGATTTTGAATGCCCTAAAAAGAGGATAAATAATTAAAATATCTCCCAACATACACGCCAACTCCCCCAAAATCTTCAGTAACAAAGAACACCACTACCATCACACACACATACCCACTCACACACACTTGTGCAAAGATTGAAACATAAACTTTGCCATACATTGTTATGAATAACCAACAACTCCCTAATGAGGGAAGAGATATGTTGTCAAAGCTGAAATCAGATTATGGAAATTTTTTAGAGTAATGTATGACTTATAAGTATGTTTATAAGTATAGTTATAACTTACAGTTTTGTCTATATTGGATTATGCTAAGATAATTATTTTCTTCTCTCTTGTATCTTCAATATGACCATTAAAAATATTTAATGATCTTTATTTTGTGCTTATAATGATTCTGAATAAAAGTCTGCAAAACTCCTTCTCTCGTTCTCCAAGTTTTCAATCCCCGACTTATTTGTTTGTCTAAAAGACTTGAATTTCAAAGTCTATTTTTTTTTTTTACAAATTTATTTTATTTATTTATTTTTGGCTCCGTTGGGTCTTTGCTGCTGTGCGCGGGCTTTCTCTAGTTGCAGTGAGCGGGGGCTACTATTCGTTGTGGTGTGTGGGCTTCTCATTGCGGTGGCTTCTCTTATTGCAGAACACAGGCTCTAGGCGTGCGGTCTTCAGTAATTGTGGTGCATGGGCTCAGTAGTTGTGGCACACGGGCTTAGTTGCTCTGCGGCATGTGGGATCTTCCCGGACCAGGGCTCGAACCCGTGTACCCCTGTATTGGCAGGCGGATTCTTAACCACTGTGCCACCAGGGAAGCCCTCAAAGTCTATTTGTAAGGGCAGCTCTTGGTCTTGGAGTAAGTAATAGATCTTTACCTTTCATGGCAGCACTTGAGAATAGGGTTTTTAGGTTTGAAGCTGCATTTTTAACTTCTCCTAGAAGTAGAATCACACCTGAAGGGGAAGATGTCAGTCCCACTGTATTTTTTTTTTTTTTTTTTTTTTAAAGATTTTTTTGATGTGGACCATTTTAAAATTTATTTATTTTATTTATTTATGGCTGTGTTGGGTCTTCATTTCTGTGCGAGGGCTTTCTCTAGTTGCGGCAAGCGGGGGCCATTCTTCATCGCGGTGCGCGGGCCTCTCACTATCGTGGCCTCTCTTGTTGCGGAGCACAGGCTCCAGACGCGCAGGCTCAGTAGTTGTGGCTCACGGGCCCAGTTGCTCCGCGGCATGTGGGATCTTCCCAGACCAGGGCTCGAACCCGTGTCCCCTGCATTGGCAGGCAGATTCTCAACCACTGCGCCACCAGGGAAGACCCCCCACTGTATTTTTTTCAGAGTCTGAGCTCCTCCTTAGAAGCCAGCTGAGTGTGGCCAAGAGATGGGTCTGGGGCCCCTGAGCTGTCCGTGCTCGTGGAGCACTTTGTGGTCTTGCTGCATTTTAAGGCTGCCACACATGACTGAGTTCCCTCTCTGCCCCTGACACCTGCATGAACTGACATCTCAGAAGGTGTTTGCTATATTTCAGGAAACAGTAATGGCCATTCTGATTCGGTTGTTGGACAATGTAAACTTGTTTGGGCATCAACGCATTGCTGAAGTACAAGCTTCTGATGGGAAAGGACCTCACTTAGAAGGGCTTCTTGAAGAGAACTGAGCAGTATGTTCAAGCTGCTAGAGAAGATTGATGTTGGGGGTTCCCTGGTGGCCTAGTTGTTAGGACTCTGGGCTTTCACTGCCGTGGCCTGGGTTCAAGCCCTGGCTGGGGAACTACTGAGATCCCTCAAGAAGCGCGGTGGAAAAAAAAAAAAAAGATTGATGTCAAAGCTCCGGTTAATCCACCAGCTTTTTTAGGAAGTATCCTCCAACTGTCAGCCTAGGATACTGGTATGGGCTAGATTTTGTCCCCCATCAAATTCATATGTTAAAGTCTTAACCCCCAGTACCTCAGAATGTGACTATTTGGAGTCAGGGTCTTAACAGAGGTAATTAAGTTAAAATAAGGTCATTAAGGTGGGCCCTAATCCAATATGACTGGTGTCCTTATAAGAAGAGGAAATTTGGACACAGAGATGTACAAAAGAAAGATGATATGAAGTTACAGGGAGAAGACAGTTATTTATAAGTCAAGGAGAAAGACCTAGAAGAAACCAACCCTGCCGACACCTTGATCTGGAAAATCTAACTGTAGATTGTGAGAAAATTAATTTCTGTTGTGTAAGCCATCCAGTTTGTCATATTTTGCTATGGCAGCCCTAGCAAACTGTGAGTTCTCATCTTCCTTCATCTTCTGGAGGCCCACCGGCTCCCCTGGACCTCTTCAGAGGGGAAGTTGAAAGTGCCATCCGTAGGTCTTTTACTCCTGTAGAAGCAGCCGAAAGTGTCAGAAAAACAGACCAGGGCTGCGGGTTCTCCAGACTGTGGCAGAGCCGGGCAGGAATCTCCCTTCCATCTTAGCCTCCACGATATTTCTGCCCAAATAGCACACATACTAATTCTCTTTTCTACTTCCTCTTTTGTTTTTGCCTCCATTTTTTCCCTTTTATAAACAGCAAGATCCTATTGGTCAGCATCTAATCCTAGTTAATTACCTAATCCAGTTATATTACATCACCCAGAAAAAGTACATATCAGAATGACTAAAAACAAAAGACTAGTGACAGTAAATTACATCTCATTCTGAAATGCCTTTCTCGTAGAATATACTCATTCCTCCCACATACGAACCATATCTGAAGTATATCCCCACACTTCTTTTCTTGTTCCTTTTTTTTTTTTTTTTTTTTCCAGCTCCTGGTCATAATGGGAAGCATGATCTCTCTGCTTTACATCTGGCTGTATTCCCAGAGCTTCCATTTCCACGTGGCATATCTTTACGCTCACTTTGGGTACCCCAGTGCTCAGCATATTGTTGGCCAGAGATACCTGAAAGGTAACGTTTTTGTTCCTCTGATGCTTATTCTATTGGGGGACGGGGTTGGAGAGGGGTTTGCTGGTTAGATTTATGTATCTCTAGGTACATAGAAGATTTTAGCATCAAGCAGTTAACTGAGTCCCTTTTTTTCTATGCTACCTTTTGGTTTTACCTGGGAGCTGGTGTGGTGAAGGATGAAGAGATGGCAATGCATTGGTTTAGGTAAGAAAGACAACACCTACCAAAAGCAAAACTCTAGAGCTGTCATTTCAGGAAGTATGGAAATACAAAACCTTATGATTTGGGTACTTTTCCCCTAGAATAAAAATAAGGTAAACTCTCTTAAAGTCTTGGTACCATCTCTTCTTTTTCAGCTTGGTGGTGAAGTAAGAGTAGTGATGGAGGTGATGTGTTTGATACATTTAAAAACAGTCTACACAATGTAAGCAAACAATAGATTAGCTTTAAAAGAGCTAAATTGGAGAATATGTACCATTCTAGGTCAAGATTCAGAACATCAATAATTTTATTAACAGTGCTCTGTATTAGCATTACCTGTTTATTAAAAATTTGAGCTCTTGATCATAAGAGACACATTTATTTGAAATTTAAAAGTAGAAGTACATCTTACCTATTGTTTATTCCATTTTTGGCCTAAATTTCATTCAACTTGTTCATATCCAGTGTGCAAATTTTTCCACAGGCAGCTTTCATAATTCTGATTGTATAACATTGACCTGATGAGTTCTCAAAGAAAAATATTTCATATTATATTTACAGTTTGAGAAAGTAAGAATAACTTTGGAAACATACACTTGAACACTCCACCTGACACTCTAAAGGTTAGAGAATGGAAATAAATAGGCTCTGAGATGTTAGAAACTCCATTCTACATGGAGATGGTGGGAGAAAATCAGGACAAGTTAAGTCCGAAGTCTCTTAATATAGAGAACTGGCTTTGGGTTCATCTAGTCTCAATTTATTTAAAAGTAGAAACCCCCTAAAGTAGAATTTTGCCATAGTACTCTTTAAAGGGATATTGTCCAATATGGCAATGACTAGCCACCTAGGCCATTGAGCACTTGAAATGTGGTTAGTCTGAATGGAGGTGTGCTGTACTTGAAAAATACACACTGGATTTCCCAGATTTCATATGAAGAAAGGAATGTAAGATATCTCACTAACAATTCTTTATATTGATTACACATTGAATGATAATGTGGTGGATATATAGGGTTAAATAAAACATACTATTTAAGTTAATTTTACTTATTTCTTTGAAAACTTTTAATGTGGCTGTCAGGACATTTAAAATTACACATGGCTTGCACTGTATTTCTATAGGGTAATGCTAAAGTACAGAGTTTCTTATGATCCTGAGAAGTGTTTGATTATCTGAGAGAGAAGGGAGCACAGCTATGGATTTGCCATTGCCCGTGTATTGATGAGATCATCCTTCTCAGATGCTTTCTTACTTCCCACTAGAATAGTGAGTGACAAACTTGGCTACATATTTAAGTCCCCTGGGGAGCTTTTGAAACATACTAATGCCTAGCTCCAGATTGATTGAACTGTGCAGAAAAGCTCCCCAGGTAGCTGTAACGTGTAGCCAGGTCAAACCGCTACTCTAGAAGTCTGCATTGGTTTTTAAAGTAAACACCAACCAGCAGAGGAAGCCATTTCAGTAACACATTTCAACATGAAGTTTGAAGTGGATATTCTGACCAAGTTCACCTGCCAATGGAAGAAATACCTTTGAGAATCAGGAAGGGAATTACATGGTTCTACAGTGGCTAAGCGTGGTTGGTGCTTAACTGTATTTGGCTGAAACCCTTGCTACTGAGACTAAGACCTCACACACACACCACTGGCATCACTAGGTGGGCACTTGTTAGAAATGCAGCATCTGACGTCATAACCCAGCCCTACTGAAGCAGAATCTTCATTATAACAAGATTCTGAGGTGACTAGTATGTGCATTAACGTTTTAGAAGTGTTGTCCTAAACAACATTTTGTAAGCCAGACCTTCCTTACATGGGACCATACAATTAAAAGCCAATTTGAAAAATCTTTCCATTTTTCAGTGATGGAGTCCACTGTCAGGAATGGGATGGGAAAAGCATTACAAAGGCAAGATTTCCCCCAGCATATTTTAAAAATATATTTTATGGTTTACGACTTACAAAAGAATTTAGGCCTAATGAGGAAAACATTGAAAAAACCAAAAGTCACCTGTATCCCATAGCACAGTAAAAACTACTTTTGACATTTTGGTGAGTATTCTTCTAGACTTTTTTCCAATTAATATGTACATAATATACCTTAATTTACTTGAATATTTCACTCTTTTATGTTTAGTCCTTTTTTCTATTTTCTTACTATCATTAACTGCTGTTGGGAAGAGCCTTTCATATACATCTTTTTGTGCATCTGACTAGTGATTTTTTTCTTTTTTTTGGTAAAGAAATAAAAATGGAATTATCAGGTTAGACAATCCTCATTTCTAAAGTTTTTGATATGTATTACCAAACTATCCTGAAAAATCGTCTGGGTTCCCTCTAGTATAAATGCTCATCGGCTTATGAATATTGTTTTTAATCATTTGTTAATCTTTGCCAACTTGAATAACAACATAAAGTGTATCATTACATTTTTCTCTTTTTTGTCAGTTGTGAAGCTTTCCTTTCTAAATGTCTATTGTAATTTTAATATTTTTTTCCTGCAAAAGGCCTATTCATGTAGTCTGCCCACTTTTCCACTGGATTTTGTTATTTTCCTGCTCATTTTTCAAAATTTTTGTGCATTAATGATAGCAAACTTTTGTACATTTCCCTTGTATTTTGGACTTTTGTCCCTAATTTTAATTAACATGAAAAGAACTGCAAAGTAACAAGACAATTATATAATTTATACTGTCCAATATGATGGCCACTAGCCACATGTGGTCATTTAAATTTAAATGAATTAAAAATAAAAATTCAGTTCCTCAGTTGTACTATCTACATTTCAAGTATTCAATAGCCACATGTGGCTAATGGCTACTATAGTCGATGGTGTAGACATAGAACATTTCCATCTTTGTAGAAAGTTCTGTTGGAATGTACTGGCAGATTACATTTATATTTCGGCAATTGGAAATAGTGCTTAAGGATCAGGTCACATGTTACTGAATTCCTAACATTCCCAGATAGTCCTTTCCTATATTTTGATTTCCTATATATTTTGGAGAGAAGATTGTAATTATTCTAATATTTGGAAAAGCTGATGAATGGGCTTGGAACAAATAAGTGATTTAAATATTCTTACAACATCTGTGTTTTAAAAAGTGCTGTACTTGTTTCAAATAAGAGACAAGATTTTTAAACGAAAGAGGCTTATTAACATTTGTCCAGATATATAAGACGGAAGTAATGGTTTCCAGTAATGGTTACATAAATGTGTTGGCACTGCCTTTGGTTTGATAAAGGGGATGCATTTTCACAGATTGTTTCCTTGTTTTCTTGTTGCATACCCCTCCCCAACCCCATCTCCACTCCCCTTTTCTTTTCCTTTCTTTTTCAGAAGAGCCTCCCAGCAGGACCATCCTCAGGCTTCCTTTAACCTTGCAGTAGGAAAAGTGAAAAACATGACTGGGTCCATGGCAGTAGGGCAATGAAATTAGCTATCTTTTCTCTTCCAGCTGAGATGTCATTCCTTCTAAACCTGCCCCCATATATTACCTGCAATTGACAGACAAAAGCATTTTATATATAGTTCACTTCCCACTCTTGCCTTTTTATCTATTATACTTACATGGCTATGAGTTATGATAAAAGTCACAAAGTAAAGGAATCTAAGATTCATACACGTGCATAGAGCCCACGGAATAAGTTCTTAAGGTAGCCCATGAGTCCAAGATGAAAGACCAGGTTATATCATGATCCTAAGAGTCTCCTGTGAATTTCTGAGGCTCCTTGGAGTACCATCTTTACAGCCTTATAGCATTTTCTTATAAACAGAATGGAACATATATGAATATAAGGTGGAAAGCTCTTTTGGGGCACAAATTCTCCTGGTGTTTATTGGACTAATCCTCTTTTTATACTTTTTTTTTTTTTTTTTTTTTTAAACTTCGGGTTTATTTATTTATTTATTTATTTATTTATGGCAGTGTTGGGTCTTCGTTTCTGTGCGAGGGCTTTCTCTAGTTGTGGCAAGCGGGGGCCACTCTTCATCGCGGTGCGGGCCTTTCACTGTCGCGGCCTCTCTTGTTGCGGAGCACAGGCTCCAGACGCACAGGCTCAGTAGTTGTGGCTCACGGGCCTAGTTGCTCCGCGGCATGTGGGATCCTCCCAGACCAGGGCTTGAACCCGTGTCCCCTGCATTGGCAGGCAGATTCTCAACCACTGCGCCACCAGGGAAGCCCTGGACTAATCCTCTTTTGATTACTCGCAGTCATCAAGAGAAATACTACTATTTTCTCTGGAGAAGTTTTTCTTAATGTTTTTGAATAGTTCATAGTCTGTGACATTTTTATGCAGCGATTTGGAGTCAGAGACATTTTGATAGGGCCCCCCAAATAAACCGTTAAACTTTCAGCTTGTTTTAAGTAATGTAACTGACATATATTCCATTATCAAGTCATGTGTATAACCTCTCCCCCCAACTCTGGCCCTTAATCCACCTCAGGCTGAGGAGTAGACAAGGTTCAGAAAGGGGGAGTCTCAGTGAGAGGCTGAAGGATGGGGTGAGTCTTGGGAATTGGTATAATGCTCAGGGATATTTGTTGCATGCGTTACTTGGTAACGAAATTTTGAAATGACCAGTTGGAAGCAGCCGAGTCAAAATGGTGTGGTCAATATGTTCTCTTTTACAACTGCTGGTTGGCAGTTTTACAACTGACTTATGAGCAGGTTGAACGGAGCCTCACTCCAGTTACCACTCCCAGACCAAAACATAGAATTTGCTGGCAAGAGAGGGGTGTCTCAGACATTACCTAAGAGTCTTGGCTAGAAAAACTTTTCTAAATAGGGCAAAAGTATCCAGCTGGATTCTGACGTTGTAAGACTGCTGCTTCTTTGGGTAGCTTTGACTTTATTATGAAGACACTCATGATGAAACCCAGATGAAACGGCATGTGTTTCCCTCGGTTTCTTAGAATGAGCCTAAACAGGTGTTAACCTGGCCCTTAGCCTAAATACTTGGACATGCAGGTTCTTTCGGTTTACTCTTTCTTTATGCTAAGTAACTGCCTCTCCTAGGGATATAGAGATGCTCCTTCATGTTGCTGTGAGACAGGGGATACAAGAAGCCCAGGAACTTCTGGAGAATGTTATTTGGACTAAAAGCAAGCCCCTGACAACTAAACGACTGGGAAGTTTTTATAAACATTAATGCATGTCCTGCATGTTCTTTCTGGAACAGGGCATGTGAATCTCACGCGTTCACTGTAGCCTTGCAATGCTTTGTGTATAGAGTTGGCTTTCAGTTACAGTTTTGTATGCTGCTGCAGCTTCGATTTGCTGTTCCAAGTCCTTTAAAGCCAAGTATTGCTTCTGTGTTTTCCTGGGATGTGAGTTTGATCTCTTCTGGATGGACGAGTAATTTCTTTGGATTGCATGACTGCTCACCTCAGCTAAGTTTCAAGTCAGTGAGCATTGTATGCAGTGGTGGGAGGGAAAGAAGGAAGCAACCTGTCACACAGCGATTTGGTTTCTTGGATGTGTGAGTTGGCACCTACAGATCCACTGTGATGGAGCTAAACTCATCATCGGCCTAATCTATGACATGTGGTATTCTGCTTAAAATAAACTTGTTTTCATCTCTCTACATTTCAATTTTCTGCTCTATTAGGTTTCTGTGGTATTTTATTGTGTCCACTTTTTATATTACAAAAAGTCCTTCATGGGGAAAAATAAAAAGGCTGTGAATATTGTCAACGGGAGGGAAAAGGTTAAAGTATAAGAGCTCACAGTTATTGAGCTCCTGCCACGTGTACGGTAGTTTCCTAACTGCTTTACAAGTATATTAGCATTCACTTGTGATAAAAGCCTTATGAGGTGGGTAGTATTATGATTCCCATTTTACAGATGTGGAAACAGATGTAGAGAAGTAATATGTGCAGTCATAGAATGAGTGGTAAAATAGGTTTAAACTTCTTAACTAGTTGGACTAACATTTCTCCCCCGAATTATTATCTCCTTCCTAAGAAATTCAAAGATGCTCCGAGGGCAGGTACACGGGTTTATTACTAGCACACAGTGAGAACTTACCTTACGCAATAACTCAGCCACATTTTCTAACTGTATTATTATTTGAGCACAAGCCATATATTCCTATTCTTTTAAAGTGGTATTTTTAATCTTAAATATAGTTACCTGTATTTATTGCATTTAGCTTAAAGCACAATTTCTCCTGGGACTATAAATTCAGAAACATGATGTGAGGATGACAAAAGTGTGAAACTAGAATTCAATAAAATGACTAAGCTGTGTATAAGATACTTGTTTCGCTTTTAAGTTCAAGTGTCAAGTTTACACTATATGCGCTTGCAAGATGACTGCCTGAGATTCAATCTCTTTGTCCAAACTTGAACACATAAGCTTTTAAAGGATGTAGGTCAAAATGGTCAAAGGTTTTTTTTTTCCGGATTCATTATTTTATGAAGCACTTTAAAACTCTTCAGTGTAGAAAATCCAAAATCCATAAACTAAATTCTTCACTTGAACATTTGGTAAGTATTTCTGTCATCCTTAGAACCACTTCAAGTTTTCCTTACATTTTCCCAGAGGACATAGTCTTCATTTCAATCTATGTTGTTTGAGATATAACTCTGAAAATTTTATCCTGAGCCATGAATACCTATTTGGATAATACTAGGACAATAATTTCAACCATCGTGTAAATGTGCATTTTTTACCTTCACAATGATACCCACTCTACTTTTAAAGTAGTATTTCAAAGCCTTCTTATAGTGACAACTAAAACTGGCCACTGTGAAGATATACCGTAGAAATAATCACTAAATGGTGTTAAATTTATTTGTTTATTATTAAAATTTATTTATGATTAAAAAATTCTTTCAGGTGACTCCTATAAGCATCTCCAACTGATACTGATTTTGTTTGCGTTAGGGTGCAGGTAATGTCTTTTTACAGTCCATTGCTGCTGAAATAAAGTAATGAACAAATTGAAAAGGTGTAACTACAATTAGAAAGACTATATAAGGACTCACTATAAAACCCCTTTAACTTTGACCTTTATTCTAGAGTGTTAAATAGGGCATGACCTGCAAATCCATTAGGGTTGAAGCTGAACCCTTCATGCAAAACCAGAGAGTGAGAAGGATCAGGAATCCCTGGAAGCCAAAGCAAGGCTTCTACCTTTCCTTACTGTAGTTGGAGAAAGAGTCAAGTGGGAAATGCAAGAGGTAAAGAGGGAGAGAGGAAGAGAAAGAGAGAACCTCTACCTGTTTGTTTACTCAGAGATACCCCAGATTTTGCTGACCTCCTTCCTTCTTCCTCTATGCTCCTTCCAAATCACAGTGGTTGAGACTCTTTGCTGCCTTCTAGATGTTCCCAGGTTCCTGTTTAGTTGTTTTGATATCTTGATCCTTTTTCTTTTCAAGGCAGGTCTTGTTACAGTGCAAGAGCTTGTTGCCCAATGAGCATAGAAGCCAATACTATGGCACCAGCTTTGGAGAAAAGAAAGAGCTTTTGTGAGATTGACCGGCAAGGAGACAGGAGGCAAAACTCTCAAATCTGTCTCCCTGATCCAGGGCTGGGGTGAAATTTAAGGTGTTAGGGGAATTTCAAACTTGAAAGCTGATTGGCTAGTCTTGAATCAGTCCATATAAGCTACTCGTGCGGCAGGCAGCCAGATTTTCCTTACTGAAGGCCTTCTCACTTTGTAAAGAGTGGTCGCATTTCTTTAAGTTCTGTAGACTGAAGATTCTTGGTTCCAGGATCATCCTGGAGACGTGGGTACCTGTCTTGCACGTGCGTGGTGCTGTCTGTGTAAAATAATTGAGTCTGATTAATCTATCAGCCTATTTTAAGGAGGCAAAACCAGTTTAAGCTGGTCAGTGTTTTACATGCTGTTTCAGTCTGCCTTGATGTCAATATAAAAAATATTTTAAAGTATATATTTATGGTACACAAATCTTAAGTCTACAATCAATGAATTTTACATGTATATCACCTGCTTAGCCACCACTCAGATGAAGATGTAGTTTTCCAATATTCCTTCCTAATCAATACCCCTAGGTAACTACTATGCTGTTAGCTACCACTACAGATTAGTTTTGCCTACTTGTGAATGCTGTCATATTTGTTTGGAAACTTAGTTGTAAATATTATACTACACAGTGTGTTATGTCTGCATTCTTTCATCATGCTTGTTTGTGAGATTTACCCTGTTTTGCCTGCAGTTAGTTCATTCTCATTTCTGTATAGTATTCTATTGTGTAATTATACCACAATATACCCTTTCTACTTTTGATGGGCATTTAGGTTCTTTTCAATTTCTGGCTATTATGAAAAAAGTGCCTATGAACATTCTTGTATGTGGCTTTTATGGATATAAACACTCATTTCTTTTGGATATATAGCCAGGAATGGAATTGCTGGGTTATAGAGAATACATACATTTAGCTTTAGTGAGTTCTGCCAAATACTTATGTAAAGTTGTGCCATTTTACATTCTCACCATCAATTTTTGAGAGTTCCAGTTTCTCCACATCCTTGCCAACACTTGGTTTTGTCAGTTTTAAAATTTAAGCTCTTCTAGTCATTGTTAGAGTGGTATCTTATTGTAGTTTTACTTTACATTTCTCTGATGAGTAATAATGGGGAGCACATCTGTTTGGAAGTGTTTGTGAAAGGGGGTTGGGTACATAATGCAGCATGTAATGCATTTAAGATCCCCAAAAGAGCCTGTCTATGATTTCCTGGAGGTGAACTTCCCCATGTGGCCACATTCTCAGAGGGATTTAGGATAGACAAATAGCACAAACCTAAACAGTAAATTGGTGACTTTCAATGATCTGAACAGAGCTAGGGTTTTGGTGGTAGGTTGTCACCCTGCAAATTTTTCTGGTAATAATGGATATAAACTTAGCCAGGAAACCAAAGAAAATTATATTAGTAGTTCCTTGGATTCAAATGGAATAATTTCAATATACTCATGCTTTATTACACAGACTCTTCTAGGGTACAATCTATACATACTATTCTAGTAAGAAATATCAAATCAGGCCCCATATATGTTATTTAGTAAGGTCCATTGAATCTTTTTTTTTTAACATCTTTATTGGAGTATAATTGCTTTACAATGGAGTGTTAGATTCTGCTTTATAACAAAGTGAATCAGCTATACATATACACATATCCCCATATCTCCTCCCTCAAGGTCCATTGAATCTTGATTTAAAAATGGAAATAATATATTTTTAATTTTATTAGAAAATGTTATTTGGCATATCTTAAAAACTGAGTTAAACTGTTGATGAAGGCTCATCCAAGTAATGCAAAGGCAGTACTAATATCTGAATAAACTTTTTAGGCTAGAACCCAACTTACTGCTAAGAGGTATTGATGCATTTTATTTTATTTATTTTTTATTTTTTAAAAATATTTACATGGTGAGAGAATTGAGAAAGTCTGCTTATTTATTTTGGCTGTTCTGGGTCTTAGTTGTGGCATGCGGGCTCTTCGTTGTGGCATGCATATGGGATCTAGGTCCCCGACCAGAGATCGAACCTGGGCCCCCTGTATTGGGAACGTGGAGTCTTATTCACTGGACCACCAGGGAAGTCCCTATTAATGCATCTTAAATTCTTAAAAAGACTTTGATATCTATGCATGTTATTTTTGTGCCGAAGTATGCATAGTAAGCTCTTCTCTTGTTCTTTTTCCACTCTAAATTCATTCCATTCTCTCAAGGAAGCACAAGTTTGTGTGCCGGCTTTGGAAACAACTGCACTAGTTTTGCAATCTTGAACATGTAGCTTTACCTTTCAAAGTCAATGTTTCCTCAGCTGTGCAGTAATAACTACTCCATAGTGTCATTGTGAGGATTAAATGAGCTAATGTTTAAAAACCACAAAGCACAATGCTTTGCATGAAGCAATAAGTCGAATGGAAGATGGGTATAAAAGTTGTCTGGTGTGAGACAGTGAGAGAGTAGTCATTTTCTGTCAGAGGTGTTCTCACAATGAAGCAAATGAAGCTAAGCCTCAGGGCCTCACTAACAGGAACCCCTCACAAATGTACTCAGAAAAGGTATTTTAACTGCTGTTGGCTAGGGTCACTTTCTCTTCTCATTTTGACTTCCTCTCTATCACGTTTGCCTTTGCATAAACTGGCATTGGAGGGATGCAGGCATTTCTGGGTTTCAGTTGTGGGAAAGTTGAGTTGGGAATATGTTTAGTTTGGGTTTTTTGGGATATATGTGACTCACACTTCCACGTATAGTTGAGTTACTGCTAGACATCTTGGTGTTGGAATGGCTTCTAGAAAACCTCAGCTGCCCACTGTGATTTGTGCGGGTGCAAGACCAGAGGTGCGGTCAAGCTGTTGAGTGTGTGTACAGTATCTGGCCTCAGAAATATGTGCGTGGCAGAGGGGGACATGGTTTGATATGGACTAAACTAGATGCAACTGGTAGAAAATTCTTCTAAACCCTAGAGCTCACATTATAGAAACTTGGTAAAAGCCTTCCCAATATTGACCATAACCCTAAAAATTCATAGGAAGTTACCAATAATGAGTTGTGAAGCTGAAAGTTTTTCTAAATTATCAATAAAATAAAATTTGAAAACCCTGCTTACAGAGTTACTGAAGTCCTTCTATTCTTGCTATAGAAATTTTGATGTAATTGTCATATGAAAAGGTGCTCCAAAAGCATGAAGTCTAAAAAATAGGGGGAAAAGGCTGATAGAAGTATGTCAGGAAGCTAATACCATTATGTTGTTTTTTTCTGGATGTTTATAGTATATGTCAGTTTTTAGTTTGTTATTCATTGTGATTTCTTTTTTTATTCCCTGATACATTTGTACTCGTTTTTGTATTCACAAGTTTGTAATTCTTTTTCTAAAGAGAGGCCTCAAATTGTACAATCTTCTAGGGCACACTACTTGAATCTGGCCCTCTTTGTGATTGTCTACCCAATGGCCCAAAAGGACCTTGATAAACACACCTCAGTTTGTGGCTTTCCTTGTCTGTGAGTCCTGAAGCACCGTGAAACTGAGAAACCTGAATATAATAGTCAGCACTCCGCATCCGCGGCTTCTGCATCCATGGGTTCTGTATCCATGGGTTCTGCATCCTTTGATAAGGAGGGCCGACTGGGCCATTTTATATAAGGAACGTGAGCATCCGTGGATTGTGGTATCTGCTGGGGTGGGAGTCCTTGTACCAATCCCCAGTGGACACTGGAGGGGCAACTGTATTTGTAGGGATGAGATTTTTAAAAAATTTCATTCTGCTCTCATATTGCTTCAATTCCTTTTGGCAAGCCAAGTATTGGCTTTGCATTGCTGAGGGAGAAATTGGGGGTTCTTAGTCCCCTTCTTTCCCTGTGTAATCACACGGAAGACTTTGAAGCTATAGATGCCTGACCGTACATAATGAAATGACAAACTATGCATCAAATAAAGGGACCATGCCCCAGAATTAAATTGGAGAAAATACATCAATATAATTACAGTTGCTTTATGGGAAAAGAAACTGAGGCCTGAGGAGGTCCACCTGATTAACCACGGACACAGTGATTGGGATTAAACCCAATTAACAGTTGGATTAACTAATGTCTATAACTCCTTGCTACGTTGCTAAACGATTCACTTCAAAAACAGGAGGAAGAAAGATTTACCTTGAATGTACTTAGGTATTGATGTTTCCTTGGCAACAGATTCTAAGTTAAAAGCAAAATAGTGATTGAACATATGCACTTTTGTTAAAAAATTGTGGGCTCTGAAGCAACAGTCTCAGAAGCTCTTTCCCATCCTTTGTTAATTGAAAGAGAAGTTCTTTTTTTTGCATGTTGTTATGTAGCAGTTATTTTAGAAAAATCTGTCTTCTAGGCATAATAATAGGGGGCCGTTTCCCTTTCCCCCTGATTCTCCCTCTGCTTTGGCCTTTTTAACTTTCTTGCAGTTAGAGCCATGTGTGTAATTAGCACTTACCACAACCTCATTGAGATCTTGTCATCAGTACCTGTCTCTAGCTGAAATGATCAGTTACAATTTTGTTGCAGTTAAAGGAAACTAGCATGAACATAAGCTATGTATATTATTAGTAGAATACCTATTTTTTTCTCTAGATACTTTAAATTCCTGCGTTAGGATAAACCACTCCAGTGCTACATTCCTTGTATAGTTTTGTTTTTAGAACGAGATGCTTTCACTGAAATGCTTTGTTTTAGGCCATCCCCTTCCTTAAAGGGATTGTGTAAGATAGAACCTCTTGAAATTGTTGGGATATTGTGCCCTACAGCTATGCCAGTCGCAGTGGGGTCTGGGCCAGCAGCGTGAATATCTCCTGAGAGCTGGGGAGAAATGCAGAATCTCAAACCCCACCCCAGATCTACTGAATCAGAATCTGCATTTTAAGAACCCCAGGTGGTCTATATGCACGTTGAAGTTTGAAATGCACTGTTCTTCAATGTTTGGTCTATTTTCTTGAGGACTTATGGGGAAAAATTATTTCAGATATAATCTAGTGGTTAACTTCCTGGGCTTGAGGAAGGCAAGGAGTTTACTTGATTGGAGGTTGCCAGCCCTTACTGGTGAGGTGCTTTTAGGAAATCCACTTAACTTCTTTAAGACCCAGTTTTCTTCTCTGTAGAATGGAGACTATAATAGTCCTCATCTCATGGGCTTATTGTGACCACCAATCAAAAACAATTTATAAATTAATCAAGCCCCATATTATAGTAGTACATGATAACCAATAAATGCTAGCCATCGTTACTGTTACTCCTACTACCAGAAGTTAATTTTCATTTTTTTTAAACATCTTTATTGAAGTATAATTGCTTTACAATGGTGTGTTAGTTTCTGCTGTATAACAAAGTGAATCAGTTATACATATACATATGTTCCCATATCTCTTCCCTCTTGCATCTCCCTACCTCCCACACTCCCCATCCCACCCCTCTAGGTGGTCACAAAGCACCGAGCTGATCTCCCTGTGCTATGCGGCTGCTTCCCACTAGCTATCTATTTTACATTTGGTAGTGTATATATGTCCATGACACTCTCTCACCCTGTCACATCTCACCCCTCCCCCTCCCCATATCCTCAAGTCCATTCTCTAGTAGGTCTGTGTCTTTATTCCCATCTTGCCACTAGGTTCTTCATGGCCTTTTTTTCCCCCTTAGATTCCATATATATGTGTTAGCATACTGTATTTGTTTTTCTCTTTCTGACTTACTTCACTCTGTATGACAGACTCTAACTCCATCCACCTCATTACAAATACCTCCATTTCATTTCTTTTTATGGCTGAGTAATAGTCCATTGTATATATGTGCCACATCTTCTTTATCCATTCATCCAATGATGGACACTTAGGTTGCTTCCATGTCCTGGCTATTGTAAATAGAGCTGCAATGAACATTTTGGTACATGACTCTTTTTGAACTATGTTTTTCTCAGGGTATATGCCCAGTAGTGGGATTGCTGGGTCGTATGGTAGTTCTATTTGTAGTTTTTTAAGGAACCTCCATACTGTTCTCCATAGTGGCTGTATCAATTTACATTCCCACCAACAGTGCAAGAGTGTTCCCTTTTCTCCACACCCTCTCCAGCATTTATTGTTTCTAGATTTTTTGATGATGGCCATTCTGACCGGTGTGAGATGATATCTCATGGTAGTTTTGATTTGCCTTTCTCTAATGATTAATGATGTTGAGCATTCTTTCATGTGTCTGTTGGCAATCTGTATATCTTCTTTGGAGAAATGTCTATTTAGGTCTTCTGCCCATTTTTGGATTGGGTTGTTCGTTTTTTTGTTATTGAGCTGCATGAGCTGCTTGTAAATCTTGGAGATTAATCCTTTGTCAGTTGCTTCATTTGCAAATATTTTCTCCCATTCTTAGGGTTGTCTTTTTGTCTTGTTTATGGTTTCCTTTGCTGTGCAAAAGCTTTTAAGTTTCATTAGGTCCCATTTGTTTATTTGTGTTTTTATTTCCATTTCTCTAGGAGCTGGGTCAAAAAGAATCTTGCTGTTATTTATGTCATAGAGTGTTCTGCCTATGTTTTCCTCTAAGAGTTTGATAGTGTCTGGCCTTACGCTTAGGTCTTTAATCCATTTTGAATTTATTTTTGTGTATGGTGTCAGGGAGTGTTCTAATTTCATACTTTTACATGTATCTGTCCAATTTTCCCAGCACCACTTATTGAAGAGGCTGTCTTTTCTCCACTGTATATGCTTGCCTCCTTTATCAAAGATAAGGTGACCATATGTGCGTGGGTTTATCTCTGGGCTTTCTATCCTGTTCCATTGATCTATATTTCTGTTTTTGTGCCAGTACCAAACTGTCTTGATTACTGTAGCCTTGTAATATAGTCTGAAGTCAGGGAGCCTGATTCCTCCAGCTCCATTTTTCGTTCTCAAGATTGCTTTGGCTATTCTGGGTCTTTTGTGTTTCCATACAAATTGTGAAATTTTTTGTTCTAGTTCTGTGAAAAATGCCAGTGGTAGTTTGATAGGGATTGCACTGCATCTGTAGATTGCTTTGGGTAGTAGAGTCATTTTCACAATGTTGATTCTTCCAATCCAAGAACATGGTATATCTCTCCATCTATTTGTATCATCTTTAATTTCTTTCATCAGTGTCTTATAATTTTCTGCATATAGGTTTTTGTCTCCTTAGGTAGGTTTATTCCTAGATATTTTATTCTTTTTGTTGCAATGGTAAACGGGAGTGTTTTCTTAATTTCACTTTCAGATTTTTTGTCATTAGTGTAAAGAAATACAAGAGATTTCTGTGCATTAATTTTGTATCCTGCTACTTTACCAAATTCATTGATTAGCTCTAGTAGTTTTCTGGTAGCATCTTTAGGATTCTCTATGTATAGTATCATGTCATCTGAAAACAGTGACAGCTTTACTTCTTCTTTTCCGATTTGGATTCCTTTTATTTCTTTTTCTTCTCTGATTGCTGTGGCTAACACTTCCAAAACTATGTTGAATAATAGTGGTGAGAGTGGGCAACCTTGTCTTGTTCCTGATCTTAGTGGAAATGGTTTCAGCTTTTCACCATTGAGGACAATGTTGGCTGTGGGTTTGTCATATATGGCCTTTATTATGTTGAGGAAAGTTCCTTCTGTGCCTACTTTCTGCAGGGCTTTTATCATAAATGGGTGTTGAATTTTGTCAAAAGCTTTCTCTGCATCTATTGAGATGATCATATGGTTTTTCTCCTTCAATTTGTTAATATGGTGTATCACATTGATTGATTTGCGTATATTGAAGAATCCTTGCATTCCTGGGATAAATCCCACTTGATCATGGTGTATGATCCTTTTAATGTGCTGTTGGATTCTGTTTGCTAGTATTTTGTTGAGGATTTTTGCATCTATGTTCATCAGTGATATTGGCCTATAGTTTTCTTTCTTTGTGACATCTTTGTCTGGTTTTGGTATCAGGGTGATGGTGGCCTCGTAGAATGAGTTGGGGAGTGTTCCTCCCTCTGCAATATTTTGGAAGGTTTTGAGAAGGATAGGTGTTAGCTCTTCTCTAAATGTTTGATAGAATTCGCCTGTGAAGCCATCTGGTCCTGGGCTTTTGTTTGTTGGAAGATTTTTAATCACAGTTTCAATTTCAGTGGTTGTGATTGGTCTGTTCATATTTTCTATTTCTTCCTGGTTCAGTCTCGGCAGGTTGTGCATTTTTAAGAATCTGTCCATTTCTTCCAGGTTGTCCATTTTATTGGCATAGAGTTGCTTGTAGTAATCTCTCATGATCTTTTGTATTTCTGCAGTGTCAGTGGTTACTTCTCCTTTTTCATTTCTAATTCTATTGATTTGAGTCTTCTCCCTTTTTCTCTTGATGAGTCTGGCTAATGGTTTATCAATTTTGTTTATCTTCTCAAAGAACCAGCTTTTAGTTTCATTGATTTTTGCTATTGTTTCCTTCATTTCTTTTTCATTTATTTCTGATCTGATCTTTATGATTTCTTTCCTTCTGCTAGCTTTGGGGTTTTTTTGTTCTTCTTTCTCTAATTGCTTCAGGTGCAAGGTTAGGTTGTTTATTCGAGATGTTTCCTGTTTCTTGAGGTAGGCTTGTATTGCTATCAAC
Source organism: Balaenoptera borealis (assembly GCF_965194805.1). Classification (NCBI taxonomy): domain Eukaryota; kingdom Metazoa; phylum Chordata; class Mammalia; order Artiodactyla; family Balaenopteridae; genus Balaenoptera; species Balaenoptera borealis. The sequence continues at coordinate 28,669,468 of NC_138861.1, forward strand.
TTCCCTCTTAGCACTGCTTTTGCTGCGTCCCATAGGATTTGGGTCATCGTGTCTCCATTGTCATTTGTTTCTAGGTATTTTTTGATTTCCCCTTTGATTTCTTCAGTGATCACTTCGTTATTAAGTAGTGTATTGTGTAGCCTCCATGTGTTTGTATTTTTTACAGATCTTTTCCTGTAATTGATATCTAGTCTCATAGCGTTGTGGTCGGAAAAGATACTTGATACGACTTCAATTTTCTTAAATTTACCAAGGCTTGATTTGTGACCCAAGATATGATCTATCCTGGAGAATGTTCCATGAGCACTTGAGAAAAATGTGTATTCTGTTGTTTTGGGGTAGAATGTCTTATAAATATCCATTAAGTCCATCTTGTTTAATGTATCATTTAAAGCTTGTGTTTCCTTATTTATTTTCATTTTGGATGATTTGTCCATTGGTGAAAGTGGGGTGTTAAAGTCCCCTACTATGATTGTGTTGCTGTTGATTTTCCCCTTTTATGGCTGTTAGTATTTGCCTTATGTATTAAGGTGCTCCTATGTTGGGTGCCTAAATATTTACAATTGTTATACCTTCCTCTTGGATCGATCCCTTGATCATTATATAGTGTCCTTCTTTGTCTCTTGTAATAGTCTTTATTTTAAAGTCTATTTTGTCTGATATGAGAATTGCTACTCCAGCTTTCTTTTGATTTCCATTTGCATGGAATATCTTTTTCCATCCCCTCACTTTCAGTCTGTATGTGTCTCTAGGTCTGAAGTGGGTCTCTTGTAGACAGCATATATATGGGTCTTGTTTTTGTATCCATTCAGCCAGTCTGTGTCTTTTGGTGGGAGCATTTAATCCATTTACATTCAAGGTAATTATCGATATGTATGTTCCTATTCCCATTTTCTTAATTATTTTGGGTTTGTTATTGTAGGTGTTTTCCTTCTCTTGTGTTTCTTGCCTAGAGAAGTTCCTTTAGCATTTGTTGTAAAGCTGGTTTGGTGGTGCTGAACTCTCTCAGCTTTTGCTTGTCTGTAAAGGTTTTAATTTCTCCATCAAGTCTGAATGAGATCCTTGCTGGGTAGAGTAATCTTGGTTGTAGGTTTTTCTCCTTCATCACTTTAAGTATATCCTGCCACTCCCTTCTGGCTTGCAGATTTTCTGCTGAAAGATCAGATGTTAACCTTATGGGGATTCCCTTGTTTGTTATTTGTTGTTTTTCCCTTGCTGCTTTTAATATGTTTTCTTTATATTTAATTTTTGACAGTTTGATTAATATGTGTCTTGGCGTGTTTCTCCTTGGATTTATCCTGTATGGGACTCTCTGTGCTTCCAGGACTTGATTAACTATTTCCTTTCCCATATTAGGGACGTTTTCAACTATAATCTCTTCAAATATTTTCTCAGTCCCTTTCTTTTTCTCTTCTTCTTCTGGGACCCCTATAATTCGAATGTTGGTGTGTTTAATGTTGTCCCAGAGGTCTCTGAGACTGTCCTCAGTTCTTTTCATTCTTTTTTCTTTATCCTGCTCTGCAGTAGTTATTTCCACCATTTTATCTTCCAGGTCACTTATCCGTTCTTCTGCCTCAGTTATTCTGCTATTGATCCCATCTAGAGTATTTTTAATTTCATTTATTGTGTTTTTCATCGTTGCTTGGTTCCTCTTTAGTTCTTCTACGTCCTTGTTAAATGTTTCTTGCATTTTGTCTATTCTATTTCCAAGGTTCTGGATCATCCTTACTATCATTATTCTGAATTCTTTTTCGGGTAGACTACCTATTTCCTCTTCATTTGTTAGGTCTGGTGTGTTTTGACCCTGCTCCTTCATCTGTTGTGTGTTTTTCTGTCGTCTCATTTTGCTTATCTTACTGTGTTTGGGGTCTCCTTTTCACAGGCTGCAGGTTCGTAGTTCCCGTTGTTTTTGGTATCTGTTCCCAGTGGCTAAGGTTGGTTCAGTGGGTTGTGTAGGCTTCCTGGTGGAGGGAACTAGTGCCTGTGTTCTGGTGGATGAGTCTGGATCTTGTCTTTCTGGTGGGCACGTCCACGTCTGGTGGTGTATTTTGGGGTGTCTGTGGCCTTATTATGATTTTAGGCAGCCTCTCTGCTAATGGATGGGGCTGTGTTCCTGTCTTGTTAGTTGTTTGGCATAGGGTGTCCAGCACTGTAGCTTGCTGGTCGTTGAATGAAGCTGGGTCTTGATGTTGAGATGGAGATGTCTGGGAGATTTTCACCGTTTGGTATTACGTGGAGCTGGGAGGTCTCTTGTGGACCAGTGTCCTGAAGTTGGCTCTCCCACCTCAGAGGCACAGCCCTGATGCCTGGCTGGAGCACCAAGAGCCTTTCATCCACACGGCTCAGAGTAAAAGGGAGAAAAAATAGAAAGAAAAAAGAAAGAGGGGGCTTCCCTGGTGGCGCAGTGGTTGAGAATCTGCCTGCTAATGCAGGGGACACGGGTTCGAGCCCTGGGAAGATCCCACATGCCGCGGAGCAACTAGGCCCGTGAGCCACAACTACTGAGCCTGCGCGTCTGGAGCCTGAGCTCTGCAACGAGAGAGGCCGCAATAGTGAGAGGCCCGCGCACCGCGATGAGGAGTGGCCCCCGCTTGCCACAACTAGAGAAAGCCCTCGCACAGAAACGAAGACCCAACACAGCCAAAAACTAAATAAATAAATAAATTAAAAAAAAAAAAAAAGAGGATATAATATAGTGAAGTAAAATAAAGCTATTATAAAACAAAGCTATACAGACAAAATCTCACCCAGAAGCATATACATATACACTCACAAAAAAAGGAAAAGGGGAAAAATTAATACATCCTGCTCCCAAAGTCCACCTCCTGAATTTGGGATGATTCGTTGTCTATTCAGGTATTCAACAGATGCAGGCACATCAAGTTGTTTGTGGAGTTTTAATCCGCTGCTCCTGAGGCTGCTGGGAGAGATTTCCCTTTCTCTTCTTTGGTCGCACAGCTCCCAGGGTTCAGCTTTGGATTTGGACCCTCCTCTGCGTGTAGGTCGCCTGAGGGCGTCTGTTCTTCGCTCAGACAGGACGGGGTTAAAGGAGCAGCTGCTTCGGGGACTCTGGCTCACTCAGGCCGGGGGGAGGGAGGGGTATGGAGGAGGCGGGGCGAGCCTGCGGCGTCAGAGGCGTCGTGACGTTGCACCAGCCCGAGGTGCGCTGTGCGTTCTCCCGGGGAAGTTGTCCTGGGATCACGGGACCCTGGCAGTGGCGGGCTGCACCGGCTCCTGGGAGGGGCGGTGTGGAGAGTGACCTGTGCTCGCACACAGGCTTCTTGGTGGCGGCAGCAGCAGCCTTAGCGTCTCATGCCCGTCTCTGGGGTCTGCGCTGATGGCCTTGGCTCGCGCCCGTCTGTGGAGCTCGTTTAGGCGGCGCTCTGAATCCCCTCTCCTCGCTCACCAGGAAACAAAGAGGTAAGAAAAAGTCTCTTGCCTCTTCGGCAGCTGCAGACTTTTCCCGGACTCCCTCCCGGCTAGCCGTGGCGCACTAACCCCTTCAGGCTGTGTTCACACCGCCAACCCCAGTCCTATCCCTGCGATCCCACCGAAGCCCGAGCCTCAGCTCCCAGCCCCGCCCGCCCCGGCGGGGGAGCAGACAAGCCTCTCAGGCTGGTGAGCGCTGCTCGGCGCTGATCCTCTGTGCGGGAATCTCTCCGCTTTGCCCTCCGCACCCCTGTGGCTGCGCTCTCCTCTGTGGCTCCGAAGCTTCCCCCCTCCGCCACCCGCCGTCTCCGCCCGCGAAGGGGCTCCTAGTGTGTGGAAACCTTTCCTCCTTCACAGCTCCCTCCCACTGGTGCAGGTCCCGTCCGTATTCTCTTGTCTCTGTTATTTCTTTTTTCTTTTGCCCTACCCAAGTATGTGGGGATTTTCTTGCCTTTTGGGAGGTCTGAGGTCTTCTGCCAGCGTTCAGTGGGTGTTCTGTAGGAGCAGTTCCACGTGTAGATGTATTTCTAATGTATTTGTGGGAAGGAAGGTGATCTCCGCGTCTTACTCTTCCGCCATCTTGCCCTATCTCATTTTTTTAATTGAATGGTTTATTTTGCCTTATGGGACCATATAACTGATGATTTTTTTTTTAGGGGGGGGTGAGTTTGACTGCTAGGAAGTATAGAGCCAAATTTACAGCCCTTTCCAGAAGGTATTTGACTTTTTGATTGACCTCACCCCAGCTTCATCTTACTTTTTATATTTATTTTTCTTTCCTCCAATTTCCTTAGATTTTTACATTTTATTCTGTTCACCGTGGTATCTTTGTAAGCCACTTCAAAATCATTTTAAATCGAGGTATGACATAAAGATAATCATCACAATTACAAATTTATTAGTCCACAACTTCACTCCAAATTATGTTGACAGCCTTGTCTTACATTTTTTTCTCTACCAACTTCTTGCTATCGTTACACTGGTTAACCTGGTAACCTTGTAAGGCAGGGATGCTTAAAACAATTTTCAAAGAATATTTCCCTCGCGTTACCTTTTTGTTCACCACTGTATCTCCAGCATGGTACCTTACACATACTAGGTGTATAAGACATATATTGAGTGGATAATTATGTACAAATTTACATCTAACATCACTTACAGACTTAATCTCTTCACATTTGCTATTTAACTCAAACCTGGAATGGGCTTTCTTCATCTTTTGACTTGTCCAGTACACAAGACGCAGATCAAGTTTCACCCTTGCTGGGAAGACTTCCTTGACCCTTCAGCCCGGACAGGGGAGCTCTCTCTTCCCAAAACTATGGAATTGACTGCCTGTCTTACCCAGCTGGCACTTGCCATTCCTCCTTGTTGGTCACTCTCCTTGATTGACAGCGCAAGTTTTGGAATCAAGAAGTCACAGGTTCAATGCTATCTGGGCCACTTACCAGCTGTGTGACTTTAGAAACATTACTCAGTTTCTCTAGGATTGTCATCTCATCTTTAAAATGGGGAAAATTGGGTGTTATATCGCTATGACAGATAATGTATTGGTTGATTAGTATATTACCTGGATATACTGTCATAATTGTGCCTTTTTTCCCCCAAATTAAATTCAGTAATCTTCTCTTGTGGAATCAGCAGGAAATTATTATGGGGTTATGAGTGAAGCCCTATTCCTATAACTCTTGAGGATTCTTTTTGCTTCAGGCTCCCACGGCTGACAGAAGCTGCTGGAGTTGTGTCTGGTGATGATTTGCGGTGAATGTAGGTGTGATTCAGTATGGTCTAGCTTTCACGTCTAAGTTTCATGATTTTTCAGGGGTGGTGCAGGAGGAAGGTAGGAAATATTTACTGTTACCCAGGGATTGCTTCAAAACACAATTTCAAACTCTCCTTGGATTCCCTTTTGTTGTTTTTCTTTATTTCCCCTCTTTTTATTCTGTAGTGTTATTTCTCTTTTTTGCATTTCTCTTCCTAAGAATACATTATAGATATCAGAGCTAATTTATTTCCAAGGGAGTGCTGAGTTTTTTGTTTTCCTTTTGGAAGTTTCCTTTAAAATAATCTCCAGCCTCCCTGAGCTCTATGTAGGGGCATATTTTCAAGGTTCTGAAATGCAAAATGCATGAGAGTCAAACAAACAAATCTTTGAGTCTCAGAATTCTGAAAAAGAGATTAATTAAAACCATTCTCTTATAAGAAACTATACAAAGTTACATGAGATGCTTTCTCTATCCACCAAATCCTTGGGGATATGGATATATTCTACTATGAAGTTTATCTGTGTATTTTCAGAATTTTTTCTCATGAATATATATCGAATAAAAGAAGAGTTCTTTGATCAGCAAGAAGGCTGGTGCATCAGAATAGTGTACTCATTATACATTTGATATAGACCTCTAACTATTCTATTTCATTCTCCATATGACAGTTGAGGAGACCTTTCTGATCATCTTGCTTTCTGATTAAAGTCCCACTGGCTCCCTATTGCCTACAGTATTAAATCCAGGATGAAAGCCTTTGCTTATTCTGGCTCCAAATAATCTCCCCTGCCCTAGCTTCTGCCCCTGGAGCTTGTGCTCCAGGAGCTCCAGCTACAAAGGCCTTCTTACCCTCACTGCCTACAGGTGGTGCTCTTTCCCAGCTGGGCCTCTGCACAGGCTCTATCTTCCTGTTTATTGTCAAGAACCAGCCCAAATGCCCTTTCCACCTTGGAATTCCCCAAACAATTATTCTTTCCTCTTGGGGCCCATAACAATTCATAGATGACATTTACATAGCACTTATTATGCTGGCTAATAATTTTTCCATTTATAAATCTCTGATTAGCTTATGGGCTATTTGAAGGTGGGGATGTTACCTCTTTTATTTGTATCACCCACAATAGTCAACACAATGGCTGTCATGTAGAAAATACCCAATACAAGTTAGCTATTCATGGACACATTAGTGCACACATATATTTTAAGGAACACCATGCATTTTGCTTCTATCAGGTTCAATTTAATTTTGTTGTTCTTATATACATGTAATGAATATTAATGCAATGAATACTTGTATCTTCTAATTAATTTTCAAAATAAGCCCAAGTTCACATTGATTTTTGCAATTATGAGTATTGGAAAACACATTAAACATTTTTTGTCCTTGTGTGGACCTGTTATTTGAAGGCATATGTCAGCTCCCAAATGCCTCAGGTTGCCTGAGTTCCTCTGCTGTGATCAGCGTGTCAGTGCAACTGCAGTTCAGATTCCCTGTTGGTCACTCAGCTGATCTTTTTGGTAGGTAAGGGACCAAGACTACCCACAGAACTCCGTAACCATGGTGATAAGATGCCCTATTTTAACTTTTCAACAGAAAAGTTGAGATGCTCTAGCACTTCCGTGCCTTTGGTTCCCAGTGGAATTTTTGGAAGCCATTCAAGCATTTAAGCTATAGGATCAGGCCTTGAACTGATAATTACTTTTTCCTTTATACTAGATACCTTTTAAATTAGGGGTGGTGACGGATAGCACAAACAGTCCATGACCTGGTAAATGTGAGGTCTAGGGCAGACCTGGGAGGCTTGTCATTCTTACAATACACCAATTGGGAAAAACCTCCTTTAAGCCAAGGGCTTTACTTTTTAAATAAAATTGGAGTACTTACCAAAATAATGACTGTGTGCTTTTTTACGTGTGATGAAATAAAACTATTATGGAAGATGGATGTGATTCTTGTATAAAATCAACGTGTTTAATTAGACTATGTTATCCAACAAGATTAGTCGTAGACCTTGCTAGAATGGGCAGTTGCGTGCATCTGAGATTTAGGGGCCACTAGGAAGGTACAGTGTTCAATCTCCTCCTTTGTCTTTTTTTTTTTTTATATAATGTTTTGCTTTTTTAAATTTATTTATTTATTTTTGGCTGTGTTGGGTCTTCATTTCTGTGCAAGGGCTTTCTCTAGTTGCGGTGAGCGGGGGCCACTCTTCACTGCAGTGCACGGGCCTCTCACTATCGCGGCCTCTCTTATTGCGGAGCACAGGCTCTAGACGCGCAGGCTCAGTAGTTGTGGCTCACGGGCCTAGTTGCTCCGCGGCATGTGGGATCTTCCCAGACCAGGGCTCGAACCCGTGTCCCCTGCATTGGCAGGCAGATTCTCAACCACTGCGCCACCAGGGAAGCCCTCCTCCTTTGTCTTTAGTCTGAAAATCTAACTTGCTAGAATTTTTCCCTTTAAAGGTTTACAAACCATAATAATATAAGTATTTCTGGGAAAGGCATCACAGTAAGGGAGAAGCTGAAATTTAGTGGTCTGTGACATAAAACTGGTTTGTAGCCATATTTGCTTGGCCTGAAGCGTGTTTCACGTATTGTTTTGAATCAACATTTAATCAGAAGGGGACTTCACAGAAAAAAACTATATTACCGTTAAACAACAAGAGATGTGGCAAAACTAAATTCTTAGGATGTTGGAGGCCAATAGCTGTTGTCCTATTTAAGGAAGCCAGATTTTCTCTACGTTGTCACAGCCTTCATTCCTCCCAACTTATATTCAGATACAATTCTTTAGGCCTTCCTCACTCATTTCTTTACCCTCCTGGCTCCTGTTGGTAAAGAATACAGAGTAGCCTCAGTAACTGTGACAATTTGGGGGTTGACAATAAAGCATCTGCTTCATGTTTGGCCCAGGATTGCCTTCATCTCTAAGAGATCTGTAAGACTTTTTCATGCCTCTTCTCTTGTGCTGTTCCTGCTTGCTATGGACTAAATGTTGTGTCCCTCCCAAATTCATAAGTTGAAACCCTCACCACTAACTTTGATGGTGTTTGGAGATAGGGATCTTTGGGAGGTAATTAGGTGGAGATGAGGGTGAGGCCCTCTTATGGGATTAGTGTCCTTGTAAGAAGACCAGAGAGCTCGTTCCCTCTCTCTTTCATATGAGGACACAGCAAGAAGGTGGCTGTGTCTATAAACCAAGAAGAAGGTCCTCACCAAGAACTCTACCCTGATCTCAGGCTTCCAGCTTCCAGAACTGTGAGAAATCAATGTTTATTGTTTAAGCCATCCAGTCTATGGCATTCTGTTACCGCAGCCCTAATTGATTAACACGCTGCCCCCATTCTCCCCTTGGGATATTATCAGAAAACAAACAAACCAAAGAAACATAAAATATGTGTTTCTAATACATTTCCCTTCAAGCATTCATTCAAAGACTTCTTATTTACATTTGTAGTACAAATACATACATACATACCACATACATACATAAATGTGCCAGAGGAATTCTGCTTTTACTTGAGGCTGACTTGAATTGACTGAGTTTTCTCAAGTTGTTGAGCATCACCTCAATTGGGAAGGTATTTTAGCTGTACTTGAGCAATGCAGCAAATTTGAGTTGAGGAATGGAACTTATTCTATAAATTTAATTGGTGTGAAAAAAAGTTGAATAATCTATTCCCAAACCCCATCCTCCACAGGAGAGACACTGTTTAGGCAAGAGGTTTACTTGACGCTGTTGCATGACGAGGAGTTTGAGAAGAGCCAAAACATTGGGCAAAGTCTGGCGATGCTTCAAGACTGGGAGGGGAAATATGGAGAATGCTTTCTTTCTTCCTTGAAAGACTTTAGAGTCTTAGGAGTTGATCAAAGTCCTCTAATTTTCTCTGTCCAAATTTCTTACATGTTCAATGATTTCTGAAATACAATTGATATTTTATAATTTGCAATAAAGCTGAAAGTGCAGACATTTGTGCAGGAGTTTATATGCAAACATCCTTGGAAGCATAAACACCTTGAGTTATATTCATTCACATTAAGCTCTATGTGGTGGCCATGGAGGTGAACCACTCTAATGTCCCTTTAAGGGAAGCTACAGTGGGGAACACAGTGAACTGACAGCCCAGTTGTTACACCTTTGGATCCACCATGGCTACACTTTCCCCAGGCTGCTGTTCACCAATCACCGATCGCGGTGTGGGGACCAGAGCCAGCTCAGATTCAGTGTGGGGACACTCCATTGGCTGGCTGAGACTTTGCTTCTATCTGAGGCTCTTCCTGCCCCATCCCTCCTTCCCTTTCTCTATGCAAATGTCAGACCTATGTCAGAGTCTGAAGGCTCTCCCTGCCTTCTCTTGCTTTTTTCTCTTCACAGCCATTTCCTCCAATAAATCCCTTGCACTTCTATCTTGTTTCGACATCTGCTTCTCAGAGGATCCAAAATGACACATTGTAAATGACTAATTATTATTGGCATAGTCAAGAGGAATTATAGCGCAATGTCACATGAGAACCTGAGAAGGACCGTGTGGGTGCCTTAATAAAGGGCACAAAATGATCAAAAAGAACAAAGTTTCCTATCAATCAGCATGGGTATTATGTCTCTAGATACTGTGAGGATCCAAATACATTTTAGAACAAGATGCTGGTTACTGCTCTTTGGAAGTGGTAGCAGAGATCAAATCTAGTAGAGGCTTGGCATTAACTCATTAAATAATAACAATAGATAATACAATAAACAGAAAAAGTTTCAGTGATGTATTGCCAGTTGTTACGGTCAATAAATGTTCTGAGTTCAGAGAGAGGAAGGAGAGACACCTGGGACTTTAGAACTTTGGGGGAACATTTTAGGATAAACCTTCTTTCTAAAAGCTGGATATCACAACTGGATAAGGGTTGGTTACTTTCACCATTGAGGTGAAAGTAACTTTTCACCTCAATGTAATGGAGGAGGCTGAAAGAGAGGGGTTATATGAATATTAGGGCAGGTAGTTACCAAGCAATATTTCAGAGCTGTATTTCCATGAGGAATCATAAGTTATCGAAATTGAAAAATACTATGTTTTCATTTTGATGCTGAAACAAGAGGGAAGGGGGCAGGGACAACCTTTAAGAGAATGACATCGCCTGAGGACACGACATAAACTGATTAGAACCAAACAGGTCCAAGATGGCAGACGAGTCGACTTCCACTGGACCTGGAGCCTCAGTACATGCGCATCATATAACACATCAGCAAGCTAAAGGACACACCCACAGGCGCCATGACAGTTCCAAGGCTGACCATAAAGGTCAAAAAGTGGGCGGTGGCCCAATTCCCGGAAATCCCCACCCCTTCTCCAAAATAGCTGGAATACTCTTCCCACTCATTAGCTTATGAAATTACCCACCCCTATAAAAACTGACAACCCCGTACCCTGCAGCCACTCTCACCTCTGAGATGGCCCACGCTCTGTCTGTGTTTCTCTCTAAATAAATCCACTTCTTACCTATCACTTTGTCTCTCACTGAATTCTTTCTGCGATGAGACATCAAGAACCTGAGCTTCATTAAGTCCTGAGACCAGGTGTGTGATCTCAGTTAAAAGACTGTGTGTTCAAGTCCGAATCTGGGTTTTGGCTGGGTTCAAGTCTCAATCTGAATTACACAGTTTCAATGCTAGTATAAAAATATGGTATTTGCATACTTGGGACCCCTTGAATCATCTTCTAATCGAGGGCTACCTCTCAATTTCTTTGCCTCCTTTTGTATTTATGTTCATAATTATGTTGGCCCCAAATAGTACCACTTTTCTCATCACAAGGTGATGAGAAAAAACAGAAAACAGAAGCAGTCTTAATACGTAAATAAAGAATTCTTGTCAAGTGAAGGCCAAGTGAGCATCATTTGTGTACTGCAGAAATAATTATTTTGCAGAACAGTAGTTTGAATAGAGAATAGTCGTGACAAAATTGAATCATCACCTAGTACAGGATTATATATATCACAAATTCAAAGCCATCGTGTACTGATAGGTGTGACATGGCAGACTCAGCAAAACAATTTTAATTTTCACATTAAATGAATGTGGTAAATTTGGACATATTGCTTTTTACTGTTTAAAATAGGATTTGTAAGTTTGATTTGGCTTGATTTGTAAGTTTGATTTGCTAATTTGCATAAAATCTAAAAGCGTAAGGAGTCTATACTCAGTTTTATGTACAATACGATTCACGTGTGAGTATTCTCAGCCTTTCTCCTGTCCCCGTCCCCAAAAGGGAGAACTGTTTCCTCACCTAGCTTACCTCTGCTCCCTCCCACTCCAGAGCAGGGGCTGCTTCTGAGCAGATAATTGGAAAAGAACCCCATGGTAGGTGAAGCCCAGCTGACTTGGGGGACAGCAGCAGGCGCGTGGGTGTGAGTGGAGCCCAAGTTTGAAGTCAGTGCTGCTTTAGCCCTTGAGCTGGTGCTTTTGTGTAGCATACAGACTCCTTAGCCACGCTGGGGACCTTCAACAGGACCCCTGAATTACAAGGAGAGGGATCAGGTTCTTAGCAAGAGAAGCAAAGTATATCAAAGAGCAGAGAAAGAAAATAAAAAAGTCACAAGTTTAGGGGAGTTGAGAGTTTGGGGGGATTGGGGTAAGAATGATGCCGAAAGCTCAGCTTCTCTGTACACCAGTGCTGAATCAAATCTCGGAGACAGAGTTTTGGGTGCAGTGGAAAAGGATAGCTTTATTACCTTTCCAGGCAAAGGGGGACACGGTGGTCTCTTGCCTCGAAAAACTATGTGTCCCAACTTGGAGAGGATAGTGAGAAGTTTTATAGTAATGGTTCAACAAAGGCGTGATCAGCTCGTGGACATTCTTCTGATTGGTTGGTGGTGAGGTAAGTAGGCGTCAGCATCGTCCACCTTCAGGTTCCAGCTGGTCTGGGGTCCACATGCTGTGGGCAGCGTATCATCGTTAATCATTAACTTCTCCCGCCTGGAAGGGGTTTCAGTATCTGCAAAACAGCTCAAAGATATTGTTGTGTGTATCCTTTGATGGGGAACCAGGACCTTGCCCCCAGGGCTGCACTGCACTATTGTTTCTCTCGACTGTTTGTTTCTCCCTGGCCTTGCATCCCCTCCCTTCCCTAATTAACAACTGCTTGAATCTGCTCGTTGGAACTCTGGAAAGGTCGTGGAGGCTGAATGAAGGCTATTTCCTGTAATCAAAGAAATGGGGGACACAGAAAGGCTTTGTGCCCAGGAGTGCCACAGGACCCTCCCAGTGTCAAGAAAGAAAGTGTAGAGCATTTGAGGAGGCTGGAGAGTTTGGGGGCAAAGCCAACCTGAGAAACGTTTCTGGGGGTTACAAATAAGATGCTCTTAGTGTCTTTCCTGGAGTCACAGGTAAAAGATGGAATTCCTTGTTCAGAACTGTGAGGAGGGAGACCTGTATAAGCTTAAAGACAGGAGGGGATCCTCAGGGTTGGGTCTTTTGATATTCCCATCGCTGTAGACTGCTGATATGCTGGTTCCTCTAACTGTGAACCAATTAAGTTAAGCAGGAAATTTCTCAAGGACAGACATTACATTTCAAGGGAAGTATTGAGAAAGGAAATAGCCTCTCCTGTAAAAAGGCACCCAGCCCCAATCCAAAGTCTGAGCTGCTATTATTTTCTGAAGTAGGGGAATTAACATTTGATTTCTTTCCTGCTTTGCCTGGGGGTCTTACCAGAATAAGAAGGAGGGATACAGCCGTCTTGAGTAGCTCCAGGTTCATAAATTCTTTAGGGTCACAATTCTCCCACTGCATTAGCTAAATGGAGTTTTACGGTAGTGCTTATCTGTAGCAAGAAACGTACGTCAGAGAAGGCAACTAGCGGCCAGGTAAAATGCAGTTAGCTCAGCATATAAAATGTAATTAGCATCCTGTCAACTGTACATCCCGAAGAGCTCTTGCAGCTGCCCATTCCTCTCCATCTCCACTCTCTTTGATCTCATCTGCATTGTCGTAGGAGTTTTTAATAGGAACCCGTGCTTCCAGGAGGTGTGTTTTCCTCCACGTGTTTGTGGTCACTCTTGGAACATACTGTATCTCATCACCATCCCTATGGGCTACTCATGTGTTAGATGCTGCAGTGAGGCCCCTCAGACAGTCTCTGCCTCTGCAGGTTACAGCCTAGCGGGGACAGAGACCTTAAATGAGAAATAATTCAAATGCTGAGCGTAAGAGGGCTTCCGGGATCTCATTACAGGGGAAGGGAAAGTGGGAGCTCAGAGAAAGGCAGCCTGAGATGCCCGGAGGGTCTTTACCCTGAGGCCAGAAAGATGAGGAGGAATTCGCCAAGCAGAGGGCCAGCCGAGAACAGTGGGACAAGAACGTTCCCAGCAACCGCCACCTCCCGCGACCCCCCCCCCCCCACCCCACGGAGAGACTGAACAGTGCCCAGGAGAAAGGAGAGGACCTGCATTTCGGGGCTGACTTAGCTGGGGGTCAGGCCCAGTGAGGAGGTCTGGCCTCAGTCTCAGATCTAGAATAGCCCTGTAATCCAGGGAAAGGTTTGGTTTTTTATTCTAAGGGCTGTGGGAAGGCAATTAAGGTTTTTAACCTGGCAGTGATAAGATTGGCTGTAGAGTGGGGAATTCATTCCAAATGGCAGCTAATCTGTTTTGAGTGCAATCTGATTATGTCACTCTTGTTTTAAAAATTTTAGTGACTCCTTAATGCCATCAGAATGACATCTAAATTTTTAATGAGGTGTGCAAGGCCCCGCTTGAACTAATTCCTGCTACCTTTCCAGGCTCATCTTAGATTCCCTGCCCCCATCTCCCCTCTCGGCACTCCTGCTCGCCCCACACTTCTTCTCCCCTGCTCCAGCCTAGGGCCTTTCATGCCTTTGTGACCTTAACCCAGTAAATCATTTTCAGCTTTTTACACTGTGATCCGTTATGGAGACATGCACACATACACAGACTATAACAGAGAAAAGTTTTATGGAAAAAATAGAAGATACATACTAATATTTTCCCTCCTTTTTTCTTTTCTTCCCTAACAATGTGGGTTAATACCCAGTTAATTTTATGACCCCCCTCTTCTTATGGGACTTCACACCTGTGCTTTCCCTCCTACTCTGTTCCCTGGGCAAGTCCTACTTGACCTTCCCACCTCAACCTAACTAGAAGGGCTCAGAGAATCTTGGCTGACTTAGCAAGTCCAGCTCAGGAACTCTTTTTTAAAAAATATTTATTTATTTATTTATTGGCTGCGTCAGGTCTTTGTTGCGGCACAGGGGATCTTCTGTTGCGGCACGCGAGCTCTTTGTTGCGGCGGGCGGGCTTCTCTCTAGTTGTAGGGCATGGGCTCCAGAGCGCGTGTTCTCTGTAGTTGTGGCGCATGGGCTTAGTTGCCCTGCGGCATGTGGGATCTTAGTTCCCTGACCAGGGATCGAACAGTCATCCCCTGCATGGCAAGATGGCTTCTTAACCACTGGACCACCAGGGAAGCCCCCAGGAACTCTTTGTTAGACCCCTCATGGCACCCTGTCTGCCTGTTCTTCTTTCCGCCTTTCCTTCCCTTCTTTTGTTTCACAAATATTTAATGAAAGCCTACTGGATGCCAGGCACTGTTGTAGGCACGGGGCAGGGCGGCTTCACAAGCTCTGAGCTCAGCAGAGTCCCACATTTGGCTGAATGCCCTGCTGTTGCTGTTTGAAATTCTTAACAATTTTTTTTTTTTTTTTAAATAAAGAGCCCCACATTTTCATTTTGTACTGGCTCTCATAAATTACGTTGCTGTTCCTGCACTGAGGTAATGGACAAAACAGACCCAAAGCCCTACCTTCATAGAGCTCACATTCTGGTGCTTACTATGTACTGACTTCCTACCTTAGCAGTTGTCACCTGCATAGTATTTGCCTATTTGCCTGTCTATTGCCCCAAATAGATTGTAAGCTCCTTGAGGGCAAATACTACTTCCCGCTATGATCTCCAGCACACATTATACTGCCTGCTACCTTGCATACACAAACAAATTTATGTAGAACAAATTAATGAACATATGATGCTCCCAACATTTGTCCCATAATGCGTGGTTGCCCTGATCAAGGTTATCCTTGATATGCCTTTAAAAATTTTTTAAATAATGTTTTTATTTAATCTGGTATATATAAAATATAATTTCTATTTCAATTTGCAAAACATCAACGCATTTTACATTCATGTTTTCCATACTAAACCTTCAAAATCCAGTGTGCATGTTTACACATATAGCGTATACTTGATATTCCTTTGATAAGATTTTACTTGTATTAAAGCTCCTTCACTGGCTATTTGCCCATCAACTCTGAAGTGATAGTTTTAGAGGAGTTAAAATTGGAAGTACATTAGTGAGTTTCATTTACATTTATGAGTGTGAAGTATTCACCAAGCAGGTCATTGAAAACAAGATTTTGAAGCCAAGGATCATTTTCAAAGTGAACAGAGGACCTTTAAAAATGTTATGATTAATGAAATGGATGAGGGCAGAGAAAGAGCATCAAGCACTGAGAACTCAAGGGAAACTGAGATGGAAAGCTTGCCTTACGCTTCTGAATGTTCTCTAAACTACAACTGAGTTATTTTATAAGTTACTTATAATAATATTGGTTCAAACTTGAAGATAGAGGTATAGGAAGCACAGAATCTGCAAGATGTCATGATCATAAATTGGGCAAATAAAATGTTACTTGAGGAAACCAATTTTAGTCAAAGGACTCCAGTATTCAGGATTTTTTTGTTTGTTTCTATATCTAATTTTAAGAATAGTTTACAAGTTATATTCAGACACTCGAAGTTTTATATATCTTTAAAACACTTTTAAGGGCCTTTAAGGGCTAGTAAAATACATGGCCTAGCCTTATCTCTTACTTTTTACTGCCATCATGTGGCCATTTCATTTTCTAGGTAAAAATCCATTTGCAAAACCTTATTTTCCATCTTTATCACGGATTATGGTTTCAGATTTAATCAGTCCTCAATTCACAGAGGTAAACTACAATACACATATTTAGTAGCATTTTGCTATATTAAGATGTTCCATCACACAGTAGTATAATATGTAATCATTATGGAATTTTAATACCGAGCGAGCGTTCGTGTGATATTTTTCAAAAGGGCTCTCTTCAAACATCTCCTTGTTTCTTTTCATCCTCCGTCCCTGACCTGGCTTTTCGGTGGATGCTTAGGCAGTAGCAGTTTATTGTAGTCTCAAGGACACACTCCCTGGTTTGTCTCTCTGTTTGAAATGCAGATACATTCTTCTGGAATCCAGGTTTGGATTTCCTTTCTTGGATGTCCCATCTTCTGATCCTCTAGGCTTCTACTAAGTCCCAGTGCCCTGAATCAATCTGCCCAAAGTCATATAGTTTGAGTCAGGATTTAGCAGAAGCAACATATATGTGATAGATATTAATTGTCTTCTGAGTCTCTCATCTCATCTTCCGGGTCTCTGGACCTGGTCGTCTTTTCTGCCTCTCTCTGCACAGAGATCCTGTCCCAGGAGCTAACACCACCTTCCTCTTTGAGCCATGAAATTCATTTTCTCCTTCTCCTTTAGAGCATCTCGACTTTCCCTAAAGATTTGGACTCTCGGGCATGAAACCTCTCACTGTAACTTTTTTGTTTATTTCTAACTTTGAGTTATACAATTTATCACATAGAGAAGTATGTATTTTGTACAATTTAATAATATTTTTTAAATGACTACTTGTGTACCCACCACCCGTCTTAAGAAAAAGAACATTCCAGTGCCTCAGAAGTCCCCTGTGTGTCCCTCCTTAATGCTGTCCTCCCCCCACCCACCAGAGGACACCAGTATCTTGAATTTTGTGTAAGACGTCCCCTTGCTTGTCTGTATAGCTGTGTTGCTCTATCAGTCAGGGTTTAATAAGGAAAGCAGAGCCACTGTGAGTGATGTGGGATAAGGGGTTTCTTATAGGAATTACACCTTAGACCTTTCAGTGAAGATCTGCAAAGGGCCATGGGGGAAATGGAGGAAAAACCATTAAGCAGCCTCCTGAGGCACGGTGGGCTTGGGCAAGCCAGACCTCCAGGAAAATCTAAGGATCCAAGCACATCCTCCAGCCAAGGAGTGGGGCCGCAAAGAGGGAGCTGGAGCCGACTGTGGACGTGATTGCCTCTGCACAGCCGCCCCTCTGCGGGACCACTGCCGACTGTCTGCTCTTGGTCCAGCGCCAGCAGCGGGAAAGAAGGGCTGGGGGCTGAGCGGAGGGGAGGAAGTTCAGCTGGGACTTCTTAGCACCTCCGCTCTGTCCACCACCGCATTTGATGGCTCACACCTTGCAAGAAAATGGGCTGCTGCTTCCCTTCTGCCTCCAATATTTTGCTCGAGTTCCTCAAGTCTAACCTCAAACCATTAAAACAAAAAAAAAGGGAATTCTGAGATTTGTAGTTTCTAGCTTAGTCAAGTTGGCAACAGAATCAACCAGCGCTGTCCCCTATGAGTGACTCCAAAGACAATATGCTGTTTAGTTTATCATCATAGAAGTCATGCCATATATTTTCTATGACTTGCTTCGTCTTTTTTTGTTGTTATTGTTGTTAATATCATTTTTGAGATTCCTTTCTGATGAGTCATTCACTTTTAACTACTGTATATAGAATTCCAAAGTATGGAAGTATAATTTATCCACTTAAATATCATTAGATATTTATTTTTTTCCTCAGATTTTGCTCTTCTGAGCAATATTTCTATAAATATTATGTATGTCTCCTCATGACTTTCTCTAGTGTATACACCTAGGAGGGAAATTGCTGGGGTAGAGAATGTACCACGTGCAACTTTATTATATTTTGCTAAATTGTTTTCCACCAGGGTTGTGTTCCCACTGATAGGGTATAACTGTTTCTGATGCTACGTATCTCCATTATGAAGACATTTGGCATGTCAGATACTTTAATATTTGCAAAATCAGGGAGGCATAAAATGCCATCTGATTCTGATTTCAATTTTTTCCCCTAATTATGAATGAGTCTGGACATCTTTTTATATATTTATTCATCACAAGTATTTCCTCTTCTCTGAAATGCTTGTTCATGTCTTGTCATTTTTTTCTTTACAGAGGTTGTTCATGAATTCTAGATACCAATTTTTTATTAGTTATTTGTATTGCAAAAATTCTATTCCAGTTTGTGGCTTGTGACCAGTTTGAGCCACTTCTGCCTTGCTGTTCTATTCCAGTCATCTATTTACTGATCCCTCTCCCTTTTCCATGCTGTCTCGCCTTTATGTGCTCTTTATAGTGTCTTTTGATGAACAGAAGGCCCACATTTTAGTATAGTCGAATGTGGCCTCTTTTCTCCCCTTATGGTAACTTTGGGTCTTACATAAGTGATCCTTCTTTTCTTCCAGATCATAAGGATATTCTCTGTTGCCTTCTAGAATTGTTTTGCTTTTGCCTTTCACAATGAAGTCTTTAGTCCTTAATTTTCCACAGATAATATAATACATACTCATTTATAATTGAATTTCAGTATGTCTGTAGGTTTGTTTCTGGCTTCTAGTCTCTTCCGTTGGTCTTGACACCTGCAAGGACAAGTGTCCCCAGCTTGTTTTTCTTTAGCATTGTCTTACTCTTCTTATATAGAAAAGCCACTTTTTTTTTTTGCATATATTTTAGAATCAAATTGTCAAGTTCCCCCCAAAACTCTGTAGTGATTTTGATGAGAAGTGGGGGACAATTGAAATCTTTACAGACTGCTAATTTGTTCCTACTCAATCTGTTCTTCCTACTCATAAGCTTACGGCTGCAATTTGAAGACTCTCACCCTCCTCGGCTGCTAGTTTTAGCCATGTGTGGTAGAGTTCCTACAAACTGGCTGCAAGTATTCCCTTTGCTGTATCCATACTCTTTGCAATGTGACTTTGCTGCTTCTCCTCTCAATAGGTACAGTCTATTTCTCTACCCTTTGAATATGCGCTGGCCTTATGACTTGCTTTGCCTAATGCAGTGGGTATGCTATTGTATCAGGTCAGAGCCTAGGTCTCAGTAGGTCCTCACTCTGTCTTAGAATGTTGCTGCTCTCTGTGAACAAGCCTGGGCTAGCCTGCTGGATGGTGAGAGACACATGGTTAGTCACGTCTTTTCTTCATTTGGCAGTCAGCCAATCCCCAGTAGCAAAACTGCCTGGTTGACCTGACACTGACCAAAGATGCATGAGAAATTCCAACAGAGACCAGAAGAGCTACCCAACTGAGTCCAGTCTAAATTGTCAACCCATGGAATAATGAGCTGGATAAAATGTTTTTTGCTTTAAGCCAGGGAGTTTTGGGGGTGGATTGTTACTCAGAAATAACCAGTGAATACCAAGTGACCAAGTTCTCACCAGTATAATATGAGCAGAAGTGACACCTACATGCTTGGCTTCACTAGCTTTCCCCTTAAAGAGGCTGATACGGAGGCACCTGACCTGGACCATGCAGATGTGGACAGGACTCCAGGGCAGCTGATCTCAAAGTGTGGTCTACAGACTCCTGCAAGTCTCCAAGGCACTCTTGAGGGTCTGAGAGGTCAAAACAATTTTAATAATAGTATGAAGTTGTAATTTGTCTTTTTCACTATGTTGACATTGACACTGATGGTGCAAAGCCAACAGTGGATAAAGCTGCTGTTACTTTAGCATAGATTTAGGCAGTTCACTATACTGGTAGGGCAGGAGAAACAGATTAGAATTGGCTAGTTTGAATGACTTTGGGGAGGTTGAGCCTACAGGGATGACCCCTCATTGCCCGGCACCTGGCCCTGGGATTTTTAAGATAAAGGAATATTGCCTCCTGGGATGCACAGATGCTTCACATCTAGGCCAGCATTTGGTGTTGTCAGTGTTTTGGATTTTCATGGGTTCTCAGTAATTTTTAAGAGTATAAAGGGATTCTGAGACAACAGGTTTGAGAACCACTACCCTGGACAGTCCCAAGCATGAAGATGGCAGGAACTTGAGTCCTAAGCTAGTTAATCAAGCAAAGTAGCCTCTCCAGTCCAGAAAAGTCAAGCTTCACTCTTACTTAATCTCTTCTATTTTAGGTCTCTCTGTTACAGACACTTAGCCTTCAGCTAAATTATAACAGTCATATTAGAATGGGACTCTTCATGCTTCAGCTTCAACTGAGGCACAAATATAATAGGTACCGATAGAAAACTTGGGTGTGAGGCAAATCTGTAAATGAAGAGTCTGGTAAGGGAAACCTCTGAGAACCAGTTCCCTGACTTAGCGGATCAAGGACATCAAAAGTATTGAGAGTATGGAGAGAAAGAAGAGTGCCAAAGAAATGTATTTAGAGAGAAGTATTTTCATGGTCTGAGGCTGCATCACCTGCCTCTGAAAGAAGGTGGCAGGGGATTTTCCATCCTAATCAAGCTTAATGAAAGAGGGGGTGCCTGGAAGACTTTGAAACGGATTCCCTTAAGTTGTGAGACGCAGCGGAAGGTGCCTCTCTCCTATCCGAGAAACTGGAGGGAACTGTGCCTGGGGGTCCGATTCTTGTCCATAAAGTCTCGAGGGGGAGATACTTTGGTGGGGTCGGCCTGCCTTCAAGACATTGTTGGGTTGGAGGTGCCTGAGTGTCTCCCCAGGTGTGGGCTGCACATCTGTCCGAAAGGCCTCCTGGTGTGCGGAGGAGTCCTCGGCATAAGGAGCCTGGAGGTGTGCCTGAGAAAGGAGTCGTGACCCCCCGGAGGAGAAGTGCAGCCTTCTGGGTCAAGGGGACAACAGGAGGGAGGGGCACGATGGTAAAGCACTGAGCAACCCACTACAGCCCCACCACCAGAGACAGGGGTCCCCTCGGTCGCCCACCGGGACCAGGGAATATGAGGCTGTCTCATGGCTAATTAGTCCCTTCTTTCTCCTCTGCCTTCATCCCTCCTCTGAACCAACCCCAGAGGGCCAGGAGCCCATTGCTCTGGCGGCTGGCGGAAGCCACAGGAACAAATTGAAACGAAGCGACCACATGCACCTCGCTCGCTGCAGGCGTCCAGCCTGAAGCCAGAGCTGGGGGGGAAGGGCAGGAGCCAGAAGTCCAGTTTGGAGTTTTAATTATTATGTGAGACTGGGCATTTAACATTTGTATTGAGACTTTTTTGGTGTGATTTAAACTCATTGTACGTTCCTGAGGAGTGAATTAAAAAAGGCCTTGAACCTGCTATAGTTTTCCTCCTGGTGTGGAGATTGCCCAACTGAATGTATTTAAAGAGAGGATGGGGAACCAAAAGTAAAGTTGCATTTTAATTATGTCATGTTTCATGCTTGCATTTTCAACATACCCCGTATTAAAATAATCCGCCTGCATTTCCATATTTTGATTTTTTTCAGGTTTTCTTAGGGAGGGTACATTTATAACAGTAAATAATAGTTAAGAACATGCTCAGAGGATTTGCAGGTTTGTGGGAACGGCAGTGAGGTTAGTTTGGAAATGTTGGCTTTGTATTATCTGACCAGCGGATTGATGGATTGGATGATTTTTATATAAAGTCTTATAACAGTGTTGAACAGATAGTAAAGATTGTATAATTTTTAGCTACGATAAGAATATTATTTTGGATTTAAATATCTGATGTAAGCCGATTCACTTCTCCATCCTTAGACATGACGGTCATATCCAATGATTTAAAAGAGGAAGCAAAGTAAGCAAACATAAAAACACCAGTTTTCCTAACTGCAATAGAGTATGTTTTCTCATTCTCTTCCCACCTGGATTTGAAGCATTAGAGTATAGATCTTCTGAGTCTGTAAATCCTGACTGTATTTCTGAGCGCTACAGATGTCAATTGCTGTTCAGAACACTACTCTGGCAATTAGTAGAGTTTTCTTCCCAGTAAATTATAATCTAGTTCAGTTTATATTAAGTATACTTTAGTGGCAATGACATTATGTAAATTGTAACTTTATTAACTTAATATATTTTGACTGTGGTCATACTGCAAATTAGAGATGATTTAAATGTTTTTAAAAATTTTATTATGCTCTACTTTTGCTGAGTACTAAAGCATGCAAAATGCATTTGAAGCACATCAGTGAATAAAAGTGTAGTTATCTCCATTTCGTTTATGTTAACTGAAGTTTATTTTCTGGAAAACATTTTCATATTTTGATTGAATTCTTTAAAAACAAGTTTAGCAAAAATAAAAGGCAATTCATTCTGATGGAATATCATTTTTATTCACAAATTTTATGTATAGTAATTTAAAGCACTCAGTAATTCTTGAGTAACTATGTAATAAAACAATCCAGAGAGTTGAAGTTCCAAATCTTAAAAAAAAATAGCATTTACTTTTGGCTTAATTGATCCATACTATTTCATAAAATCACCATATACTTATCCATTATTAATCTTCCACTATAAACTATCCATAGGGGAAAAAAGTGTCTTTTCTTTTCTCTTTTGATAAACAGGTTCCAGGAAGCAGTACAATATTAGGTTAGTTTGTTAAGTCATTCATTTATTTATTCAAAATAGCTTGTAAAGAACAGATCATGGGCTAGGTGCTTGTCATGATACTGGACTTATTAAAAACAATGACAAACAAACCACCTTCATGGACTTTATGTTCTTGCAGGGTAAACAGATAAAAACCATGTAAATGAACAAATCAATAATATGATTTCTAGAGAGTGGTAGTGCTATAAAGAAAATAAAATATGGCAATGGGACAGAGAACAACTCTTCCATTATTAAGGTAACTATTTTTCTTTTATTTCAGTTGGAAAGACTTACATCTCATATTGTTATCACCTGTCTTGATGTTCAGTAATAATTTGATAATGTTTATTGAGCATGCAATTTGTGCTAGGCACTCTGTGAAGCAGTTACATGAATTATCTCATTTAATCCTCAACACTCCCCAAAGAGTGGGTGTTATTAATATCTGCATTTTCTACGTGAAGACTGAAAGCTTAGAAAGATTTATTGTTTTCCCTCAGGCTACATGGATTATAAAAGGCACAGCTGGGGTTTAAGTATAAGTCAACATGACTCTGGAGTCGGGTGTCCAACATGGTAGCCACTAGGCACATGTGGCTGTTTAAACTTAAATTAATTAAAATGTAAAATCAGTTTATTAATCACATTAGCCACATTTCAAGTGCCCAATAGCCATGTGTGGCTAGCGGCAACCATATTGGATTGCACAGATATATAATATAATCCATAATCTTCTGTAATCGCAGGAAGTGGTATTGGGTAACACTGCCTACAGCCTGGTTCTTAACCATGTGACCATACAGCCTCCATCTGACTATATTTTCCTTAAATATAAGGAAAGGGTCTAAGTTTTTAGACTTTGACTCTCAGAAGAATGATAGAAATATTTCTTTAGGGTTTTGCACTGGTACCAAACATTTATTGAATAAATGTCTCTCATGGGATTTTTCTATACCCCACCTTTCCTTCTCAGGGGGCGGTGTTTTCCTTTCCTTTGGGGAAATCTGAAATTTTGGTATCACTCGATTGTTTAGACATCTGCCTTAGAATGCTCCTCCCGTGTTATGGGTCACGTGCTTCCCAAGCTTTGCTCCCGGACACCCCTTGATACTACCCAAGGTGCAGCACCGCGTAGTAAATTGATACCCCTTCTCCGCTGGAGCCCGGCGTCGAGGGGGACAAGCTCATTTCCCCTAACAACCCTCTTCGCTTGGCATTCTTAAAGCACGACCTGAGACTGGGAATTTCATTTTTCTTCTTTCTATTCCTGTTAAACTTGGAGGTTAGTTATTTTATATTTAGATATCAGAATTTGAGGCTAAAAAGCCTTCTAAAAACCATCACATCCAATCTCTTTTTTAAAAAAAATTTGTCTTATTGTTTACTTATTTATTTTATTTTTATATCAGCTTCATTGAGGTTTAATTGATATATAAAATTGTAAGATACCTAAAGTGTACATCGAGGTCATTTGAAATACATGTATATACTGTGAAAGGATTCCCCCCATCCAGTGAATTAACACATCCATCACCACACGTATTTATCATTTTTTTTGGTGAGAACATTTAAGTTTTATTCTCTTAGCAAATTTCAGTTATACAATAGAGTGTTATCAACCTCACTCACCATGCTTTCCATTAGATCTTCAGGCCTTATTCATCTTATAGTTGGGTTTGTACTCTTTTACCAACCTCTCTCTATTTTCCCCTCCTCCCTCCCACCACCAGTCCCTGGCAACTACTCTTCTACTTTCTGTTTTATGAGTTTGACTTATTTATTTATTTTATTTTTTAAATTTAAAAAAATGTTTTAAAAAAATTTTCTTATTTTTATTTTTTTGGCTGCACCAAAAAAATTAAAGGCTTGTGGGGTGAGACTTGTAGGATATTACTCCCTTGACCAGGGATAGAACCCCGGGCCCACAGCAGTGGAAGCACTGAGTCCTAACCACTGGACTGCCAGGGAATTCCAATTTATTTTAGATTCCACATATAAGTGATACCATGCAATATCTGTCTTTCTCTGTCTGACTTATTTCACTTAGCATAATGCCCTCAAGTTCCATCCATGTTGTCTCAAATGGAAAGATTTCCTCATTTTTTATGGCTGAATAATATTCCATTGCATATATACACATCACATCTTCTTTATCCATTCATCTGTCGATGGACACTTAGGTTATTTCCATGTCTTGACTATTGTGAATAATGCTGCATTGGAGGTGGGAGTGCAGTGAGATTGGGAATTTCTGTATCAGAGGGTGAAGGCAGGGGGAATTACAAAGTAAAAGAGACAGTTTAGCTCAGTCGTGCTTTGCCTTGACTCTCAGAAGGAAGGCACCCAACAGGCCAGCACTCCCTGGGCAACCTTAGCTGCCAGAGGCTGGCTCTCCTACCCTCAAAGTGTTTTACGTTTTATCTTTTGGTCATTGCTCCACAAAAACTACCCTTTTTAAAACAAGCTTCTCAGTCTGAAAAATCTGCAATCCACTCCCCCCATGGCCCCTGCCGGTGCAAAATCTCAGGGAAAGCTTACCCTTTGGGAGAAGATGGTGAGTGTGGGCATGGGGAGAGGTGGGGCTCCAGTTCCCTGGTGGGGAACAGCCTAGCAACCTGAGTTTCTTTTTTAACATTCCCAGGGAAACTGCAGGCCTGCTGGTTCCTTTACTGGCCAACCTGTAAAGTCAACAACACCTTTCAAGGACAAACATTAATTTTGTTCTCAGAGACAGTAAAGTTTCAAAGGATATTGAGGGAAGAACATTTGTCCGTTAGTGAGAAGCCTGCCCTGACTGGTCCTGGGAGTCCATAACCGATAGAAGGATGCCGAATGGCAACTTTTTTGTCTCTGAGGGATGGGGGCATCAGCAGTGGGGTTTCCTCTGATTGGGGGCTGCGGTGTGGGTAGAGGGAGACTGACAATGCCTCCAGCCACATAGAAATGAAGGACATGGTCCCCCAGTCCCAGCCTAAAGAGAAGTCAAGTATCAACCATCCACACAATGAGATGAGCTCTGTAACAGTCAGGCAGGAGTGCCCCGGGGGTACAGAAGAAAAGATCTTAATCATCCCTGGGGTTGTTAAATGGAGAGCTTCAGGGAAAGCTTCGCTAGGAAGTGACATTTCAACTCAGTCCTGAAGAATGAGTACGCCGTTTGCCCGAAAGGCTGAGGGGTGAGTGGGGAGGTAGTGGCACCAAGTCATGGAGAAATAGTCTTAGAGAGTTTTCCCAGTTTATTAGATTTTCTTTTACCTAGACACATGTCTTCCTTGGCTTTGAACATGATATTAACAAAGAGAAATATAAAATATCACAGGATAACCCATTTGTCACCTACTTTTTTTCATTGATTACCTCTTTCTCCTTCCAATTTCCAAAAATATGTGTTAAATGTCTAGTATGAACAAAACTACCAGGTACATGGACTGGGGTTAAGGCATCATTGCTAGGCTTTGCTGCCTACTAACTGTTCAACCTTGAGCAAGGTGCGTCAACTTCCTCACTCTAACATGGGGATAATAATAACATCCACCCAATAGTGTAGTTATAAGGATTAAATGGGTTAACACATGGAAAGCACTTAGAAGAGGGCCTGGCACATAATAAGGACTTTTTGAGGATTAGATATTATCATCATGACCCAAAAGATTGCACATAGTGGGCTAATATGGAAAATAACAACCTGACTTGCCTAGTGTATAGAATGTGGATGAGTGGGAAGAAAGGGCTGGGAAGGTAGAAGGGAGCAAGATTGTGGATAGCCTTGAAGGCCAGTCTCAGACACACGAGTTCTTACAGATTTATTCTTACAGATATTAGGGCACCACTGAAAGTTTTAAGCAGTTAAGAAGCGTGATCAATCTATCCACAGCTTTAGATAAATTCTCACATTAAAAAGTCTACCGTAATTTTACCAACCTCTCCACAAGTTACTCACTGAAGATGCACTTGATGGAAAGGAATCTTTTTTTTTTTTTTTAAACATCTTTATTGGAGTATAATTGCTTTACAATGGTGTGTTAGTTTCTGCTTTATAACAAAGTGAATCAGTTATACATATACATATGTTCCCATATCTCTTCCCTCTTGCGTCTCCCTCCCTCCCACCCTCCCTATCCCACCCCTCTAGGTGGTCACAAAGCACAGAGCTGATCTCCCTGTGCTATGCGGGAAAGGAATCTTGAAGTGTTAATTTATTTGGGGATTTGCATAGGTGAATGGGTTTGTTTATATTCACTTGTTTGGGGAGCTGTTGCTTTTGCAACAAAAGCCGAAGAATCTGTGATGCAGTTTATGTTTGAGAATTGGGCAACTTATAGCTGGTCATTAAGCTGTGTTGTAGACATACCTCCTTGGTCATTGCCTGGAGCTGTGATAAATAGTCAATGTGTTTATTTAAAATATATATATATATTCAACAGATACTTATTTTATTTGCATTTTATGCAAAAAATAAAACAAATAGAAGACTGATCCTTGCTGATTTGAAGCTTGCAGTCCATTGGGCAATACAGACAAATAAATTGCACTTTTATAATGTAGTATGATTAATGCTCTACAACAGGAGCACCTATTGGATATCTGGATTTAGAGAGATGTGAAAACTGAGATCTGATGGATTGTTCAGAATTTTCTAGGCAGAAGGAGGCTATGGGTTTCCTCTGACAGAGGAAACAGACTGTGCAGGGGCCTGGAGGCAAGAGAAAACATGGGGAGGATTTTACTAATATGTATATATTTGTGGGAATATCATTTATCAATACTAATATTTTCACTTTTATTCCTGAAATTATATTATGTACAGTGTCACAAAGCCAGGCGGGCTGCATAAAGCTAGTGGCTGTGGGTTGCTTACCAATGTATTAGATTCTTACCTAATCAACCTTTGGTAGGGGAAATACACTTAAGAAATAAAGTACTGACAAGCTAAGGAGGTAGCTTAGTTAATAATCTGAAAAGTAAATGAGGAGAGAGGATATCAGTGATGATACATGTCAAGATTTGAATGTGGAAGGAAGGAGCTCAAGCAAAAGGCTTATGCGTTGAATCCTCAACCGATTCATGGGCA
Organism: Balaenoptera borealis; assembly: GCF_965194805.1. Classification (NCBI taxonomy): domain Eukaryota; kingdom Metazoa; phylum Chordata; class Mammalia; order Artiodactyla; family Balaenopteridae; genus Balaenoptera; species Balaenoptera borealis. The sequence continues at coordinate 28,697,171 of NC_138861.1, forward strand.
GAGGATTCTGTATACTGTTTATATACACACATATACTGCCAGACACAGTGAATTTCAAACACAGGGTGCCCTAGTGTATTTGGTTTTATGTTACTAGATTAACCTACTGTTCCTTACTGCTTTATTTTGATGGCTTTGCCTGGCATACAGTAAACACTCAATAAATATTAGCTACCATTATCATTTCATCATTATAAGAATAATATATGATTCAAAGTAATTTAACAATGGAGCCATGTAGAGGGTGACAGTTGGAAAACACTGCAAATATAGTTGACTCTTGATTCTTCTCTCTCTCTCCCATAGCCATTTTTATTATTCAGGGCTACTTCTCTACAAAGGGGATACAGAAAGATGTGACTGAATTCTAGTGACAGATTAGTGTTGGGAGTTGGGCAATTTTGATTCCCTGAACCAATTCCACCCTGACCCTTAAGCAGTGAATGCTGGTGGATTGCACACCAGGGGATTTTTCAATAAAGCTGCGGATAGGTGACTGTTCAAGGTGGAGGACCAAAACTATCGTCTGTATTGTTAGAATTAGATCCGATTGGCTCAAATATTAAAGCAAGGCGGCTACGCTGATAGGAGCATATTCAAGAAATATATTCAAGGATGAATCAATGTGAAAATGTAAAGCTAGCTACTCCTGAGCTTAGGAGTGACTGAGAAAACACCTGGGCCTCGAGCTGTTAGGAAGACTGAAAGATAGAAATAAAACAATCCCCTCACTCTTCTACCCCTAAATTCACCAATACAAACACTACCACCACCACACCCTCTGCAAATAATTTGGACTTTCCAAATTATGGAGAAAGAAAAATTTATGTTTTATTTTCATTTTGTATGAAACCATCATTTAGGCAGGTGTAACGGAGGAAAAAATTTGTAGTTAGTCATATATGTTGTATTTAGCATAAACAGATTTTTTTCAAGGAAACTTGCACCATGTTTGTAAAGCAGAAAATTTAAATGACATTAATTCATGTTTATTGGGCATCTTCTAAGTACTATTACTCAGCCATAAAAAGGAACGAAACTGGGTCATTAGTAGAGATCATGGATGGATCTAGAGACTGTCATACAGAGTGAAGTAAGTCAGAAAGAGAAAAACAAATATCGTATATTAACGCATATATGTGGAACCTAGAAAAATGGTACAGATGAACCAGTTTGCAGGGCAGAAATTGAGACACAGATGTAGAGGACAAACGTATGGATACCAAAGGGGGAAAGCCACGGGGGAGGGGTGTGGTGGTGTGATGAATTGGGAGATTGGGATTGACATGTATACACTAATCTGTATAAAATAGATAACTAATAAGAACCTGTTGTATAAAAAATAAATAAAATAAAATTCAAAAAAGTAAATAAAATAAAATCACCCCTCCCACCCCTCTTTGAAACAAGCTTGTATTTATTTCCCCAGTCTTTCCCCAAAAGGAGAAGTTCCTACCCAGGAATGTCTTGGTACTTCGTGTAACTAAATCCCTGTTGGTCCATCTTTGTTCCCAGACACCCCTGGAGTGTAGGCTGAACCATTTATTATTTATTCCCCAGCATTATAAAGCTTTACTGCTTATTTGCATCAGAGCTAGAGGAATAAAGATTCAGGCAGAAGAAATGCACGAGCTACAGCAGTTGTTTACGAGCAGGACAGCTCGACCTTTGTCTGTTTCTTCCCCGGTGTCTGCGGGAATGGCTCTCAGGAGGGGCCTGGCCTGCGGTCCCAGCGATGCGGTCCTCAGGAAAGGAGGGCTGAGACAGGACACGCTCTGCTCGACTGGCTTCCTTCATCCCGCACCTGCTTGCCCTGCCTCCTGCTTTCCTGGCTGGGGATAACAAAGAATGGTTTAGATCTCTCTCCCGATTCGAAGCCACCGTTTTTGATGCCCATGCCACATAGCACTCCAATTTCTAAACCTAAGGCCTGTTCAGGAGGTTACAAAGCGGTTGCTTGCTCACCACTAATTTCCCAGCAAAGAACCCCTGATCACTGGGAAGAGAAGACAAATACAACTGAAGCTCAGGTATTTTCCCCAAGGCCGCAAGCTTTTTTTTTTTTAACGGAGAAACCTATGACTCCTGATGACCACTGGGGGTCCCCAGCGGGCTTTTCCAAGGCACCAGAGGCACCTCATCCCTCACCCCTCCCGTCTCTTCCCACGGATGCCCGGCCGCCCGGGGGCAAAAACAACGTTCAGCGGTGACGTCAGCCAGCCGTCAGCCAGCCGGGGAGCCGCGCTGCGATTGTGTCCATAGGTACAGCTAAGCCTCCGAGGACTGGGGCCTTGTGCTTTCCCTGCCAGCCCAGTTTTCAGCTTAAATCATTGCCCTAATGTTATTTTAATGTGCTTTGGGGCCCTGGTGGGTAGAGGGGGTGGCAGGGGAACAGCGTTTAATTTGCTTTGGAGTTTGGAATGTGCCTGACACTTCTTGAATACTTGGGGGAATGAGAAAGAGTCCATAATCCTTGCCGTGACAAGCAACTTCGGGCTCCTTTTTTTCATGGCAAAGTTAAATTTTTGCTAGGGGAGAAGAAAAAGGGAAACAAATATTTATGAAATGCCTAACATGTATCATGCAGTTTACATTCATTATATTATTTCATCTTCAATATAACCTTATGAGGTTGGGGTTATTGTTCCAAATGTGCAGATTAGGGAGGAAACATTCAGAGAGATTAACTTGTCTACTGTTTTACTGCTGATCTGTGGCCTAGTGGAGCCGTCGTCCTGGTCCATTTGGACGCACAGCGTGGGCTGTGCTCTTTGTACCATATCCCTCAGCCTTCTGGTTTTACTGGGAGGGCTTTTGCAAAGGCCTCTATTCAGAGTTCTACCTGAAGCCTTCAAAGTACATAACCAAATCCAAAAGGTGAAGTAGCACTTTTTTGGATAATAAAATTCAAGTCTAAATTTAATCAAGCAAATGCTGATTAAGTACTGTTTATCCACCGGGTGTTACGTCTGCTGGGGGTTCAGTTGAGGGCCTCCTGTGCTACATCAGGATAAGAAAAAAAAGCACTACTCTTGGGGGAAACGTGTTATTTTGACCGGAATGACATAGATTGGCTGTGTCTGCATGAAATCAGTAAAGGGAAGAAGACAATGATCTGATGAATTGCTGCAGAAGAGAAACACATGATTCTTTACTACACCATCACACGAAGGATAGCTTGACAAATAAAGAAGAATGACCAGCCTCAGAGCACGGAGAAAAGTGCCAGTCGATACTCAGAAAATTCAGCAACAGGGAAAAAACATAAGGGCCTCTTTTAATCAGCTCCGTCACAGGGCCCAGCCCAGGGCCTGCTGCAGAGTAGGCTCTCCAGAAATGCGGACCCAGTGTTCAATGACGCTTTTAAAAGTGTTGATGGGCCCGCAGTGTGCGTCCACACTCCCTTCAGCAGACGTCGCACTCGTGTGTACGCCATTCAGCCTGCCCTCCAAAGGAAAGCTTAAAATGAGAAACCAAACCTAAACTCTTCAAACACCAGAGCACCCTCTTCTCAGATTCCTCCCAAGTTATTTGCAGAGGAATGTATTTGGCTACTAATAGCCACCCAGCGCTTATATATTTACAGGAAATATGCCTCATCCCCAAGTATTACACTCGCTACATCCTCTAGTTTTATCATGCAGAAATCCCAAAGATTTGTGGAGGTGAAATGACTCCAAAGTCCATCAGATGAGGCATCTTAAATGGCCCATCTCTTCTGGAATTTGAAGGAGCTGAACTAGAGCAGGAAGGGCTGATGGCCAAAATACATGCTATATAATTTTTAGTCACTTGCACATGATTGAAAGCTGAATCACTGTCGTCTTAAGAGAAAATGGTCATGAAATTTATTTGTGCTTATGCTACCATCTCCCCACCAAAGGCCTTAAAACTAACTTTCAATTGTGTCTACAGGGAATTCCCTGGCGGTCCAGTGGTTAAGACTCTGTGCTTCCACTGCAGGGGCTGCGGGTTTGATCCCTGTTTGGGGAACTAAGATCCCATACCCTGCGAGGCGCGGCCAAAAAAAAAAATAGTGCCTATAAAATAGATAAGCCAGTCGGAGTCTTTGTAGAAACATTGGTGCCTCCTTTTTGAAAGAAAACAAAGTGCAGAAAGGAAAAAGAAGATCTGGAGAGGAAAATTCAAAGTCAGGGTCTTAATTTCATCTAGGCTCATGGGTGATAGGAAGTGAGCATTTGGTAAATAAGATGCTTGGAAATTCAGAATCTTAAAAATAATAATTAGGGTTGACATATATACACTACCGTGTATAAAATAGCTAGCTAGTGGGAACCTGCTATAATGCACAGGAGACTCAGCTAGGTGCTCTGTGACTGCCTAGATGGGTAGGATGGGGGTTCGGGGTGGGAAGGAGGGGATATAGGTATACATACAGCTGATTCACTTCACTGTACAGCAGAAACTAAAGGAACATCGTAAAGCAAATTATACTCCACTAAAAAAGTAAATATAAAGCAATTAAAAAAATAAAGCATGACAAAAATTTTTAAAAAATAACAGTATCAATCTTTTCAATTTATAAAAAGGGAATAGCAGTAAAAACAGCCACCATTTATTGGGTGCTTACTATGTGCCAGGCACTGATCTGACCTAAACGCTAAAATAACAATTTCTCTTAATCCTTAGAAGTTATTAACCCCATGAGTTTGAGGAACAAATTTAGAGCAGTCAAGTACCTTTGCCTATCATCTGACAGCCAACGAGGTTTGATGGTTCCTTGGGAAGATTTGCTAACCCAGGTGGTCTCACTGTGCTTTTTCATTAGGGTACACGGTTATGTTAAATAAAGGTGACCTTGGCCTAGTGTTGACAAAAATAACAGCTACAATTTATTGAAAGTCTACTGTGAATCAGTCTCTTCACATATATCATCTGTTAATTTTCACCAAAATATCTGCCAGAAAGGTTCTATCTTTTCCTTTTCACAGAGAGGGAAACTGAGGCTTATACTGCTAGAAACTGTTGGAACCAGGAGTCAAACCTAGCTTTGTCTGGCCTCAAAACCTGTTCCTTCCACGTTCCAGGGCCAAGTTCCTCATGAGAATCATCCTGAACACTGACCTGCTTGCACGGGACAAACTCCCCCTGGTGGAAGTGAGAGGTACACCATCAATGCCATTGTATGAAACTGAAGCCTTCTTCCTGGTTTCAAGAGAGAGCCCTCAGTCCTACTACTTACTGTTTTTTTTTTTTTTTGTCATCTTCCGATCCTTAGCCAGAGACCCTAAATTTGCATCTTCTATTTGGGACGCACTCTGTTTTTCTGTTTTGCTCATTATTAATAAAAATAGCTGACAAAACAAACAGTAGGACAACCCACAAAATATGAATGAACAACACATCCTCAGAGCCTTTCCTTTTTTTGTTTTGTTTTGTTTCCCATTTTAGACACACTGGGTGGTTGACAAAATCTACCAGAATATATCTTACTTGTTTTCAGGATCTGTCAGAAAATTGTTATGTTGTCTTGGATCTTGAGCCTGCTTTTTAGCCCACACCCTTGTTTGGTATGAGGTGAGCCCAGGAATAAGAGAATAAACAGTTGCTTGTACGATATTTCCATAGAGAGGAAGTTTTTATATGTCACCCGAATGGAGAAGCTGTCCTTCTTAATCCAGGAGGACTGAGGGTACCAACGCTCTCCCTTCAGCTCTGCAACCACAAGCTTGCCTTCTCTCACTGCCTTTAGCACCCTGCTTCTTCCCTTTACATATGAGTTTATTTATTTAGTGTTTTCCTCACCCATGACACAGTAAGCTTTATGACAATGGGGACCAAGTTTCCTGTTTTAATTCTTTCTAGCAATAATTGGTTTTCAGTCAAAAGTAGTGGGGAAAATATTAAGAAGATAAATAAGTTGGGTATGAGTTCAAGGACCTGACAAGGAATTTGGACTTTATCTTAGAGTCTGGTGGTTCTCAACTTCGGCCCCTACACTAGCATGTAAAGGATGTGATCCACTCCTACCAGTAATTCTTATTCCCTGCTTGGGTGCATGTGGGTGGGCTGAGGAGGCAAGCAGAGAGCAGTCATGTAGTTAGATCTCCAAAGAGAGGCATTTGGGGAAAAAAATCTCTCAGCGAATTGCGAAAACCATTTTCCCAACCACCACCAGAGGCAGTGAAGAGAGGGAAGAGTCAATGAAATATTCGAATGGGAGCAGGGAAAGACGAAGAAGCATTTTTGGAATGACATTGTTCAAGTGTCCTGGGTCAGGGTGGGCATGAAATCAGAGACAGAAGGAAATTATAGTCAGCTTGTTTTAATGCTATAAAATCTTGGCTATATTGTGGATAGAGGCCTAAAGAGGAAGGGTGAAAGTGAGAAATACTTTGAAGGAAGAATTGATAGGAGGAAGAAAGAAAAAGTTACCGCTATACTTAGAGAATCTGAGCTTCACTGATTGAGGAAGAGTGATTCTAGTAACAGAAATAGGGTAGGAGAATGAAGATGCTCATTTAAGGCAAAGGAATGATGAGTTTTCACTTACCTTCCTAAGTTGGCATCAGTTAGCATTAACTATTGTTTAATTTTCATTTCTGCAAAGAGTTTTGGAATCAAGGATTCCCCCTTACAAATGTTTAGTTTTGGGGGTGTTTAGTTTGCTAGGTACAGATAATTTGATGGCATCAAAACCCATCTTTACACATGTTTCTTCCTCTGTGAACGAAGACCATTTTATTTCCCATGTAATCTTTCTTTGTTGATATTAACATGTGAGAGCTTATACCTAATAGAAACACCTGTGAGTAATGACAGTTTGAACAGGCGGAATTGGTCAAATTCCCTTAGGGTCGATTCATGTCTATAGATCAGTTTTTATAACTCAGATCACCGTTCTTTCCTCTATGGGAAAAATATTCCATGGCTTAATTGGTAGGTATTCTTCAAAGACAGCTGTCAATAAATCTTCCCCTTTATCTATGCACATGCCACTTTTTCCATCAAGAGGTGGATTCTATTTCCCTTCCCCTGAATCTTGACTGGTTTTGTGGCAGGCTTCAACCAATAGGCTTAGTGACAGAAGCGATGCACTGCCAGTTCTGGGCCTAACCCTTCACAGCCAGGCAACTTCTGCTTTTGCTGTAAGGAACTCTAGGCTATCCTGCTAAAGAGGAAGGTCTTGAGGAAAGGCCGCTGATGATCAGAAAGCATGTAGAAAGAAAATACATGTGAAGGAGAACCAAAAGTGCCCCAGCTAAGAGCCAGCACCACAACCCCTAGTTCCAAGAGTCAGGTCTTCTTGGACCTTCCAGCCCAGCCCTGCCACCTGCTGGTACAGCTTCATGAGAGACTCTAGCCAGTACCACAGGGAGCAGAGAGACTTCCTAGTAAACTGACAAAATTGAGAGCAAGAATAAATAATTGTTTAAGCCACTAAGTGTTTGCATGATTTGTTGCACAGCGATTGATAGCTTATATATTTACATGCTTGAAATTCCTTTTTATCATGTAACATAAACAGATAAAAATAAATATAAAAATATAGGTCATAATGTGTAGGGGAGGGAAAGTTTCTCCTCTTCATGCTTTGGGTTTCTGGCTGGGTCCGACATAAGACATATTAACAGGAGAAAAGCATACACATTTTATAACATTTTATGTGTACATGGAGTCCCCACAGGAAAATGAAGACTCAAAAGAAGTGGCTAGTGCTTATATACTAGGTTGAACAAAGGGTGGCAATTGTGGAAAAGTAAATACAAAATATGGGGAGACTAAAAGAAGGTAAGAGTTATTTTAACAAGGTCTGTTTGTACCAATTTCTCTTGGCCTTGATTCCTCATCTCTGGTGATAAGAAGTGTTCTTTCCTCCTGGTTTAGGGAAGGCATCCTTCACATGGGAATTTCATCTTCTGCTACCGGAAGGGAAAAAGGAAGGTCAGAACGCCCTTCTTGCATCTGCTGTTTTTTCAAGTGCCTTTAACTCAAAATAATCAATATGCCAAAGCAGCATATTTTGGGGGTGTGTGTTTTGAACCCCTTCAAATGCACAATAATAAAACAAGCACTTATGTGAACCTGCCACATAACAGCTAGAATATTTTCAAAATCATTGAAACTAAATCTGTGACCCAGTGAGAAGTAATCACTATCCTCAATTCTGTATTGATTATCTCTTTGCTTTAAAAAAATAGCATTATCATTTATCTGTTAGCAAATAACATAACATTTTAGTGAGATGGGCATATTTGGAGAAAGCTGTGTTCTGAGCCCTATCTCTTTTCTAACCTCTGAAAGGGAGGATGGATGGGGATTATATCTCCTTAACTTCAAGACCAGAGAGGGAGACTTTAAGTAGAAGACTCAGAAAGCTCAGCATGTGACCCCTGCTGCTGGGGTTTTAGTGGACAGAAGTCTGCCTCTCACTAGGGAAATCTAGAGGATGAGAGATGAGCTAACTAACTCAGCTCATCTCAGATGTGCTTTGGTGGCACAGACAGGGGAGTGTCTATTGCTTTGGAATCAGCCTGCAATCCCAAGATTTATCAAGGCAGTGGTTGTACAAGGGTTTTCCATGGACCATGGACACTGAGAGACAGAGAGTGAGACTAAGAGACATAGACACACACAGAGAGATAGATGCAGAGAGAGATAGACAGAGAGAGAGAGACAGAGAGAGAGATCTTTTTAGTCTTGGCCAGTAGGGGCATCCAGAGGGCCAAAGAGAGCCTAGCAGCAAGAAGATAGAGGTAGATCTAGATTCCTAAGGGCTGGTGAAGAAAAAGCAAGTGAGAACCCAGAAGAGAGATTTATAAACCAGGTCAAGATAACTGCAAGTTGGAGACCCCCAGGGATCCAAATCTCTGGGGAGCTCTTGAGCACCCCCCTAAGATAGTTGGCTTTAAACATCTGCCAGCCCCGGGAGGCCCAAAGCCAACTCAAGATCATGCCGATCCCAGTAACAAGTTTCTTATCTTTGTTCATCTGCTCTCTCTGTCCTGCAGCCCGTTGCTGCTCAGAGTGTGGTCCTAGGGCCAGTTGCATCAGCGTCACGTGGGAGCCTGTTAGAAGCGATGAAACTCAGGCCCCACCCTGACCTATTGAATGACCCACATTTTAACAAGATCTCTGATGTGCAGACACATTGCAGTTTGAGGAGCAGGGTAAGCCAAGCTGGGGTTCACAGATCTGTAGGTGTGTGTGTGCGTGAGTGAGTGTGTGTGTGTGTGTGTGTGTGTGTGTGTGTGTGTAAGATTTCTGGGAATGAGAAACATGAACCATCAAGGGGTTCATTTTCACTGAGGAAAGCCTTCTTCACTGAACACATAGTAGAGGCGAAGTTGGAGATAAAAGTAAAGCAGAAATTTATTTACATCCCTCATGCTGTGAGAGAGTTCATGTTGCGCTTGTTCAAAATACTACGCACCCGGCATTCATGTAAGGCTGGTTTATTTCCTTCCTTTCTGTATTTAGAATAGCTGTTTCTCAAAGCGTGGTCTGCTTCAAAATCACCTGGGCTACTTGCTCTCCAGAGCTGATGAATTGGACCCTACCTGGGAGTGCACTTTTAACAAGCACCCTAGGGGACCCCTTTGGACACTAACACTTAAGATGACTGACCTAGCATTTCCTGGGCCCCCAAACTTTGCCCTGATGCTGCGACTCCTTTCTCACCCTACTGTTTCCTTACCATTATCCACAAGCTGATCACATCAGAGACCAGGAGAGAGGGCAAGACTGACGTGGGTGGAAGGGGAGGGTAAATTCTATCCTGTTGCTGAATAAGACCATTCCCCTCAACCAAGCCCCTCTCTTCCCACTCTTCCCATCTCTTGCTTTGTGCACACGTTATCCCATTTTCTGCCCAGCCCGCCTGAGCTCCCTACCTCTTAACCTTCCGGTGTTCTTAACGCGGATTAGGGGAGCTCAGCTTGGAAATGGAGCGAACCCACTCTCCCTGCCTCAGACTTTTGTGGGGTGGTGAGAGTGGGGTTGGTGGTCAGCTCTCCCTGCCAGGGCGGAGGCAGTAGGGATGAGATGTACTTTCAAGTCCCAGTTGCGTCTCTGAATGACTTTGGTTATAGAAACAAATGTTACACTTTATATCAATTCGGTGGGCTGGTCTGAGAAAAAGACTGACATTGGTACTGGCTTTTAGTAGAAAATCCATTAGAGTTTGACTTATTAATCTGGAGTCCAACCCATTTGTACACTGGGGACTGCTTATGTCACTGTCTAAGCTTGCCAATGGTAAGAATGCCTTCATGTGTAGACTCCTTGGCAGGTGGTAACTGTCTTTCTGGACAAAAGAAGCTTACAGGCATCTCAGTAACACCTGAAGATGCCTTAGTCACGAGCATATGGCTACCCCGAATATTATATCTATCACATTACCTTCATCAGGAAGACCAGCTTGTTGTAAAAATCGTCTTTTAGGTTTCAAGTGCAATTCTGATTTTTAAATAGGATTCCAAAATCAAATGCCTTTCAATAATCTGTTTTTGTTTAAGATAAGCTTTGTGATATTTCTTAGGCTGTAGAGGAGCTGAGAAGAGGAAGGAAAGTAAGGAGCATATGGAGAACCCTTTCGGGGTGGTGCCTGAGCTCCTCCTGGGACTAGTTTAGCTAGACAATTAGACTCCACAGGCTGCATGTTTCGGAGGGATTACTGCAAACCGGGTTGCTGTCAGGGACAAAGCAAAAGGCAGAGTGGTGTTGAAGCCCTGTTGCCCAGCATGTCTTGCTGCAGACATGAAACAGAAATTACAAAGGAGGAAAATGTCATTTTTACGAACTTACAACAGGTCTTGAGAGGGTTCCTTCGTGTCTTTTTAAATTTTTTCTATAAGCAACTCACATTCACAGAGAGAGGAGGCTATTTTCTCTAAAGACATTAGAAAAATAATTGTTTGCCAAGGAAGGTTTATTCACATATCCCACAGACAGTCTTGTATGGGATTTGGGAAGAAGCAATTCAGAAATCTTGGTTTTGGAAACTGTGATGATTCTCACATCTAATAGAATCATGGATACTGAATCTTAACAAAATAGTGTATTACGTAGATAAATGTCACATACTGTGCTTGTATATTTATAAATTTTTTTTTTCACTAAAGCAATGTGGTTTAGTGGAAGATATATGCATTCTAGAATCAGACAGAGATAGGTACAAATTCTAATTTGCCCACTTCAGTGTTCCTGGGCAAAGCATTGGGAATCTATCAGGGTTTCTCATTTAAACAATGGGAATAGAAATAGCTACCTCACAGGGCTATTGTGAGGATGAAATGATGTAACAACATAGAGAACATGCCTGCACGCAGTGGGCTCAATAATGTTTGTTCAATAAATTGGGTATTTCACTTTCTATTCTGATACCATTTTCACATATATAGTAAAAGTACTTTTTAAAATCAAAATCAATTAATTGTGGTAAAAAATGTTATGAATGTTTAAAGTAAGTATAGAATTTAATTTATGATGGTGACCCACTTCGATGGGTTAAGGAAGTATATTTATTTTGTATTTCCTACTAACTGCCTTTCTTGCTTGACTACACAACATGGAATGAAATGTCATGAAAGAATAAGTAAAAATTTACCTGCCACAAACTGTATGTAAATCCAAAAATAAAATGTGATGAAAAGGAATAAGAAATACTAGATTGAATGAAAGATTGATCAGTTTGTTGATTGATGGCTCCCAGCCCTCTTTTCCTTCTTCAAATAAAGCCAATTGCATTGTTCTCATTTTGAGGAATTTACTGCTAATCTGTACAGAAAGAGAGGAAGAAATAAACAGTAACAGCATGGGGGAGTTGATGAAGCTTGGGACATGGTAGAGTTCTTAACACCAGGATCTTTACACCCAGGTCTATATATGTTGACTTCCTGCTAAGACGGTAAATGGAAACCCTCTTTGCCCTCTATTTCTAGTTTGGGGAGTGTTTTGAAACTTACCAAAGCTTCCATCGTCTCCATTCTGTGTCCATCTGACCATCTTTGCCAACTGCCACACAGACTAATTCCTTCTCAGTGGCTCTTCTCTCCAGTCCAGAAGATGCCAACAAGGCAGAAAAACAGGAAAAGGCTCCTGGTCTCAGGGGCAGAATCTCTAGTGCTGGTTACAACTGTACCATTGTCTTGAGCTTCTGTTCCAGATATCCAGATGAATCTCATGCATATTCAGTTTTCACTTTAAAATAGCTATGCTTATATGTTGAAATATATTAATTTATTTAAGAAAAAGTTATTAAGTGCCTATGTGGTGGCTTGGTACTATGTCAGCTTTACTAAACTGAAACTGGTTTCCAGAATTCTCTTGCATGTGTGTTTCAGGGTTAGACGTGTCCACAAGAGAAATCTGCGTGGTATTTGGAAGACAAAAAAGAAGCACAGCCATTTTTTCATGCTCTGAAATTTGGTGCAGCGTGCCAGGCACTGCGGCGGCCTGTGAATGTTGTCATTGATCTGCTGGCTTACCTTGGCGGCCAGGTGGGCCACACCTGGGCCTGCAGCTTCTCCGGCTTTTGCTGGATCGTCTGCTGCAGCTTCTCTGCTCCCTGGGTGGGCGCACGTGCTGCTCTGTGTCAATGGCATTAACTTTTCCTGCAGATCACCTGCGTCATTGAGGCTGGAGGTGGTGAGAGACAGATGTGGGCTCCTGTTTATCCTTACTCTCCCCTGCTTCCTATCCAGTTGTCCTTCTCAAGTACTGTTCCAGCTTACCTATCGCGGCTTCAGGCCGCACATCAGAGGCAGACAACAAGCTCCTTTATTTTACAACACTCATCATGGTTCTGTTTCTCTGGTCGACCCATGCATGACCAATACAACTTGCATATACCAGACACTGTGCTGGGCTTTAGGGATAAAAATGGTGAGCCAGAGAAGTACTCACCTTCTTTACAGAGCTTAAAGTCCAGTTGAGTATATTATTATTATAATACAAAAGGAGTAACACATGGTGTTTTTAATTTTCAACCAGCCTGAGGATTGGTAATAATATATTTTTATAGCATTTAAAAATGTTCAAAGATTTTTCTTGTTATTTAATCACTGTCACAACATCTTTACAGATGCAAAGAAGACTAAGGGGGGATTTAAGGTTTCCCTTAAGGCTAAGCAGGGATTTCAGGTGACTCCTATCCAAAGGTCATACAGTTTGTAAGTGGCAGATATTTAATCTTCAGGTTCGTATTCCAGCACTTGTTTAAATGCAATAGTTATGAAAATAAACCAATTTCTTAGTTCCACAGAGCAAATATTACTATCATTTGTGTCTCTACATGACCAAAATGCTTATTAATCCAGAAAAATACATAAATTCAAAAGGATACCAATCTAATTGGCACTATGCCAAAAACCACATGGGCTTTTTCAGCTTTCAAACAGTTATCTTGATGTTCAGTAAATATGACCATAGAAATATGAACAAATAAAATGTCAGTCATCTTGGTGACCTTTCTTTTAATGCTAAGCTTCACATAATAGGCACCTACAGGTTTCACATTTAGATCATGTCTTCCCATGGAGTTGCGGGAGAGATGCTGAGATCTTCACTGAAACTTGCACTAGAGGTGATTAACTCCAATCTATCCACACAGGGGCAGAGCTGGAGAGACAGACACTTCTGCCAGTTATGCCACCTAGATGGAATTTGACAAAAAGTGATTGTTCTGATAGTGTTTCCTCCAGAGCCTAAGAACTGCTAAATAGGTCAGACCAGTAATATAGCCAGCAATGTATTCTGTCTCTCAAGAGAGGGGCCTTTGCCCTCTGTGATGTCATTCCTTAAGAATTGGGGCATATACCCATCATCTTTAACCTGTTCTTTAAATTTTTTAATAATAAAATTAATACATGTTGGTTTGTAATATTAAACTCTGTAGAAGTGCATGGAGAAAAAAGAGGTCTCCTATCCACCACCTCTGCATCCCTTCCATCCTACTCCCATTCTATTCTCAGAAAGTAACACATGCATATAATGCATCAAGTATTTATTGAATGCCTTCTAATTACCAGGCACTACTCTTGGTCTTAGAATTATGGCAATGAACAATACTGACCAAAAAAATCATTTAGTTTAGGTCTTAGTCTGTTCAGGCTGCTGTGACAAATCACCATAGACTGAATGGCTTAAACAACAAACATTTATTTCTCACAGTTCTGGAGGTTGGGAAGTTCAAGTTCAAGACACAGCAGATTCAGTGTCTGGTGAAGGCCCACTTCCTGGTTTGCAGATGGCTCTCTTCTCATTGTATCCTTACAAAGTGGAGAGCAGAGAGGGAACAGGCTCTAGTTTCCTTTCTTACAAGGGCACTAATCTCATTCATGAGGGCTCCACCCTCATGACTTCCCAGAGGTTCCACCTCCTAATATCATCACATGGGTGTTAACATTTCAACATGTGAATTTTGGGGGGGATAGAAACTTTCACTCCATAAGAGTTTACATTTAGCCCATGGTAATATATATACATGTGTTAGTTAAGGTATGCCAACACTTGTAACACATAGACCCCAAATATTTAATAGCTTCAAATTACAGAAATTTATTTGTTGCATATGTAACATGATTGGACTGTGAACAGTCACTCAGGCACCCAGGAAGATGGAGGCTCTACCACCTTTAAGAGATATATTCCAAACTTGCACAACAGTGGTCTTTATCCTGGTCAGCTGGATGGGTCATGGAGGGCAGCACAAGGGAGGTTTTTTATGGGCGTAGCTTGGGAGTAGAGCACCACACCTCCATTCACATTTCATTAGCTAGAACTCTGTTGACCTCACCACACCATTTACTACCTGTATGACCTTGGGAAACTTACTTAACCTCTCTGTGCCTCAGGTTCCTCATGCATAAAATGCAGATAATGTGTATCTGCTCCTAGGGCTGTTGTGTTAACTAAATTGTATAATACATATAAAGCCTTTTGAACAGCTCCAGGAAGAAGAAGTGAATAAGCATTTTAGTGAGAAGTTAGCTGTTCCTGCTCAACAGGTCTAAGCTTTTTCCTTTATACAAACAGGATTCAATTTTAACTACTCTTCTGAAACATGTTTTAAATTTAATATGTCCCAATGTCTAACATGTCTTCCATGTTAGAACTGTAAGTCTACCTACCATTTTAACAGCTATTCAGTATTTGCCTCCATCCTCTGTGGACGTACCATAACATATTTAACTCTTTGATGAATATCCTTGCTCACCAATTGTGTTGCATATCCATGCTGTGTGCTGTAAATCCTTGGCAGTGAAATTCTTAACTTGTACTGTCATATTCCATGTACACGGAAACATTCAGCTATCAAACACAGGAAAATCACTCTAGTCTTTTGTGGGGTCGTCTCATGGTTTTGAATTACAAGTCCAGTCTTATCATTATTACACTGCCTATTATAAGCCAAAATGGGGGAAATATTAAAACTGTTTTAAAAAGCTTTTTTTAAAGAGAAAAATAGTTCACTTTATAAGGAAATAATATTAACAATAGCTAGCATTTATTGCATGTATTTTATTTCTAATTCCTATAATGATCTTCTAAAAAACATCACTATGTCCATTCAACAGATGAAGAAACTAAGGATCAGAGAATTTAAGTAAATTGTCTCCAGTCAATTTTGTGGGAGAAGTTTATGGGAAAGCTGCCACTTGGACTTAATTGAGCCTAATTCCAAAATCCCTCTTCTATGTGAGTCAGTCTCCAGAAGAGGACAACCATTATTCCTTGGGACTCACTCTGCCAGTAAATGGGATTAGAGCTTGAACTGACAGGCTGGGTTTTTGCTGCAGCCTCAAGTCCTTTGTTCATCTTACCTTCGCCCCAGCTGGGCCGGAAGCCCTGCTCTGAGCTAGGCCAGCATTCAGCGCTCTGGGACTTATTCTTATTGTAGCATCTTTCCCACCCTCCTCAAATGGCCTCTTCCTTTGTCTCATTCACCAGAGCTGAGCTTCTCTATGTCTGGTCTGCGGAGAACCTGTATGGAAATCACTTGGGATACTGGTTTAAAAGGTGCTTTCTTGGCTTTGGGGGTTGGACCCAGTCATCTGCATTTTAAACAAGTTCCCTAGGTATTTTTATGAACAGTAAGATTTAAGAACCACTTTGCTTAGCTTTTTTCAGGGAAGGACTGTCTTATTCACTGCTATTTCTAGGGGGCCTGAGATTCATTAAGCACTCTATTTCTTTCTTAAGAAAACTCATGAACCGGGCTGTAGTTCCTAAACAAATACAGGTCCATGGTGTTCGTCTCTGCAGCCTTGGCACCTATCACGTGTTTGGAACATTGTAGGAACTCAATCAATGTTACAAATGAAGTCTAATTATAATTGGTTATGTGCTGATTCTGTGACTTTGAGCAATTCGCAAAACCCCTTTTAACCTGAATTTCCACATAAATCAGATCATGATATTCATCTATATATCTCACAGCTCATTGTGGATACCAAATCTGTGAGTGAAATTTCGTATATAAACCACTTAACATGATGTCTGGCACCGAGCAACTGCTGAATAAAATGGTGTTCACTGTAATGAAAATAACAATAACAATGCCTGTAAAAATGCTCTATAAAGCACCATGCAGTTATTAAGCACTGTGATTATTCTCATTGTGAACTTAATCAAGCAGGCTGTGTAGACCATTGAACTTTGCTTTGCCCATAAAATAGGAACAGCAGCAGGAGGTGTTTGATGTGTAGAGGAGTCCAGAGAAAGACAGGAGGTGAGTTGCAGCCTCCAACTACTTGCTTCCCGTGTGGCCCAGTGGAGAAGGCTGTGCACCAAGACAATATCCGACCCAACTGATACTGTGTTAGCATCTTTCCTTGAGGGAGCAGCTGTCTTTTCAGGTGCTGCTGCTCAGGTCCGGAAGGGAAGGGCTGATGAGAGCACACAAGACCCGACAAGTAATATCCATCAGCTTCTTGCCCTAAGGTGAAAACAAAACAAATGTTACATGCAAAGAATGTTACAAGTCAATTTCAGGCCTTGCTTTTTGATATTTTTCCAGTTTAGGGGTTTTCTCATCCTTCCGCTGACAAATCAGATTTTGATCCACTTCAAAGGGATTTTCCATTAAAGTAACAATAACCAGGGCTTAGGGTAAGCCTTGTGTCTGCTACACACTTGCAAGGCTGCCTTGTGGGTCTGCACGGAAGAGGTCAAGTCTAATGGATTTCATTTCTTTAAGTAAGATACATGTTTTGAGGGTAGTATTTAGAGGTTTGGGAAGATGACAAAATTGTCTGAAGGAAGGAAATGGCAGTGGACAGATTTCAGCTATAAGTGGAGTTCTATAGCTGAGCAGATGCTTTCCAATCAAAATTCATGGGGAAAATGACCATCTACTGGGAAAAAAATCAGTCATCAAAAAAGTTAAGCAAATTCCCATAATCATGCAACGTGACTGTCAAAAAAGAAAATATTAATTTTTTGAAGTACTAACTATATTTCAGGGTACCCACTAGACTGCACAGTTTTCTGGGGAAATTTACCCTGTATAAACCCTGCAGTTTATGGTCATGTCTTATGGTAGGCCACTGTTCCAAAGGTCAAGTCTAATGGGAGGAGGAATGGACACCTTGTCCCAGTAAGATCTTCATGTAGGCTGGCCAGTGAGCTACTACAGGTATGGCCTGTCTCAAGGACATGAGCTAGCCAATTGATTCTTAATCTTGAGTAAACAGAAGGAAGTTGGTGTTGAGCCTAGCAAGTAAATCTACGTGCAGTGTGGCCATAAAGGCCATATGTAAATTGTGCATGCAAAGCCTGGCTGCTAGGAGGGAAACTTGAAGCTGGTGTACAGAGAGGTCATAGTGGTCTCCCCAGAAAACGACAGAGAGTAACCTCAGTTCCTTATGTTTTCCCAGTTCTAGATCCCAGGAGGCTTGACTGTTCTTTGGTCTTGTTCTTAGTTTGCTCCAAGATTCCACTCTGTATATCTCCCCTCTTGAACTGGAGCTTGCTTGGGTAAGCCTTTCTTCCTTCTAACCAGTAGAAGTTCAATTAGAGCGGTCAAAGAGATTAGTCTCAGTTGCATTATAGTGTAATGGTTAAGAACATAGGCTCTGGAAGTAGATGACCTGGGTCCACCTCTAGAAGCAGGTGGTGGGGAGTGGAGGATAGAAAAAGGTTAGCTGGAGGGCATATCGCCCATGAGGAAATGGTGCAGTGCCGAGTTCAGCCCTGACTATCCACTGGGACCAGAAAGCACCAGCATTAGATTATAATGGAACTACTCAAGCAGGACCTGTTTCTTTTTTTCTCACCTCATTGTCATCCAATGGGGTGGGAACATTGGTGTGAAGTTTGTGTGGGGTGAAGGATTTAGGAATTATGATAAGGGAGCTGGGAGGAGAAGAACTAACATTGCGGAAATAGAGAAGGTTGACCAGGTGTTTCATCCCTTCCCTGCTACAAGTTTCTGCCTGAAGTAGACCTGAGCTAAGGGGGAGAAGTTAGAATGTTACATTAAACTGGACTGCTGTTATGTTTAGCAGCAACTGAGAATACTATATGACCTGCTCACGTTTTTATCTAGGGACAAGGAGAAGGGTGAGAGGGTTTGCAGGGGGTATATTTGTGATAAAGAATAGACTTGTTGGAGTTTTCACCCTTTTGAGTTCTACTTGTTCACACACTACCTATTATATACAGCATAATAGTTACCTACACAATATAAGCAATTATATATATAATATATATAGTTTTATAATATGTATTTTTAGCATATAAGACATTATTTCTCATTTTGAAGTTTAAGGGGTTCAAAAATTTGGTTGATGAATATAGCACAAACATTTTTTCCAAAGAGGCAGTATTGAACTTATATTACGTACCTTAGGTCATTTAAGTTGACCCAAAACATTCTAACGAGAATTCACTGAAAGTGGGTAAAGCCACACAGAAAATTTGGTGTTCCCTCTCCACACCTCTGTCTCTAGAATTCACCTAGGGTAGCAGTTCTCAAACATTATTATGCATCCAAATTATCTAGAAGTTTGGTTAAAACACAGCTTGCTGGGCCCTTCCTTCAGGGTGGATCCTGGGGAATTTGTATTTCTAACAAATTTCCAGGTGATGCTGATATTTCTGGCTCAGGGACCACACTTTGAAAATCACTCATCTCGACCACAGTCTGACTGTTGCTTGCGAATCCATGGACTCTATTTGTCTCCAAACCTGGGCTCTGGGAATTCACTTAAGGTGTCATTTGTTTTGAAGATTTTTTTCTGTTTGTGCTACTCATAGTCAACCTTAGCATTTCCTTTGATATTAGTCCTATGGCATCATGAGTATCTGTGCGTTTTGAATGCTTACCTTACTTGGGAAGAAAGATGGAACAGTTTTCAGTTGAAGTTTTCTTTTAAGCTAAGGAGAGCATTATGGTGTTGGCAACCGATAATGATTGAAGACTCTCCTATTAATAAAACAAAGCAAAGCAAAGCAAAGCAAAACAAAACAGAGACCCTTCCTCTGTTTAACCCAGGCCTCCCCAACCCCCGGGCTGTGGACCAGTACCAGTCCGAGGCCTGTTAGGAACCGGGCCGCACAGCAGGAGGTGAGCGGCAGGCAAGCGAGCGAAGCTTCACCTGCCTCCCCATCGCTCCCCACCGCTCACATTACCTCCTGAACCATCATTTCCCCCCCCACCCCCGGGAGAAAAATTGTCTTCCACGAAACCAGTCCCTGGTGCCAAAAAGGTTGGGGACTGCTGGTTTAACCTCTCAGATTACCTTCCAGAAGTTACCTTGTAGCAAAAGAATCACGTGGTAGCATCTGGAACCACCACTTTCCATGGAGAAATAAATATATATATATATATTTTACATTTAATTTTCTCTGCTAATTATGGATAGTTCTTTTGGAAGGAAAAGGATACTTTTTAATAAATTTTTCTTCCATACGAGCATAGGCACACACATTAAAGATTTATTGTTCACACAGGACTCCACAGACTCAAGCTTCACTTAGGTTTTAAAGTATTCCAGATTGTACAACTTCTAAGTCAATTTCTTTCATATCACAAGGTCAGGTCTCTCATTTTGCTCTGTCACTCTACTCACTGATCCATCACTCCAACTCCAGATGGTGCACATTTGTGCAGTAGCATGCTTTCTAACAGGTAAGAGTCCTTGCTCTGTTTAAGGCTTGCCTAATGTTGGTGTATGTTATTGAAATGTAGAAGTTATATACAGATGACAGGTTATGGCAGTATTGCAAATATATTTCTGCAATCATTTTTACAGAGGAAACATGCTGTAACAAAAGAGGAGAGGATTGGTTTCTAAAGCATAGGAGATACGTTCAAACAGCTATCTTCCCCAAAACATAAACTTGACCAACTTTGACGTCAGATCTTGGCAGGTACTCTTTTTTCTCTCTTCAAGGCAGGATTTGATTTTTAAGTTTTCCATGTCTCTTTCCATGCCCATTACATTTCTTTTCTGATTTTGGCAATTCTCCTTAGGTATTTCAATGACTAGTCAAGAAATCACACAAATAGAAACTTACTTAATGAATTGCTTATGCGAATTAGCATGAAGATGATTCAACTGCTTGTAGCCAATGCTTGCCTGTTCCACATGCTTCTTTTTCCCTCTCTTCTCTCCTGATACAATTAGCCATCAAGGTTTTAAGTGCAGCCACCTTGGAAGATTCTCAGACAGTCCTGTATAAGAAAATGCTTACCCAGCATTTTAAGAATCCTGTTTTAAGATTTTATCCATTTGCCTACTGTGGTTTGCTCTGTTAAATAAAGTGCCTTAAAAAATAATGAAGATAAGATTCACTAGAACCTGATTCCATTTAGTCTCCCTTCTAACTTTCCTAAGTCTTTCTTGCTAAAATAAAATATTGCTACTACATTTGTTATAGGTTGAATTTTTAGAGAAAGTTCTGGCATGATCTTCATTAAGTACAAATTCCATCAATTTCATAAAACAGCAAAAATAATTTTATCACAAACACTACCCGGTAAGAAGTTATGCAAATTCTAAGGAAATTTTCTTCTAGAAACTTTATTTCCTTTTCACTTCATCTAAATCAGTTATCCTTGCTTTCAAGTTACTTCTCGAATAACAGAAACCCTGTCAAATATACTTTTTCAGAGGCCCCAAATACTACCATGCAAAGCTTTTTTTTTTTTTTAATTCTCTTTTATTTTTACTTCTTTGGCTGCGCTGCACAGCTTGTGGGATCCCAGTTCCCCGCCCGACCAGGAATGGAACCCACGCCCTCGGCAGTGACAGCGCAGAGTCCTAAACACTGGACAGCCAGGGAACTCCCATGAAAAGCTTTTGAGAGCCCTTGTTCTCAGGCTGAGTCAATATGAAATAAGATTTTACAGTCACCTGAGAGCCTCTTAGCCTCCCCTAACTCCTCCGATGTCTCCTCTCTCATCCTCCAGTGACATCCTGACAGTGGCCGCTCTTCCAGGCCATCCAGCTAATATCTTTGTGCAGAAAATATTACTCAAGGGAAAAATAAATATCCTTACCTCTAATCTCTGAGAAGGAATCTATAATAAAATAGTAAACATATTTACATATATACTACCTTCCTCTTAGATATTCCAACACTAGAAGACACTGGCAGATAGAAATAATGTGGATAGATTCATGACCTAGGAAACTTCCAGAACTGAGGCTGGGTCAGTCAAAGGTAGTTTCCTCCACAGCCTTGGATAAGAGCAGTTTTTTTTGAACAAGACTCATTTATTCTTCTTTTTCTTTTAGCATGCAGTATCTGTAATACCTTTTCTTCTATAATCAGAAAATGTTAAGAGATGTGTTTCAGGATGCGTGCCATAGCAATAGATTATTGGACTAGAAAATGGATAAATGACCTAAAAGCCATTAAGCCACAAACTGATCAGCATTCTGTGAAGTCTAGCTCTAACAAAGGAGCCCTACCAGGCAGGGTCTCCCTGGTGAGACTTTTGTGCTAAGAAACTCGGTGACAACTGAAACCAGCTACAGAGTTTGAGCTGAAAAGTCACATAGAGTCGGGGTTAGGGCAGTTGTTTTGAGGCTACATGCAAGACGCTTAAACAAAGGAAGCAGAGAGAGAATGGTGCAGATTCACAGAAAGAGGCAGAAGAGAGAAACCACAAGTCCGGGAGAGTGAAAGCAGAGCACAGAGAGAGTGAGCTTGGACCTTGAGTTTTTTTGGTGTTGGTGTTTCCAGAAGCTCAGCTTTCTTTTGCTTCTTGATATTGAAGTCTATGAAATCCCTGTACCCTAAAAGTAAGCCTCCTTTTTCTCCCCGTTTTACTTGGTAATTTGAGTAGGTTTTTGTGCTTGTGCAACAGGGTAATATTTTGACATAGTCACTGAAGGGCTGTTTTTGCTCAGGACGTCCTGTTCTTTCTCCCTATTTAGGCAGCAGGGAGGGCCTTCCACATTCCATATCCCTAGGCTAGGGTTTTCACTTGGAAAAACGTTCAAGTCTTAGCATTTGAGCTTTTCAAGTAGACTTTCACAAATGCATGACAGAGATAATCACTGCCACGCATTGAGAAAAGACTTTTCAGGGATCAAGGGCCAAGATCCCTTGATGTCTGGACCACGGAGAGGAACAGGAGGAAGGATAAAGCCTTGAAGGACTAAGATTTGCCAAGACCTTGGTTTGACTAAGACATCAATGAATTTGTCTGAGTTTTATCCAGAAGTGAGTGAATGAATTTTCTGCCATCAGGGAAAAATTGGGGACTGAGAAAGAAATAAAGTCCATCTATAGAAAAATTTAAAGTCAATGTAAAAGAAGGAGCTCCATTTTCCTCTCTGAGTTTATAGCCTGTGAAAATTGTATCCAGAATACCAAGCCATAAGAAAACATAGCAATTCGAAAGGGAGGTTATACAAAGAAATAAAAATAACATATTTCCTCTTGCAACATGCACACATAACAGCCTGGGATGGGCACTCTCACATAAAACCCTGCAGGGAGCAGAGGCGGTCTCCATATGTCAAAGAATAGAATAATAGCTAACATTTACTGAATGCTTGTCACTCCTGAACTATGAAATAAGAATTCTACTCCAATTATCTCATTTAATCTACAACTACCACATGGCAATAGACTTATTATTATCCCTGTTTTGTAGATGAGGAAACTGAGGCCTAAAGAGATCAGTGTCTGTGGTTTCAAAGCTAGCAAGCCAAGCTCCATTATAATTACATATTTGCCAGCTCCACTAGGGCAATAAACTCCTTGAGCAGGGTCTGAGTACCAGTAGGGCTATTCAAGAACTGTTTGTCTTCATAGTCTCTGGGAAGCATTTTGGTACCATGAAATGATCATGGACTTTGGAATCAAACTTGGGTTTTAAGTCTGTGTTAAATTAATTAAACATCCTGGTCATTAGAATGAGGTGACTCTAATGCTGTGGCAGCCTGTGGAAGCAACCCAAAATCTAAGCCCGTAAATGCCTCAAGGTTATAAAATTGAAATCTAAGGACAATCAATCACAAACAGTCAACTAGGCTTTAAGCTATAGCAAATCGTGTAATTTCCTTTCTTTGCTTCCACAGCTTCTCTAGATAAGCCTCTCCCCAAGCTCATGTTGGTGGAGCACCCCTAACCACTTCCAGTTTGGGGCTGCCCTGTTAAAATCAGTTTTTGCTCAAAGAAACACTTCAAATTTTTAATATGCCTCATTTTATCTTTTAACACCTGGCTCCGTTAAACATAAGCATGAGAACGTGGGGAAGTTAAACCTCTCTGAGCCTCACTTTTCTCCTCTCTAAAGAGGAGCCGTTATGTCTCACTTGCAAGCTGTCATGATAATTAAATAATGTAATGAATATAATGAGTGCATAGCATGTGTTTATTTGATGGGAGCTTTATTTACCCAATGCCTGGCTCATCAGGGATATTCAGCAAATGGCTGTTGGGTGAATGAGTGCGTAAGAACCACCCATATCTAAGCATTAAGGATTATTATTCAGAAAATGTATTATTTGTTCCATAAAGTATAGATTTTGATCTGAGGAAATAATATTTTTGAATAGAGAATGCTCTTTTAACTGAATTGGGAGAAAAATGAATATTTCAACCATTTCTTGTCTGTTGATTCCTACCCATGTTTTATTTGGAAAATATGCCCATACAGAGGATATCCCTGTGGTAAAGCATTAACAAATTAAGCCAAATGTCATTAAGTCTGTCTCATTTCTCATTCATGTGGAACTTTAGTAGATCACAGAAGTGGGCATACTAATTCTCTATGCTCTATATTTTTCCATTTTTCAACTGCTCTTTATTTTATCCTGCTTATTTAATTAAGGATTGCCTACTTATCAGGCTGCAGAAGAATCCCTTTTGGCTGCCTTCCATTTTGCAAAGTTGAAGGAGAGAGGTGTCTCATTTGGATTGTTCAGACACCTGTGACTTTGCTCATTCATATTCATGAGCCGCCCCTCCCCCCCAGTTGTGTTTTCTCTGTGTGAATTTCTCTTAACAGATCATTCTCCCTCAAACCCACAGGAACGTTAGCAGCAGGTGAAATCTCCATTACTGGTGGGTAGACAGGAATGCTAATTGATTTCAAATATTAACCAGTATTTCCTCTAAACTTATCTTTTAAATATTTCACTTACAGCTATTTGAATTTAGGAGTTTCTAAAGACAAGACTGCTTCAATGTGAATAGAAGCCTTACAGTAGTAGGTGAAGCAAAGACAACCGTGACAGTTTAACAAGCCTTAAAATTACCTCCAGATTACTCTAGGGTCAATGCAGGCATGACTGGAGAAGAAACTTTTAAAATTTTCTCCCTCACTCTTTTTTTAAATGAATTTATTTATTTATTAATTTATTTTTGGCTGCGTTGGGTCTTCGTTTCTGCGCTGGTTTTCTCCAGTTGCGGCGAGCAGCGGCTACTCTTGGTTGCGGTGCGCGGGCTTCTCATCGCGGTGGCTTCTCTTGTTGTGGAGCACGGGCTCTAGGCTTGCGGGCTTCAGTAGTTGTGGCTCACGAGATCTAGAGCTCAGACTCGGTAGTTGCGGTGCACAGACTTAGTTGCTCCGCAGCATGTGAGATCTTCCCCAAACAGGGCTCGAACCTGTGTCCCCTGCATTGGCAGGTGAATTCTTAACCACTGCACCACCAGGGAAGTCCCCTCCCTCCCTCTTAATTTTACTAGTTCATCCTGTGCTCATGGTTTATGTTTCCTGGATCTTAGCAGTGCTAGTGAAGAAGGTGACTAGAATTGAAAGCCTTTCGGAATAGGTCTTAGAACCTAAATAGACATTTCTCCAGAGAAGACATACAGATGGCCACTAGGCACTTGAAAAGATGCTCAACATTGCTAACTATTTGAGAAATGCAAATCAAAACTATAATGAGGTACCACCTCACAAATACTGGAAAGGATGTGTAGAAAAGGGAACCCTCCTACACTGTTGGTGGGAATGTAAACTGGTGCAGCCACTATGGAGAACAGTATGGAGGTTCTTCAAAAAAACTAAAAACAGAGTTACCATATGATCCAGCAATCCCACTCCTGGGCATATATCCAGAGAAAACTATAATTCGAAAAGATACATGCAGCCCAATGTTCATAGCAACACTATTCACAATAGCCAGGACATGGAAACAACCTAAATGTCCATCGACAGATGAGTAAAGAATATATGGTATGTGTGTGTGTATATATATATATATATGCATATATATATAAAATGGAATATTACTCAGCTGTACAAAAGAATAAAATAATGCCATTTGCAGCTACATGGATGGACCTAGAGATTATCATACTAAGTGAAATAAGCCAGACAGAGAAAGACAAATACCATATGATATCACTTATATATGGAACCCAAAATATGACACAAACGAATTTGTCTATGAAACAGAAACAGACTCACAGACATAGAGAACAGACTAGTGGTTTCCAAGGGGAAGGTGGGGTGGGGAAGTGTTGGATTGGGAGTTTGGGATTAGCAGATGCAAACTATTATATATAGAATGGATCGACAATAAGGTACTACTGTATAGCACAGGGAACTATTGATATATTCAATATCCTGTAATAAACCATAATGGAAAAGAATATGAAAAAAGAATATATATATATATGTATAACTGAGTCACTTTGCTATATACCAGAAACTAACACAACATTGTAAATCAACTATACTTCAGTTAAAAAAAAAAAAATAGGTCTTAGAAATCATTATCTTGTCCAAACTTCCTCTATTTAAGTGGAGATTCAAAGAAGAGAATTGACGAACAGTACACTCTAGCGAGTGTCGGAGCTGGGCCAAACACTCAGGCTCCTTGTGTTCTCTACTAGCTACAGCATGGAGTATAATCGTCATGAAGTCAGGGGCCAGTCTAATTGGAACCATTCAGTAGGCCTATAGGGTATTTAATACCATGCAGTGTTTAACTTAAGTTCACCAATGGGGTGAAGTTTCCTTTTGCATGGACATCTGCGAGGGCTCCCGGCCGCAGTTGGGCCTATGTCTCGTCAGTCTCTTTGGGGATTCCCTCCTGGCAGCGTGAGACGCTTCTCTCCTCTTTGCACTTTTCCCTCTCATTTTTCCCCCAATTAATGGGCTCAGAACAGAGGAATAGCCATTTGTTTTACTCAGTAGGGAGCTGGCTGGGCACAGGTAGAATCCACATTCTGCTTTAGGGCTGCAGAGGTGATGGGTTCTTGGTGTCTCCAGTTGGAACTCAGGATACTTTGTCTTAGAAACATGAGATGCAGTGCATAGGTTGGAGGCAGTACTGAATAGTGGTTAAAGTGATGGGTTTCTGCAACTGAAAGACCCGTCTTGAGAACTTTTGCTAGCAATTAGTAGCTCAAGCTTCAGTTTTCCCACCTATTCGAGCTGCTGTTGCTGCTGCTGCTGCTAATAATAATAATAATAATAATAATAATAATAATAATAATAATAATAATAAACACCTAACTCATCGTATTGTTGTAAAGATTAAATGGGGGTAATAACTGGCATATGTTACGCGTTTAAGACATGTCAGCTATTAGTTTCAATTTTCGGATACACTCGCCTCCCATCCAAGTTCCAAATAGGCTAAAATAAAAGCCTTTTGTGGATTTGCCTAGAAATCAATGTGTATTATATAAGGTTGTATATATGGGAAAACATTCTGATTTCTGAATGAATTTGGAATGTCATCTGTTTGTAAATTAGATCTGCCACTTCTCTCTCTCTCTTTCTTTCCGCCTTAATATCTCTTTAATTGGATATAATGACTGAAATATCCTGAGTCATTTTGCAGATTTTGCTACTCACGTGAATCTGCTTTCAGAAAGGTATTCTGTACTTCTGTACATATACATTAAGCAGATTATTTGGTTTGGCTCTTTATGTAGATCCAAAGGATAGGGTGACCAATCTCTTATTCATTTGCCCTGTAGCTATAACCCAAGTGCACTCTCTCCATGTGTACGTGTACTTGGCATCCGCTGGCTTGGCCATGAGGAGTGTGGACTGATGCCTTGATGGAATCAAGGAAGGGGCCCTGATTAGTGTGCTGAAAACCCAAAACACGCTTGAAGACCCCTGAGCAATTTTGGAGACTCTTTTTGAGAAGGTACTTTTGAATGATAGACTGTTTTAATAGTAACATCTTAAAGAAAGGAAAAAAAGAGGCCCAGTGATGATGGCCATTTTTCATCATCTTGTTTCACTGGATGGATGATCCCTATTGGGATATAATTTTGCCCAGAAAGCATGATTTGCTCTACATATACGTCAAAAGATATAAAGATCCATAGGATCAACCAAGATGTTTCTTTTTCTTACACACAGAAAAGTGTTAGAATCCACATCTGTGTGTGTGGCAACTAGCCTGGGGATAGGATGGCAAGCAGGTTCCTGGAAGAGAAGTGAAAGCGAGCATGATTCGCAGAGAACTCCTTTGCTCACCGTGTTGGGAGAGAAAATCAGGTGTGACTAAGTGCAGATTCCATAAAGGTTTGGTGTTGGCAGCAGTACAATTAAGTAGAACCAGATGGAATTATCTGAATTCTTTCCGTTTTTTAAAGGTTTGATTAAAGCTGGAAATTATTTAGAATTCAGAAAAGTGTTTAAAAAACAAGATACTTAAGAAAAGGTAGGAAGGCAGAAATTGAATTGCACTTCCTAGGGCCTGAGAGAAATAGTTACTTCTAGTAAAAGTGAGCAGAGGATACAGGGAAAGCAGCTGACTGTACTGGCACCCCCCTGCCCCCCACCCCCAGACAGGGCCTAGTGCAGGCTGAGAACACAGTAGAGACGTAGATAATACCTGAGGGACTGAGGACTGAAAAAGGGCTCAGTGGTGGTTTAATGAGAAGAAAAATTGACCTGTCAATTTTATTTCACATTTGAGCAGCTTTGATCATTAAGCATTTCCTCCTAATATTGAAATAAAACCTGCCTTTGTGAACCTTTATTCATGGCTTCTAGTTCTGCCTTCTGATGTGATAGAGAAGAAATCATATGCTTCCGCTGAATGACAACTCTTCAAATATTTAAAGACAGCCAAGTTATATCCCTGTAGCTTCCAATCCATTCTTACCCGTCCCAAGCCATCTTTAATTTTATTTATTTGGTTAAATATTACTGATTTCTTCAACTATTCTTTGTATGATCTGTTTTATAGATACTTTATTCTACTGGCTTCTGGAGGCATTACAGTTAGTCAATAGATTTTTTTTTTTTTTAACATTCATCTATTGTTTTTATTATGTTTTATTAGTTTTCCTTTAACCCAGAACAATCCTTCCACCTTTTCTTTCCCCATGACATTAATTTTTTTTGTTTTGGAAGAATCCAGGCCAGTTGTCTTGTACCACATTTGGATTCCTGTAACTTCTTTTTTTTTCCCTTCTTTTCTATTTTTTTTTTAAAATCTTTATTAGATTATAATTGCTTTACAATGTTGTGTTAGTTTCTTCTGTACAACAAAGTGAATCAGCTACATGTATACATATATGCCCATATCCCCTCCCTCTTGAGCCTCCCTCACAGCCTCCCCATCCCACCCCTCTAGGTCATCACAAAGCATCGAGCTGATCTCCCTGTGCTATACAGCAGTTTCCCACTAGCTGTCTAGTGGGAAACGTTGCCCTGAACAAAATATTACAGGCTTAGGGTAGCCATTTCAAAACAGTGAGAGACCATCCTTGTCTTGGATGCTGTGCTTCTAATGAATGGAAACTAACTTTCCCTTAAAGTTTCTGGTGGCCTCATCTCATCATCGGCTCAATCTGAACTTTCATTCAGTTAAATACCTAGGTCTTTTTCATGCTGACTTTGCTAAGAAAATCTCCTTCATCCTATTCTTCTGTGGTTAATTGAAAAGTATTATCTTGAAACCTTATTCTGACCTCTATTAAAACTCATTTTATTTGTTCAGCTTACTGTTCCAGCATGATCTAAGCTTTTTGAATCTTAATTTTTGCCATCAAAAGCATATTTTCTTTCTTACAATTGTGGCATAGGCTGATATGATAAACATGCCTTCTGTGCTAAATAGAAATGTCAGTTGAAGTAATGAGATTGCATTTTACACGTTAAGTTAGAAAAGAAGTAAAAGAATGAGACAGGTATGGGGGGAAGAGCCATTTTCATAAACTATTAGTAGGAGTATAGACTGATGCAAATATCCTGGAAAACAATTTGACAATAGGTAGCAAAATGTCAAAGAATGCACATTATTTTGGAAGTATAATTTCTCTTCTCGGAAAGAATGCAAAGGAATTAATCTGATCGGAGAGAATAGGATATTTATTTCAACATAATTTAGAATACTGAAAAATTACGGAAATCTAGAAGTAATCTAGAAGTAGAAGGAAATCTAGTAGAAGATTGAGTTAAATTCTATGTAAACCATAAAATGGAATATTAAACAACCAGTAAAAATGATATTTTTATTTGGTTAAATGAGAAAACAACAGTATATATATATATCTATATATATCTATATATATATATATGTGTATGTGTATATATATATAGTTTTTTTGTAAAAACATAAATATGCATGTGTGTGATGAGTCCATAGTGAAATATCTGGAAGGCCAGTTCAATAACAATTATATATATTGCTGGTAGAATTGCAGGTGATTTTGACATTCTTGGTTATACTTTTCTCTATTACGTAAATTTTCTAAAATGAACAAGCCTTAGTTTTATAATTAGAAGAAATTCAATTTTGGATTTTGGGGGGAAAAGTGTGAGTGAATCACAGTTATCCACATGGCATATCACAGGAAGTTCCTCTCTAGGTTGACACAAATGTTTTAACAAATCGTCAGATCTGCATCAGAGTTATTATTTGCAATAACTGTATTGTTCTAGCCAAAGCCTCTCGATGTTCTGTAAGGTGGAGTCAATACCTCTTCCTCTTTATTTTTTACACTATTGATTACGTCTGAGGTTGGGTTCCCTGGAAACAGACTCTGAAGTGGAGTTTGGCTGCCAGGGTCGACTGAGGAGTGCTCTCCCTTGTATACACTTGTATGGAGCGAAGGGAGCAGGGCTGAGCAGGGGCAGAGGTTGAACTGCAATGCAGTTGCCACAGAGGCCTCCGTCAATCCTCTGAGGAGCTCGGAAGCTGAGATAGCCATTCACATATGTCCTGTATTGAGGCAAGGGCAAGGCTGTGTTCTCTGGTCTTTTTTTTTTACTTTATATTTTATTTTTAAATTTTTTATACAGTTTTAAAGGTTACTTTCTGTTTACAGTTATTACAAAATATTGGCTATATTCCCCGTGTTGTACAATACATCCTTGTAGCCTACCTTTCACCCAATAGTGTGTGCCTCCCACTCCCCCGCTCTTATTACCCACCCACCACCACCACTGGTAACCACTAGTTTGTTCTCTATATCTGTGATGCACTCTGGTCTTGACTAGTCATTGGATGGGGGCTGCCCCACAGGGAACATAAGCTTGCGTGAGACGCCTCCCTTTGACTGAGGGCAATTCTCAAGGAAGGATTCATCTGTAAGTCACCAGCGAACCTTCTCAGCAGTTGGAGGGGGTGAGTACCTTTATCCTGAAGGATGCACCTGGGTGATGCGCCACAGGATCTACCACAGAAGGGTACTAGTGCACTCCTGCCCTTTGCCCTAATTATCTTACTTTTTTTTTTTACATGAAAATAATTCTGTTTCCCCTCACAATCCTTTCCTTCTCCATCCGTCCACTTACAGATTCCCACAGTTAAAACGCCATGATTCAAATATGATTCTATGAAGAGTTGGACTGAGGACTCATTCATTAATTCATTATTTATATTTAATGAGAGTTTTCTATTGCAACAGGCATTGTTCTAGGTGCTGAAAACACTACAGGGAACAAAACTCCCTTTCTCATAGGTCTTATATTCTAAGCGGCTGCCTCTTGGCCATACTTAAGTTTTTATGTCTCCCATCATCACTGAGGCTTTGTCACTGGGCCAGGTTGACTGACTCTACTTGTACGCTGAGCCTGCTCCCTTTAAGAAGTGCCTTAGTCACATGTGGATATAGATTTCTGACTGCTTTCGTTAAGAATTAGTCTTTCAGACGTGCCCAGAAAAGTTTGAATCCTAGCTGTGGGTTCCACTTTTGGTAAAACTAAACAAGAAACAATAAGTAAACAAGCTAAAAGTAATTGCTTAGCCTTGTGCAGGTGAAATAAGCAATTGTCTGATGACTATTCCCTTCTCCAGCACTTTCTATCGCCATTTAGATACAACCTAAAATACTCTGTCTCAGATTACTTCCAGGGATGTTTTTCCTGAATGAACACAGACTTTAAAATAGCTTTCTTGACTCCTATTTGCTTGGCATCTCTCCTAGATAAATATGATTTGCTTTCGGGTCTCAGTTATAAAATGAAATTGAGCAAGTAACTTTGTGCTAAGATCAGTCTTAAGAAGTGGGGGAAGATTAAGAAAATTGGTAAGATGATTTCTCTCAGTGGTACAATTCCCACATTTTGAGAAGAAAGGCCACATTATTTCAGATGTGCTGAAGAAATAGCTTCCCTGGCTATTTAAAAAAAAAAAAAAAGATCTAGTGGGAAAGAAATGAAACCAAGTGGATAGAATAGGAATGCTACATTTTTTTTCCAGATTTTTCTCCTCAAGACTTAGTGAGTAGTTAAACATAGAAACTAAATTACATTTTTTAAGCTTGTAATTATTTCTTTGTGGGTTTTCTTTTGTTGTTGTTAAATAAAAGTTTGGTGATTGAATTCAATTTTTAAAAACTAACCCTGCCGTGTTTATTCTTTCATATGAAAGTGGGAAAGGATAATTGGTGTAACTAATAGACATAATTTTGTTGACCATTATCTCTACATTCAGGGTTAGAATCTCATTAAGCTCCTGTGAATCTTCTGAAAATGACTGAGATACTTAACAAAATGTTCATGCATTCATAGCAATTTTCTCCTTAAAAACAAAGTGAAAGTTAATTATGCAGATTTATATTCTGACCCACTCTTGCTGATTCAGATTAAAGGCTTTACATGAAACAAAGCACAGTCACAAATCAGGTACTGTTTCTTCTTTTCAGTGGACAATTGTATTTCCACACTGGTAAAAACCTAAGGCTGGGAATCTTGCCATGAAATAGTAAAATAATCGACAATAAAAAATACACTGCCAATTATACAAATTCATTAAGCTAAATCCTGTAACTAATCCTCATCCTGAAGTGAGAGTTCAAGTTAAATTCACTGACCAACATTTTACAAAATCAGTCATATTCCATGCAAGAATATTTTGTATAAAACTAATAATGGGGTCATTCTTACTTAGGTTTATTTGTTCTATTCATTCTTTAGCTTATCAACACTTTTTTTTTCAGATACTAATAAGCAATATCTCAAGAAAAAAAACACCATAGAGAGGACTTCCCTGGTGGCGCAGTGGTTGGGAGTCAGGCTGCCAATGCAGGGGACACGGGTTCGAGCCCTGGTCCGGGAAGATCCCACATGCCGCGGAGCAGCTAAGCCTGTGCGCCACAACTGCTGAGCCTGCGCTCTAGAGCCTGCGAGCCACAGCTACTGAGCCCGTGTGCTGCAACTACTGAGGCCCATGCGCCTAGAAGCCCGTGCTCTGCAACAGGGGAGGCCACCGCAATGAGAAGCCCCCAGTCGTCGCAACGGGAGAGAGCCCGTGTGCAGCAACAAAGACTCAACGCAGCCAAAAATAAATAAATTAATTAAAAACAAACAAAACAAACACCATAGAGTTAAATTTTTAGCCACCCACATCAGCATCATCTTTATGACCATCATCATTATCAATTCCACCAAAGCACTGCATAATTCTTCAATAAAAGTGACATTTTGAGAATTTCCTACTGAAAATAAGTGCTTTTTTGATTTGTGTTACACTAATCAGTTTCAAATCACTTAGAATGAAAGTAGGTTTTTATTAAGTATCTTCTTTTTACATTTATTACATTATTTCAAAAGAGTTTGTGACTAAGATATTAAAAGGAAGAAGAGTGTTCTTAGTGTGGATGAAAAATAATATTAACCGGAAGAATGCCCCTGCAAACTTTTTTTTTTTTTAACATCTTTATTGGAGTATAATTGCTTTACAATAGTGTGTTAGTTTCTGCTTTATAACAAAGTGAATCAGTTATACATATACATATGTTCCCATATCTCTTCCCTCTTCCGTCTCCCTCCCTCCCACCCTCCCTATCCCACCCTTCTAGGTGGTCACAAAGCACCGAGCTGATCTCCCTGTGCTATGCAGCTGCTTCCCACTAGCAATCTATTTTACGTTTGGTAGTGTATATATGTCCATGCCACTCTCTCACCCTGTCACATCTCACCCCTCCCCCTCCCCATATCCTCAAGTCCATTCTCTAGTAGGTCTGTGTCTTTATTCCCCTCTTGCCACTAGGTTCTTCATGACCTTTATTTTCCCTTAGATTCCATATATATGTGTTAGCATACTGTATTTGTTTTTCTCTTTCTGGCTTACTTCACTCTGTATGACAGACTCTAACTCCATCCACCTCACTACAAATACCTCCATTTCATTTCTTTTTATGGCTGAGTAATATTCCATTGTATATATGTGCCACATCTTCTTTATCCATTCATCCGATGATGGACACTTAGGTTGCTTCCATGTCCTGGCTATTGTAAATAGAGCTGCAATGAACATTTTGGTACATGACTCTTTTTGAACTATGGTTTTCTCAGGGTATATGCCCAGTAGTGGGATTGCTGGGTCGTATGGTAGTTCTATTTTTAGTTTTTTAAGGAACCTCCATACTGTTCTCTATAGTGGCTGTATCAATTTATGTTCCCACCAACAGTGCAAGAGTGTTCCCTTTTCTCCACACCCTCTCCAGCATTTATTGTTTCTAGATGTTTTTTTTAATTCTTTTTTTTTAAATTTTTATTTATTTATTTATTTATTTATTTATTTATTTATTTATTTATTCCTGGCTGTGTTGGGTCCTCGCTTCTGTGCGAGGGCTTCCCCTAGCCGCGGCAAGTGGGGGCCACTCTTCATCGCGGTGTGCGGGCTTCACTATCGTGGCCTTTTGTTGCGGAGCACAGGCTCCAGATGCACAGGCTCAGCAGTTGTGGCTCACGGGCCCAGTTGCTCCGCGGCATGTGGGATCCTCCCAGACCAGGGCTCGAACCCGTGTCCTCCGCACCAGCAGGCAGGCTCTCAACCACTGCGCCACCAGGGAAGCCCCTAGATTTTTTGATAATGGCCATTCTGACCGGTGTGAGATGATATCTCACTGTAGTTTTGATTTGCATTTCTCTAATGATTAATGATGTTGAGCATTCTTTCATGTGCCTGTAGGCAATCTGTATATCTTCTTTGGAGAAATGTCTATTTAGGTCTTCTGCCCATTTTTGGATGGGGTTGTTTGTTTTTTTGATATTGAGCTCTATGACCTGCTTCTGTATTTTGGAGATTAATCCTTTGTCAGTTGCTTCATTTGCAAATATTTTCTCCCATTCTGAGGGTTGTCTTTTGATCTTGTTTATGGTTTCCTTTGCTGTGCAAAAGCTTTTAAGTTTCATTAGGTCCCATTTGTTTATTTGTGTTCTTATTTCCATTTCTCTAGGAGTTGGGTCAAAAAGGATCTTGCTGTGATTTAAAGAGTTGGTTCAATCAAGTTCCTGGATATTAGTTAGGGTTCTCTAGAGAAACAGACACAGAAGGGTATCTATCTCTCTGTGTACGTATGTATGTATCAATCACCTATCTATCTAACCAATAGGATTCCTTTATTTTTTAAATTGTAATATTTATTTATTTATTGTAAGGAATTGGCTCATGTGATTAAGGTGGCTAGCAACTTTAAAATCAGCAGAGCTGATGTCCCAGTTTGAGTCTGAAGGCTGGCAGGCTCCTGTGGAACCAGGAAGTACTGATCCCCCAGTTTGAAGGCCATCAAGCTAGAGACTTCTCTTTACTTGGGGTAGGGGCAGGCATTCAACTGATTGGATGAAGCCTACCCACATTAGAAAGAGCAACCTGCTTTGCTCAGTCTACTGATTTAAATGTTAATCTCATCCAAAATTCACCCTTACAGAAACTTATCCAGAATAACATTTGATCAAATATCTGGGCACTGTGTAGTACCATTAAGGCTTTTGTCTCAGGGATGAGGCAGGGGAGAAGGACCCAGATTGCCTTTTGTGCCTTTCCTGCAGCCCCTTCTTCTTCCTCTCCCAGGTATGCACCCAAGGGAGGATTTCATGGATCTCTCTCTTTATGCCACCCATCTTTCTGGTGAGCACACAGTTAAGTCTGTGAGAAAAGCCAGTAATTTTTCATACGTCTGCAGCTCCCAGGATTATTTTATTCTCACCCTAGCCTATACTTGGCCTTAAGTAGTTAAATAAAAAGTGTAGCTGAATTCTTCTTACTGTCCCTTATGGTGGCTTCTTCTCATGCTCTGCCACTGTGACTTGTACTGGTTTCCCATCTGTCCTTGGAGTCAATGTCTTACTTTAGATTTCAGGTTATTTGGTTGCCATGTGACTTTAGTTATTTGGTAAGTTCAAGAAAAGTTGTGGTTTTGAAGATTATCTGGTAAGTTTTTTTTTTTTTTTTAAAGACTAATTTTTACAGAAAGCAATTTAGCAACCTAGCCTTTTTTTTTTTTAATTTATTTATTTTATTTTTTTAAAATTTTTGGCTGTGTTGGGTCTTTGTTTCTGTGCGAGGGCTTTCTCTAGTTGTGGCAAGCGGTGGCCACTCTTCATCGCGGTGCGCGGGCCTCTCACTATCGCAGCCTCTCTTGTTGCAGAGCATAGGCTCCAGACGCACAGGCTCAGTAGTTGTGGCTCACGGGCCTAGCTGCTCCGTGGCATGTGGGATCTTCCCAGACCAAGGCTCGAACCCGTGTCCCCTGCATTAGCAGGCAGATTCTCAACCACTGCGCCACCAGGGAAGCCCTATTTGGTAAGTTTTTTGATGTAAAGTTGAGAGTGATGTTCTTTCCAGCTTTCTATATCCTAAGTGGAAGCTAGAAATGTAGTAATTTGTTCTTAAAGGTAAGGTAAGGATCAGCTGTTTTCCAGATATGATTAAGGTGATGAAGAGGAGCTAATCACCTTGAGAGATGAATAGAAGCTATTAAAAATTGGTAATTGCCTCAGTCCATTGGGGCTTGTATAACAAAATACCATAGACTGATGACTTTATTTCTCACAGTCTGGAGGCTGGAAATTCAAGATTAAGGTGCCCACATGGTAGGGTTCTTGTGAAAGCCTTCTTCTGGGCTGCAGACTGCCAACTTCTCATGGTGTCCTCGCATGGTAGGGGAACTAGCGAGTTCTGTGGGGCCTCTATTATAAGAGCACTAATCCCAATCATGAGCGGCCCACCCTCATGACTTAATCACCACCCAAAGGCACCACCTCTTAATACCATCATATTGAAGATGAGGGTTTCACTATATGAATTTTGAGGGGACACAAACATTTAGACCACAGCAGTAATCTTCCAGGACTAAAAAATAGCTTAACCTTTGGACTGGCAGCTTGATAAGAAACTCATGCTGGAGGTAACCTCATATAAATCAGAACTAATTTAAACACCCAGTTACTTATCACTTGTCAGTGTAAAGTAGCGTGGAAAACTGGAATGGATCTAGCCAGGATACAGATGGAGGCTGGATGTCTTTTAGTCTAGGGAAAAATGTAGAAGAAATCTAAGATCAGGTAACAAGAGAAATCTTTACGTTTTTCTCCTCTTTGACCAGATGTCTTCTGAGAACTCTTCAGTATAAGTTATTCTAGGCTCATAGTGTGCCTGTCTTGCTTTGTACCTGGAATCTGCT
Organism: Balaenoptera borealis; assembly: GCF_965194805.1. Lineage (NCBI taxonomy): Eukaryota > Metazoa > Chordata > Mammalia > Artiodactyla > Balaenopteridae > Balaenoptera > Balaenoptera borealis. The sequence goes on from NC_138861.1 coordinate 28,734,437, forward strand.
ATTTCTCAAAACAGCCCTGGCTTCCTTTAGTGGGAAATGATATTTCAGGAACACCTGAGTATAAGGGAGCTCTTTGCTACTGTTTTGGTCATGTTTCTAAACCTTTTCAGTGGACAAAACTAAGACATACATAACACACACACACACACGTGCACACACAGACACATATACACTAATGTAAAAAACTTTATTAAGTTAAAAAATTTCAGGACTATAGGGCTTTTTATTTTACCTCTTCTGTTTTATATCGGTATCTCCTTTCTTCCAACATCAAAATCCCTAGTTCTCAAGGACACAGGGAATAATAGAATTTGAACATCCCATAATTATTCATTTACTTTATTCTGTATAGCAGTCTCAGAATAACAATAATACTATTACCACAGCAATGTAATTACTAAGTACAGTTATTTTGAATATGTTTTTTCCATATCACTCCCTTTACTAGTTGTACTATTTCCGCATTTTTGGATCATATGGCCGTTGCATCCAATATTCTCTCTCTGTTTACTTTCATTTTTGCCTTAGTTCTATAAATAGTATGTTTAACCTTATCCACTAGTTCTTATGTTGATATCTCTATAGTTATTTTAGTTTTTTGAAGACTGTTCTCTAGTAGATTCCTCAGGAAAGACCCATGAGAATAATAGTCTCTGAGTTCTTGAATGTTGATAATTCCTCTGTATCCTTTTTTAAAAAATCCATTTTCTCTGGATATAAGCTCTGTACCTTACATTTTCTTTCCTTGATCATCTTATATATGTTCTTCCATTTTTTTCTGGCATAAAGTGTTGCTTTTGAAAAAATACCCTATTTTTCTTCTGCTAATAAGTCATTTGTTGTTTCTGCCTAGATTCTCAAAGGATTATCTCTTTATTTTTTAAAATTCTTTTCTATTACTATTATTTTTTTTAAATTAACTAATTTATTTTTGACTGAGTTGGGTCTTCATTGCCATGCGCGGGCTTTCTCTAGTTGTGGCGAGCGGGGGCTACTCTTTGTCGCGGTGCGTGGGCTTCTCATTGTGGTGGCTTCTCTTGTTGTGGAGCACGGGCTCTAGGTGCGCGGGCTTCAGGAGTTGTGGCACGCGGGCTCAGTAGTTGTGGCTCATGGGCTCTAGAGCGCAGGCTCAGTAGTTGTGGCGCACGGGCTTAGTTGCTCCGTGGCATGTGGGATCTTCCCAGACCAGGGCTCGAACCTGTGTCCCCTGCATTGGCAGGCGGATTCTTAACCACTGCGCCACCAGGGAAGTCCTCCCTTAGTCTTTAGGGAAATCTTTCCCTCCCTCCAAATGTTTTCTTTCTCTTATGTTTTAGTAGGCTCCATTGTTTATTTGCTGGATGAGCTCACTGACTCAGGGAAGAGCTATCCAGGATGGCGTTTTTCAACCAAGTTCAGTTTCCTTTGTCTCCTTTATTGTTCACTTGGGCTCAGGCAACTTTTCTCAATCTAAACCTGAAGGTCAGAATGTAACGTTTTACTCTTACTCTGTTTGTAATGCCTGACGGGTATTCATCACAAATGACTATGCTAGGACCGAAGTGCAGCTTGTGCTCCGGCTGTGCTGGGGAACCAGCTGAAGTTCTTTGCACCATGTCGTGTACGAAGCAGTACACCCGTCTCAGCACTCCCAGCTCTCTTTTGTCTCTTTTAATTGTGTGTGTGTGTGTGTGTGTGTGTGTGTGTTTTAAATACAAAACATGCTTGGATACTATCTTAATGCTCCTCTCTATTCCTACTAATAGAATGGAAAAATAAAAAGAGAAGAGAGCTGATGGAAGTGACAGAAAAGGAGGACAGGACATGGTTACTTCTGAAAATAATTACTTGCTTGTTTTCCTACAGAATCTAGCCATTATATTCTGGAGTTTGTTATACCAAGGGGAAATGAGTCAGAGGTTTTTCCTTTTCTCTTCTTTGGTGAGCAGCTTTTGCTTTTGGGTCAGATGATTATGATACAGAGTCCAATAATTTGCTTTTCAATCTACCCTTACTGACAATGTATTTAGGGGAAATTGCATGGAAAATTTGGTACATTATTATTTTTTTCTTTTGCTATTGTCAGTTTTTGTCTTCTTCTTTTATCTTCATGAATGTTTTAATGGGAGACAGAAGACCAGAAACATCTGATCTGTATTCATGTTCCTTATTAAATCTCATTTGATTTGGGGGAATTGTACTAGTGTTTATGAAGACAAAAACTCTATTAGTAAATTCAACAGGAGCTTGTTTATATTTTTATTGCAAAAGACAATAAAACAGAGATAGCCTCTGTTTCTGGGGCACAGAATCTCTACAGTACAGTGAGTAATAGCATGGACTTTGAATCAGATAGATATGGGTCTAAATTTAGTCATCACAACTTTCTGTGACTTTGGGCTACTTACTCAACCATTCTGAACCTCTTTGCTGAAGTTTTCTCATGTGTGAAATGGATATAATAGTACTTACTTTATAGGGTTGCTGTGAGGAATGTACTTAGCACTGTGTTTGGCATATCATAAATACCCAGTAGTTGGTAGCCGTGATTGATTATTACAAATATGATAAAAGATATTATCTTTGAATATCATGAGTGCCTGTGAAGTTCATAAGCCTTGTAAGCAAGATTATCTTATTCAATACTTTTAGAAAATAATCTTTATGATAGACCTAAGCCATTACATAAGCTAACATATAATTATTTTAACAATATGCCACAAATAATTTTCCTGTGCTACGCACCTTGCCCACGTATGTTAGCATGCAAATATATCCCTAGGCAATTTGTGTAGGAAGTGATTATTTAGTTACTCAATTAGGAAAGTGGCAATTGATTCACACAGAGTATATGTCTAAAATAAAATTGGTAACTTGATTTGCCTACAGGCATAATGGTCTCTTTTAAGAAAACAACAATTTCCCACATAAGAAAGAAAACAAAATGTTCTTGATAAAAATAGGAAGACAAGTTTGCACTAGTCATGTAGAGCTTTGTCAGAGTCCAGCAGAGGAAGGTCTCTCAAAACACCATGTGAGTGCATCCAAAAGCAGACCAGCAGAGGCCCAGCTCATAGTCAGTGGGTCTCAAGGTCACAGAGCTTTGTCCTGCTGTAGCAGGATAGGCATTCTGGATCAAACAACACGATTTGCATCCAAACTGGCATAATTCTGAAAACAGAATATACATATGTTCTTGTTAATTTCACCAAACCATTTCATATGCCAAGAAAGTTACTAACTAAAGTATCCACCTAAAGCCAATTCTTGATTACATTGGAATGAAATGCACAGTTTATCGCTTATCTGGCTGTATTGTTGCTTATTCTCGTTTTCTTCTTTCTCTGCTGCCTCATCCTTTTACAATCTCACTGTTTGCTAAATTCCTCACCCATGGAGTCAGCCCCCTTCTACAACCGAAGTTTCACTATTTCACCTCTGATAGCCACTCATATAAAATATTTGAAAAAGGAGAAAGTTGAAACTACAATTTTTAACAGGGTATTTAAATATGTGAATTTCATTTATTTGAGACTATTATCCTTAAAAACAGCCGAGTGTATTTTTATTTTAAAACATATCTAGCTTCATGCAGTGTATTGAAAAAGAGAGTAAAAGAAAAAGTTTAGCAACTGCTAGGTTGTACGATAGAAATGACCATCAATTAGGGAGAAGTCGTTCGTTCAGAGGAAAGCTGACTTCTAAGGGCGCTCACTGCCTTGGGTACAGTGGAAGGAGAGCTGGGCAATTAACGCACAGTTTGATATAGATTCAAGTCTTCAAGAAATTCAAAATGCCATCTGCTTAACTGTGAGGTGTGGTTCAAATATAAACTCTATCATGTTTATATAGATTCTTCTAATGAGGAGTCTGAGAAAATGCAGGGGTTGAAAGTTCAAAACAGCACAGTAAATGAGACCTTTGCTTGGAGAAATTAAGCATAGTCTCGCAGAATAGAGACAACTCTCAATGAAGGGGACAAGGCAGCATAATGTAATGGATAAGAGCATAAACCCTGGTTCCAGAATGTCTGGGTTTGAATCTCAGGTCTGCCACTTACCTGGTGTGTTACATTTCTGTTTCATAGTTTTATCATCTGTGAAACAGGAATGATAATAATGGGGCTTACCTAGTGTGGTTTTAAGGATAAAATATGTGTAAAATGCTTAGTATCCAGCCTATAATGCATTCTATGGAAATACTTATTAAGTAAATTCTGAGAAGGGAGAAATCAATTTTTAAACAAATAGCCTTGACAGTTTGGTATTAAGAGCATATACTTTATACATGGGTGCTTACTATGTGAATATTTATTACTCTAACTTGGATATTATGTGGTCTGAAGAAGAAATGAAAATTAATTTAAAAATCTATGTTTTAATTTGCGTATAGGATTAAACAATGAAGTGGCTTGAAAGCAATGTATGCTTGGGTCTTGGTGCTGTTGACTCTTTGTACCAGTCATAGGAGATCTATAGGATGTCACAACAATCCATCTGAATTTGAATAGCACAAGCTTCCCTAAAGTCCCTAAGAAAACCAATAAGAAGGATATTCGGAAGAAGGAGATCTGAGTTTCCCACAGTAGGACCAAAACACTCACAAAGTAAATAGCTGCACACAATTCTATAAGAGGAAGCTGTAGGAAAGTGTAATATCTAGCTTTAGCTCCTATGGTGTGAAGAATTGGAGCGGTGGATGGGAGATATCACTGCAGCACAGTATTGTGACAGGTGGGATTATTCTCAGTTGTTTGCTCTCTGTCATGTGCTTTGGCCAATGAGGTGTGAGTGGGTATGATAGTTGCCTCACCCAATAGAAGCTTAAATGCAGTTGGGCGCTTTGTCTTGAGCCCTTTCCTCCTGCCCTTTACTGTGAGAATAGCGGTATCAGATAGTGGCATCTGGATTTGGGAATGGGAAGACACATGAGGCCTGCTGAGTCCAGCTGAGCTCAGCAGGGCCCAAACTTCAAGTGACAGGAGGCAAAAGCAGGTGCTGGTAAGCTAGTAAGCTGCTGAGTGATTGGGGCTGTTTTTTCCTGCAACAAAAGTTGACACATACAGTATAGCTTGGTACAGTTTCCTCTTCCTACTCCTTAAGGACATGGTCTAAGTGGTCTAGGGAAATTTGTGGTGCCAGAAAAGCACTTTGGGACATTAGTCAAACTTAAATGTCCTTATTATCATAGTCAGGATGTCTATATGATGTAAAGTCAGTAAATATCAGAATTGGTAAATTGATATTCTAAGTTTGGGGCCCTTTTGGTCTATATCTTTGAGGGATTAGTAATAGAGGACCCTTGGGGGACAAGGGTCTGTTGTCTTTCTCTACTGCTGTTGCAAAGTACAGCACATATTCGTGGCACTTGGACTGTAATAATTTATTTGGAGTAGGTGAAATGATAACACTCTGACTTTTCATTTCTACAGCTTCTTCAGTCTAAGGCAGTCAAAGAACTCTTTAGACAGTGTCTCACTGGTTGCTACAATTCTTCCACAAGGAGTGAGGTACCTATAATTATTGCACAGTGTTTGCAAGGTGGAAATATAGAAGCTAGTGAAAGATGGTTCTGGGCAATAAAATACCCGGGTATTTGAAATTACATAGGCAAAGTATCAGTGACCAACTACATTTAAAATAATTTCTATTATAAATTATAATATATTGTGTACTATTTGGGGACAATAAAATGTTCAACTTTATAGTGGAACAGAGCAGGTAAGTGATGTCAGATATAAGATGAAGCATCTGTTTTCAACCCTACTTTGAATATTCTGACAAATGTCCTTACCTTCCTTGTAACTTCCTTACATTCTCTGTAAAAGTGATATAATTTTTTTTCTCCTTTCATTAATTGGAATTTTTTAAAGGATTTCTTTGTGGTTAAGTACATGATTCAGTTATAAACATTTAATAGATTCAATATAACAATATATATTCTTGGTTAACATGGTACATAGTTCTAGACATTTCTATCAAAGTAGGTTTATTCATTGTGAATTGCATTTCTTTAGAGCCTTAATTATGTTTTCTCTGCTTGATTTATTAAGTTCTGAAAGAGACATATTAAAATCCTTCACTATGATCATGATTGTTGTCAAAATTAGTTATCAATATTCTGTTCAATCCTATTCCTTCATTGAAGATTTCAGCACAGTTCACTACTCCAGTCCTTTTTCTTGATGGTTTCAGCATTCCTGTAGATGAACCAACCATTCAACACTTGTTTCTCTTATTATCAATTATTTTTTATTCCACCTTTCCTCAGCCACCCGCTCAGCCATTATCAATAATTTTCAAAATTGTCATTACCAGCAACCAAAATGGTTTCAATTTCAAGCATTCCACATTCTGTCCATCATCTTTTCCCATCTTTTTTCAGCCCATTTCCCATTGTCGCAGTTCTTCAACTACCATATCCAACCTGTTAATCCCACCATTCTTTTATTGCCCATCATCTACCTCATGTTTTATTTTTTTCTACTTATTCAGCTTAAAGTTCATGGTCCCTCGCTGTAATCGGTCCTTTGTATAAACCTTCCATTCCTTTGCTCCACTCTACCCCCATTACATGCTGCTTGAAAACTCTGGTTGCATCCAACTTTACCTACTCCACGCTTACCAGTGAGCACTGAAACATGGCTGGAGAAAATAAGTCAGGTTGGCTGGTTTCACTTTTCATTTGTAACCACGAAAGGAACACTGTCACCTTTACTACATTCCTCACTCACCTAGGAAACGATTTTGCAATTCCTCTTTGTTGTTTCCCCTTCGCAGTATCTTTATTCTTCCTTCCCACTTCCTCGTTCTCAGCTAATAATATCACTTTTATTTCACTGAGAAAATAGAAGCTCTCAGAAGACAACTCCCAGCTCTTCTCACCACCAGATCTACCCACTCACCAGCATTGTATCTATATACTCTTCCTCACCTTTTCTTATGATGATGGATCCCTGCTGCTTTTGGGACCAACCTCTCCCTTTTGGCTACTTTGTCTACTTTTCTACTCATGGATTTGTTTGCTCTATTCCAGCAACTATTCTTTCTCTTTCTTTCCCTCCAGCATCACTGATCTTTTACTTTCTATCAATCATTCCCATCAGCATATAAACAGACTGTAAAACACCCATAAAAACACAAACCTTTCTCAGATCCCATAGCTTCCCCACAGATACTGCACCATTTCTCTCCTTCCTTGAACTATTCATCGTGTCCAGTTCTCACTCTACATTCACTCTAGAACCCACTCCTCTCAGGCTTTGTCTTTCCAGTTTGCCAGAACTATTCTTTTAAAATTACTGATGACCTCCATGTTGCCAAATCCAGCCATCAGTCCTTAGTCCCCACCTTCAACGACCTGGCAGCATTTTTATACAAAGAATTGTTCCTTCCTTGAAATACTTCACTTAGCTTCTGGGACACCTCACTCTCCTTGTTTTCCTTTACCTCCCTCTCTGTTCCTATTTGTCTCCTTCAGAGCTCCACTCCTCTTTGTCATGTCCAAATGATGGAGCGCCCCGGGGCTTAGGACTATTTCTCATCTCCATATACAAGATTTTTCTGATTTTCTCAACCAAGAGTATTATAATGCTTTATATATTGAAGACTCCTAAATTAGCCTCTGCAGTCTCAGCTCCTCCCCTGAGCTGTAGGCTTGTAAATCCAACTTTCTACCCTTTAGATGCCTCATAAGCATTTCAAACAGAACTCTTGATTTTTTCTGTTCACATCTGCTGCTCTCTTAGTCTTTCCATCTCTGTGGCACTATCACAACTAGTTATCTATGCCAAAAATCTAGGAGTTATCTTTGATTCCTCTCTTTTCCTCATACCACACATCAATCTATCATCTTTTTTTTCATTTTCAATCTGCTCTTAAAATTTTTTTAATTTTGTATACAATTTTTAAATGTTACTTTCCCTTTACAATTATTACAAAATGTTGGCTATATTCCCCGTGTCGTACAAAATATCCTTGAGCCTGTCTTACTTCCAATAGTTTGTGCCTCCCACTCTCCCACTCCTACACTGCCCTCCCCTCTTCCCTCTCCCACTAGTTTGTTCTCTGTATCTGTGAGTCTGCTTCTTTTTTGTTATATTCACTAGTGTGTTGTATTTTTTAGATTCCACATATAAGTGATATCATACAGTATTTGTCTTTCTCTGTCTGACTTATTTCACTTAGCATGATGCCCTCCAAGTCCATCCATGTTGCTGCAAATGGCAAAATCAATCTATCATCTTTAAAATAGAACCCAGATTCAGTCATTTCTCAGCACATTCACTGCTACCACCATCTCTCTTTTTGATTCCTACCAACCTCCTAACTCCTCTTCCTTGCTTTTACTTGTGTCTCCCTTCAGTCAGTTCTCTAGGACAGCAGTGGGAGTGATGTTTTACCAATGAAAACTGCTTAAAATCTTCCAGTAATATCCAATTTTTTTAATAAAATAAAACTTCCGTGCAGTGGCTCACAGGGCCTACGTGACCTGGCCCTGACTGCCCCTCCGGGCATCTCCTGCTCTGCCTTGCTCCATCAGCTCCAGCCACGCCACTTTTCTCACTGCTCTTTGAACGCTGCAGACTTGCCCTTGCTTTAGGGTCTTCGTGCTTTTGCTCCTCACATTGCTCCATTCAGCACTCACGGCCGAGTGGGGAACGTCAGGCAGCTGCAAACAATAAAAGTCTGCAGTGCATTCATACTCAGTTGGTGACATGTCCAATATGACGATCTTTTAAAATTGCCTCACATGCATAAAATCATGGAGTATTTTCTCATGTCATCAACCCCAAGCCAGTTGCTGATAATCTAAAACCAGTTCCTCACATTTCCTGCAGTGTGCTTCCTCCAGAGCCCCACGGTGCCCTCTAGCTTAAATAGCTTTGCTATTTGCTTAAATAGCACATTTTAAGAGAGACCCTCCTTGATAATCATTTCCTAAATAATCTTCAGTACCTTCCTCTAGTCTCTTATTCTGCTTTGTTATATTATATATTTCTTTCTTTATGGACTATTTTCTTCCGTGCTGAAATGTAAAAAGTTCTCATGATTGTGAGAAATATGTCTGTCATGCAAGAATCAGTCTATTCACCGATATATCTCAACTGAGTAATGCTTAGCAGATTGTTCAACAGATATTTGTTGAATGACTATATGCATGAATTACTTTTGACACTGGCATAGGAACATTGTTGTATCCTCTTTGTGGATGGTAAATTTTATAATTTAAAAATATCCTTCGTTCCAATTAATGTGCCGCTTATCTGATTTCCATATTATGCTGCCTGTTTTCTTTACAGTAGACCACTCTGTCTTCATGCCTCTTTTTATTTATTAGCTTTATGCATAGTGCTATCTCCCGTTTCATTGCTGATTTGCCAAATTCAGATCGAATTGTTCCATGGGAACAGTGGTTTAGCGGTGGCTAAGCTACACAGAAACATCAACAGCTGCAATTCTTTAGATCAGGTATTTTTCTTGAAGTTAGCCTCTTGAATAAGAGTCTTCTCCTGGGGCCTGGCCAGCTGTGGGGTAAAAGGAAAAGGCTGTAATCTGTGGGCCCTCCTCATTTGCTTTTGTCAAGTTCAAATATTATTTGTGTGCAAGGAGCCAGGATGGGCAGAGATGGGAGCCTTATGTCAAGTTGCTAGTAGATGGCATATGGCAGCCCTAAAGGGTTGATCTGAGTGGAACGTTCCTCACTAAGCTCATTTTGAATGGATCCTGGTATTGAATGACAGTACAAGGTAGAATCCTGGGGGTAACTCACCCATTCACTAATATGAGTCATATTATAGTTGAACTCCTCTCTTAAACTCATTTCCACAGCAGTTTTTCTAAGCTGGGACCAAGACTGTCATTTCTCCCTCATTGTAATCGTTAATATCGCTGTCCAAGGACCATCTGCACTCACGGCCGAGTGGGGAACGTCAGGCAGCTGCAAACAATAAAAGTCTGCAGTGCATTCATACTCAGTTGGTGACATGTCCAATATGACGATCTTTTAAAATTGCCTCACATGCATAAAATCATGGAGTATTTTCTCATGTCATCAACGCCAAGACAGTTGCTGATAATCTAAAACCAGTGCCTCACTTTTCTAGACCAATGTGTCACTCACCTTAATATCTTTCTTGACAAAGGCAACTAAGCACCAAATAATCGCTGGTCAGATTAATAAAAGAAATAAAAATCAGAAGAGGCCAACTTGGGGGGGGGGGCGTTATTTTTTATCCCATTTAAATCTTATTATAAACTTATTACCTTGAAAAAGCTCAAGTGTAATACATCAGCATGGAAAGGTCCAAGTTTGGCCATCAGATCCAATAATGAGAGCAGATTCTGAGATGTAGTTACTGATAGCATTCATTTAATGAGGAAGGCTATGTAAACTCAAGCCTACTACACACTGAAGCTTGTTTAACTGACTTCTACAAAACCAGTTCAATTTTTTTGAATTTTTATATTTTAGGGAACTTGCTGATTGGGTTAGTAATTCTCTTGTATATCAGGAATAAAAAAAAAATAACAAAAAACCCTCAGATTAAATGAAAGACCTGGGGAGGATTTCCTGCCCCTGCTTTGATAGGTAGGTTCTCTTCCTCACTAATTAGTCAACTTTTTTGACCACTTCCTAAATATTCACTCACTTGTTTATCCACTTATTCATTCAGTATTTGCTGGGTAACTTCTATGTGTTAAGAACTGTTCTAAGATCTGAGGATAGGTCAGCAAACAAAATAGACACATTCTTGCACTATGGAGTGTTCATTTTATTAAGGGGAACCAATATTTTAAAAATAAGCAAATAGACATATAAAATAATAGCAGTTTGTGAAAACTGCTACAGGGACAAATAAAACTAAGAACTCAGTGGGTAACTGACCTCATTATTAAAGAGAGACAAACTTTTGCTCTTCAGCTGTGTGATTACCAGTGTGACATTCCACTTAAAAGGTATTCCAGCTATCATGTGGATAAACTGAAAGCCTTGTTTTCTTTTTTCTTCAGGATAATGGTTCTATGAGAGATTGCCCAGCATGGTAGCATTGGAATTTCTTGGAGGCCCTTATTTAAAATACAGATTCCTGGGTCCCACCCAAGGTTCATTAAACCTTAATCTTGAGGGATCAGGCCTGAGCTTGTGTGCCTTTGAGCGAGCACCCTGGATAACTGGATGTGCTGCCAGGATGGGAATCACTGAAGCTACATAAGGTATAAAAAGGGCATTAGGCACAGTCGCTCTCTTTATTATCAGCACATGGAGAAGTCTGTTAGGAGCAAGCATAAGATAGTTTGTGGCTTTTATTGACCTTTCCTCATCCTTAGTCTCTGCAGGAAGGAAAAGGTGAGAACCAGTTTCATGACCTCTGTATAGAGCCTCGGTTACCGAGGCTCCTGCAGTACTTCAGTATTACTTTGAGGTCAAATCAGGCAGGTGTTTTGATGGATCAGGTAGCAATTTATAGTTGGGCACGACTGTGATGTGATTTGTTCTTCTAACTCTCTGCGCTGGATACACAATGATTCGACTCTTAGATGAGCTGTATGTAAACCCATGAAATAGAGAATAAAAGGTGATCACCCATATATGTGACATGGCTTTATCGTCACAACTGTAGTGCCTTAGTAGACAAGAAATGGACCAAAATTTCAAAAAGGACAGGAGATAATAATTTTTGACCGACGTTCCTCAATTTTTAGTAGGACTTTGGACGATAATCCAGCATATAGCAAGTAACTTTGTTAATTACCTAGTGTATTATTTGTAATCAGTAAACCTCAGAGGACACATCAGGAAGTTATGTTGCTTGAGGTTAAAGATGAGCTGGGGGTTTAATGATTGTGGGTATGTTCTGTGGTGGTGTTTTACAAACCTACCTTCATATTGCTAAGTCACTGAGGAGCTTAAAAAAGTCTGCCCCACCTCCACATGTTCTGAATTGGTCTAAGGTGGAGCCTAGGCAATTAATTTTTTTAAAGAAAAGCTTCCTGAGTGATTCCAGTGTGTGGCCCAAGTAGAGGAGTACTGTTCTGTGGCTTACACATGTGGTGCCTTGACCTTCGAGTATCTTCACACAGGATCAGACCCCATGTGTTCTTATCTGTCCCATCTCTTTTCCCAATTTTCACATTTAACCAGAAACAAAAGCACACATTAGTCACACCTAGGTACTTGTTAGGGAATGGACCCTTGAACTCACCACCACTCAGTACCCATCAGAAGTTGACCTAGAAGAACATTACTAAAGATCATTCAATAAAACCTCATTGGGTTTCAGATAAGAAAAAAAAAAACCCCACAAGTATTACTATAAAACTAATAACCACTAGTACCTAGTTTTTAACCACTAGCAGAAGAACTTATTATAAACTCTCTTGTCTTTTTTTATTCGATTCTATGTATTAATTTGCACTAGTAAAATTTTTTTGACACATAAAAATCCCCTATCAATGTACTCAGATGACAAGTTTTTAAAAGCAGGGACTATATCTTTTATGATTACTTTTATCTTTTATATTCCCTCAGAATACAGATGGTGCCAGGAATCTAGTAGGTGTTTGATAAATATTTTTAAAAGAATGAATAAATCAATGAATGAACAATTGATCCTTGTATCTCAGGTGACAATATTAATTGTATCTCCATAGAATTGTAAATATCTTAGGAAAGTTAAGTTAAAGTTCTTAAGTTTTGTACTTCAGAATTTTAAGTACAAAAATAAAAGAAAGTACCATAAGCTGTATTAAAAAGCAAAATAAATCCTGCTAATGACATCCTTCCCTAGGTGGGTTCAGGCCTTCGTCTTCTTTCTGCTGAGTATTTTGTATTCCATACTTTTAGCAAGTCCATAGCTAAGTGAGAACCTGTGTGCATGCTTAGCAGGAGTGATGGATGGCAATTTATCAGTTTCTTTCTATATTGGTGGCTGAAACTTATGGTTCTCAGCACTTCCCAGTTGCTGGTGATTGATGGGTTTGTTTACTACTTCTTCCTTTGGTCTGGAGGGAGATACTGAGTGGGGTTTCTGCCAGCATTCTGGAAGGTTTGGCTCAGTCCCAGAGCCAAGAGCTCTGCAGCCCAAGCTGTGTTTACACCACAGAAGCCCTTGAGCTTTTTTGGATTTTAATCACTTTCTGAACAGATGCATTTCTGTTAGGATGGACAAGGTATTGAAACTTGCACTTGGCTCATTAAAACCTAAACTCTGTTTGGTTATAAAGCAGTGTTTATTTTTCGCTTCCAACAAAGAAATTAAGTGGAAAATGTTGTTTCTTTCAATCTGATTGCTATTTCCACTGTTGTATTTCTGACTAAAATTAAAGAGACTACTGAACTGTAATCTCAAATTATTAGTAACCCCTTTTTGGTTGAACAAGAGAGTTAAATGGAAACAAATATGTAAGATACCAGCAAACTCCCTGTGCACAGTAAGCATATATAAATTAGCATGCTGTTCGCTGTGAGAAAGGAAAATGTGAGAAAGGAAAATGTGTGTGTGCGCGCATGCATGAATAATTATGCTTTACACACACAAGCAACATGTCTTTACTTTTCATTACGTGACAAGGTCCATAGTGTGTTACTTAGTTGCAAACATTGGCTTTCACACAAAAATAGGAGTTACTTTTAATTTCATAGAACTGTCCTACGAAAAAGGAGGGTGGGAAATCAAGCCAAAATTAATAAAACAATGTTTTGTACTTTCTGTCAGAAAACATCGTATATGCAGTCTGATAATCGACTCGTATTGCTTTGTATACCTGGCGGCCTCTCTCTCTTTTTTATTTCTCCTGTTTTGTTTACTGCCTTCTCTGAAAAGCCCATGGAAACCAGATCTGGTATTTTTATTGTGTTGAAACGATTCTGGTAAAAACAGGTTCTAAATAAACATGTCAGGTGTCAAGAAAAGCAGCTGGATCTGGTTTAGAGGTCTAAGAGATGGGAAAACATTAAACTGGAAATGGAGAGAAAGAACCCTTGATTGTCTGATACAGACACCATGGTGGTTGTGGGTTTTTGACCATTTTCAAGAGCTTCTAGCCACCAGCCTTCATCAAATTGTGACATTGAGTTGGAAGTGAAAAATGCCAAGAGAATTAAACTGAAGAGAGATGTCCCTTAGAGGGCAGGAAGAGGGAAGACGAGGCTATATCTAGTTGACTCAAAACTTTGGTTAGAAAAATACGGTGCTTTTCTGAATGGCTCTTTGGTGAATAAAGATTCTTTATAATAAAATTGTCTGTGCTATAATAAGTAACAAATAGAGATTTCATAAATTGTATAAATCAATGTTGCTATGTTTCCTACCCTTGTAACCTCTGATTCTTCAGGCCATATGAGCCAGGAGCTAAACCTTGAATATTGGCAACAGTAACAGATTATTTCTCTAGCTGAGGTCTTTGCAGAATCTCCCTGCATTCCAGTGTTTCTGGAAACGTCCAAGGTATGCTTTGTCTAAGTTCACCAAGACACCCCTTTTTAGCTTTAACACTTCTTCCTTTTTTGCTCTTTCTCTTAATTTCCTGCGGTTCCTTCAGTTCTTAAGTCTTGTGAGAGTGCCTTTCAATTGCTGCCACCATTTACAGTGTGTGTGGGGGTCAATATACTGGGACTTTTGGTTGCAAGTGACAGAAACCCAGTTTAGTTTTACCTTGATTGGCTGATGAAATCCAATGGCAGGATTGTAGCCATCTCAGGAGCAAGGGGAGTCAGGGAATCCAATCCTACCAGGAGTCTCCCTCTAGCTTTTCACATTTTTGCCTTTGCTTTATTCTTATCTTCAGGCTAGCTTTCTATTCTTCTCCACGTCACATGCTTATAGTTTCTGATCTTTGTATTTTGTAATCCAGGCACCCCAAAGAGTCTGCCAACTCTCTCAGTTCTGGAATTACCAAACAAGGGCCTTGCTGGCTCAGTGTGGGTCGGGGGCTGTCCTCTGGATCCATCAACTGTGGCTGTGGAGGAATAACACGATAATGGGCTCAGCATGGGTCGGGGCCCCACTCGTGGGTCATCATTGGTGGTCAGGGAGCGAGCTGTCGTGGTAACGCGGCTGCCAAGCGAAATGTGGTCAGAAGTCATGTCTGCCTTCCTCACTGCCAAATCCAGGGCACTTAGCATAGACCTCCTTAGTGGTAGGTATTTTAAAAATTGCAGAATGAATGGATTATGTGTGTGCACACGTGCGTGCATGCATGTGCGGTGTGTGCGTGTGTAGCATGGGGTGGTGGGGCGTAGGGAAAAGAAAGGGTTTCCCTGACAGGAGATCAGCCCAGACGGCAGAGTAGAGAAGCCCTGAGCTCACTGCTTTTACAAGCACACCAAAATCACAACTGTCAGCGAACAACCATGGATGAAAAGGCTGAAACCTGCCAGAAAAGATCTTCTACAACGAAAGACCTAAGGAAGGAATCACAACCAGGGGGGTAGGAGGGGCAGAGTTGCTATACAGTCAATTCCCATACCCCTGGGGGGCAGGGGGGAGGTGGGATGGGGGGCTGGGGAGGCTGACCCACAAACTGGAGAATAATTACACAGGAGAGTAATTATTGAGAGTATTGAGAGTACTCAGAGGCCCACGTCGGGCTCCCCAGCCCAAGGGTCCTGCACCAAGAAGATGAGCCCACAGAGAATTTGGTTTTGAAGGCCAGTAGGGCTTACTTTCAAGGAGTCCTGGGCTTAGAAATAGAAACTCACTCCTAAAGGGTGCACACAAAATCTCACATGCTCCAGGACCCAGGGCAAAAGCAGTAATCCGATAGGAGTCTGGGCCAGACCTCCCTGCTGGTCTTGGAGAGTCTCCTGGAGAAGCAGGGGGCAGCTGCAGCTCACGCTGGGGACACAGACCCTGGTGGCAGCCACTCCTGGGAGCTCGTTCCACAGCGTGGACACTCGCAGGTGGCAGAGTGGGGACCTCCCTCTAGTTCATTAGCGCCGAGATCTGGCCCCATCCGCCAGTGCCGGGATGGCTCGGGCCAAGTGCTGGGGTGCAGGCCCGCCCATCACCAGAGAGGCTGCCCAGAGACCTCGTAAGCCCACAGCCATTTCTAGACACGGCGCCACCCACCAGAGGGCCAGGACCCAGCTCCACCCACCAGTGGGCAGGCACCACCCCCAGAATCCCCTACTGCCCACCTTGCCCTCAGGAAGCTGGCTCTAGCCCCTGGACCAGCCTCACCCACCAGGCGGCAGACACCGGACACAAGAACAGCACAATCCTGCAGCCTGCGGACCCTGCCCTAGGACCAGCTGGGCCTTGGCCCTGCCCCCTAGCAGGTCAACACAAGCTTCGAGACACCCGGGACCCCATATCCAACCGTGTCAGGAGCCAGCCTTCACAACCCACCGCCCCCTCAGTGGTCTGACACCAGCTCTGGGATAGGCCAGTACTAACCACAGGACCTGGCTCCACCCACCAGTGGGCAGGAAATAACCCCGGAGTCTTCTGGACCCTGACTCCGCCCACTAGTGATCCACCTTAAGCCCCGGGATGCCCTGGGGTTCTGCAGTCAGCCCCCTGGTGAACTGGTCCTGCCAACCAGTGGCCAGCAGCCTCCGCAGAAGGCAGGGCCTGGTGACCAGTAGGACTAAGGGCCAGTGACACCAGACCAGCCACAGTAGTCAGCCCTCATAGGGGGCGCCCCTAGAGCATGTACGTCCGGTAGTGAGAGGGGAGTGCACTGCTGGAGCTCACTGGGCGTCTCTTACAAAAGGCTGCTTCTCCAAGGTTGAGAAATGTAACCAACCTACCAGATACATAAAGATACAAACAGCAACTTAGGCAAAATGAGGCAGCAGAGGAACATGTTCCAGACAAAGGTACAAGCTAAGACCCCAGAAGAAGAACTAAGTGAAGTGGAGATAGGCCACCTACCCGAGTTCAGGGTAGTGATGGTAAAGATGATCAAAAACTCGGGAGAAGAATGGATGCAGAGGAAGGGTTTCCTATGCACTCCTATCACTGCCATTTCCCACTGATGCCTGGAGCGACCACACTGAACCAAACCGAAGGTACTCCACTCTTCCAGCGTCGGGCTGCTTTCTAACACGGAAGGATCTTGCGGTAGTCTCTTCTGTGTTCTGTGCTTCAACGAGGTAAAGGGAATTCCTTTCCTATGGCTCATGCTGTGGTCTCCGTGCTGGGGCTACTCTTGCATGTTAGTCACTGGCACCTGGAGAATAACGGTACGTGACGGGTGGTTGTGCTGTCATTCACACAGACCACATGGCATCATCTGTTTAAAAGAGGAGAAGCAGCTTTTCCCAGCAAGCTACAGGCTGTCTGCATCTCAGGAGAAAACTGAAAGGTGCTCAAGAATTATCCAAGGGCGCCGGGTCCTGCATGGAGGTGCTCCTACAAGGTGTTGTTGCTGGAGCATCGGAGGTTCGTTCTCACCTCAGATCCGGGGCGGGTCAGGTTCCAGGTTCGTGATCTTCCCCTGAGATCTCCCTCATCTCCCTCAGCTTCAGGAAGATGTCTGAAGCAATGGACTCCAAGATGCAGGAAAGTTTCAAAACTGTTACTTTCTGGAGGAAGAAGAAGGAACAAGAAGAATTCCATAAACTCTTTATTGGTGGCTTGAGCTCTGAAACCACAGAAGAAAATCTGAGGAACTACTACCAGCAATGGGGAAAACTTCCAGGCTGTGTGATCATAAGGGACCCTGCCAGCAAAAGCTCAAGAGGATTCGGTTTTGTAACTTTCTCATCCACGGCCGAGGTGATGCTGCCATGACCGCCAGCCCTCATTCCACGGATAGGAAACGGTTGCCCGAGATGTGCTGTCCTGAGAGAGGATTCTGGACAGCGGGGCGCTTTCCTAACCGTGAAGAGGCTGCTTGTTGGTGGAACTGAAGAAGATACTGAGGAGCATCACCTTAGAGATTACTTTGAGAAATATGGAAAAATCGATGTCATTGAGATAATTACTGATGGGGAGTCTGGAAAGAAAAGAGGCTTTGGATTTGTTATTTTTGATGGCTGTGATCCGGTGGATAGACTTGTGCTGCAGAAATACCATACCATCCACGGTCATCATGCAGAAGTAAGAAAGGCCTTTTCTCGACCTCAGATGCAGGAAATCCACAGTTCTAGAGGTGGAAGAGGAGGCAACATCGGAGATTCTCCTGGCGGTGGTGGAAATGTTGGACCAGGACCAGGACGAGAAAGTAAGCTTGGAGGACGATCTGATGGATTCAGGGGTGGTCGGTGGACTTGGTCATGGCTCTAGTAGGTGTGGAGGAAGACCTGGAGGTGGCAGCTTTGGAGGTGGCCCAGGCTATGGAGGAGGCTACGGTGGCAGAGGACCTGGACCTGGCAACCGGGGGGGGAGCCCCGGGGGTGGTATGGCATCTATGGAGGAGGAAAGTGTGGAAGTGGAAATGGCAGTGGTTTTCGGAAATCGTAACCAGCAACCTTCTAACTAAGCTTAGCGAAAAGTGGAAACTTTGGTAGCGGGCACGAGAATTACACGGTGGAGGAAACTATGGTCCAGGTGGCAGTGGAGGAAGTGGGGGTTATGGAGGGACCAGCCAATACTGAGTTTCTTTCTATTGGCCATGGGCAAATAGGAGAGGATGTATGAATAGGAGAGAATGAGACCCCAGAGGTAACAGAACATCTTCAGGTCGTGGAAACTCTCAGTCATACGGAAATATGCAGAGCGGAAGACATCAGAGCAGATGCAGAGAGCCATTTGTGAATGGTTTGAATTATTTAAGAACATTACCTTACTATGGAGGAAAGATTGTGAAAAAAAAATGCTTTTGAGACAGTTTCTTAGCTTTTTAACTGTTTCTTTCTAGTGGTCTTTGTAAGAGTGTAGAAACATACCTTCTTTGATAATGTTAAAATTTGTAAGAGTCGGGTGACATGTGGAACCTTTTTCAAGATTTTTCTCACAAAGTTTTGAAAAGCTGCTATCCAGGATCATGGTGTAATGAGACATAATGTTACATGTATTCCTTTTAAAAACTGAAGTGCCTGTGTAGACTTAAGAAGCTGTTGTACATTTACGATCTAATAAAGACTTCTAAAGGAAAAAGATAAATAAATAAAAAGAATAAAAGGGGAGAAGCTTCTCCTGCTCGCAGGTCAAAGGCCCTACAGCAGAGCTGCCCTGTGCTTTTAGAGGTTTTTTTTGTTTTTTGTTTTTTTGGAGGTTTTATATATTTCAGCATCACCTGAAGTCCCTTCTCCCCAGGACTCAAATCGTGAGTTCATTGCTAGAGGGCAGGCAGTCTCAGACACCAATATCACGTTCTGCTGCTAATAATTCCTTTTCCTTCTGAGATTTTGGCATCCAGACTGGGTCAAGTTTGTGTTCCAGAACAACTCTTCCTTTAGGATGAGTTATTTCCATTTGTTCCTGTGTGCTTCGTGCAAATCCTGCTGTGGTGTGTCCTCCAGACATGCCTGGAAATGTCTGAACCTTAAAATACGCATAATTTAGCCTTGGACTGCCCCATTGTGGATGTCTGGCTGGACAGGGCTAGCTAGAATGGCCGCAGCACGCAACTTCCATTCAAACACCCTACACAAGTTGGGGAACAGGACTGCCCTCAGGTATAATTGTGAATGCTGGGAAGATTGTCTTTACAGGCTCCACCTTTCCCTTCTTGTATCCACTTACTTCCCCTCTGGATGGTGCCACATTGTAATATAGATTGTCTGTTGATGCTTCCAGTTAGTGGAAAGAGAGACATTGGTGAATGTTGGCAGAGGCTGCGTAGGGCTGAAATCAGTCCCAGGGACATCCCGAGTTCAGGCTTTTAAAAGGTGAGGTTTCAGTATGAGTGATGATCCCTGCCCCTTTTTCTCTCCAAAGATTCCTTGGGTCCTTGCATAGAATGAATCAGGAGGCACCCAAACAGAGTCCAAGGGAGGGTTGTTTCCAGGAGCTTCAAGGATGGAGGAGTAAGGGGTCATTGTCACCTGCTTCTTTGAGACCTGGAGTTCAACCCAGAGCTGCTCCGTCTCCACCACCATCAGCTACTGTCCTGGCAGATGACCTGTTCCTTCTTCCCTGGCCTGAATGCAAGTCAATCTTATCTCTTAACCTCAATAACTCTTATTCCAAAGGCATATTTTTTCAGACTTATTGCAATTACTTTTTTTAAATTTGAAACTAATACCAACACAATAACAAAAAACTTGAAAAACAGAGAAAAGATTAAAAAAAAGATGTTCACCATCCTAATGAAAAAAATGTTCGTTTTGTGTATATAATAATTCCTTTCTGAAATTGATTATTTTCTATTCTGCTTATTAAATATTTTACCAATTTATTAATTATTGTAACAAATGTCTGGTAAAGGATTACTGTCCTTAATATATAAAATTCTTGTGCAGAATAATTAAAAACTAAAGATAAATGCTCAAAATAAAAATAATAATTCCTTTCTGTTTTTTCCCTAAGCATAGTTTTAAAAAATGTCAACACATATAAAATAATTTTAACCTATTTTTAGTCTTGCTCGTTTTACTTATTCTTTTTTTTTTTTAATATTTATTTATTTATTTATTTATTTATTTTTGGCTGTGTTGGGTTTTCATTTCTGTGCGAGGGCTTTCTCTAGTTGCGGCAAGCGGGGGCCACTCTTCATCGCGGTGCGTGGGCCTCTCACTATCGCGGCCTCTCTTGTTGTGGAGCACAGGCTCCAGACGCGCAGGCTCAGTAATTGTGGCTCACGGGCCCAGTTGCTCCGCAGCATGTGGGATCTTCCCAGACCAGGGCTCGAACCTGTGTGCCCTGCACTGGCAGGCAGACTCTCAACCACTGCGCCACCAGGGAGGCCCTACTTACTCTTGTGTATGCTTTATATACATCCTGGCATGGTCTTCATAACCAGATGGTATGTTTTTTAACATAAATTAGATTAGTATTTAATTATGTTTGCACCCCATGATCCAGAATGCTTCTTTGATTTTAACTTCTGGTAATAAAGCCTCTAACAATGGAATCTGTTTTTAGAAAAATCCTCTTTAATAATAGATGTAATGCCGCAGTCAGTTTGGAGCTTAGAGCTCCCCTGATAACTGAATTGGGTCATAAGACTGCACAGTTTTGCTGTTTGAGATAGCCCCAAACACCCATCCGTCACAAAGTTCAGTTGGCTAGTTATGTAACCTAATGTAAGGGAAAGGGAGAGGAAACATTTATGTTGTATTTCATTTAAGATGGCTTTAACACTTTATAAACTAAATGAGAGAGCATCTGCTGCTCAGGGGACATTTTGAGGCTTCTTTTCATCTCTCACTCTATTTTTTTATGTTTCTCCCCCAAATCTCAAAAATCTTTGATAATTTCCCTTTCATTGATCATCTGGTAGAAAGGACAGCACCTCACAATCTCAGCTTACAGAAAGTAAATCACCGAATTAGGCCACTTTCCAGATGTTTCAAGTTATCTCCCAATCCTAGTTCCCCAAACAAATAAAACCCCTAGAACAATTCCCTACTGTCTCAATTATCTGACTATTTCAGGTGCATATGGATTATTTTGGCCTGGATTGTTTTGCAATTGCACTATTGGTGCACATCTGTTTACCTAAGAGAGGGAAGTATACGTATCCCTGCAAAGGTCTGAAATGATTACTTTAGAAATATATTCTGGCCTGTAGTAAAAGACTGGTTTTCCAAGTTGTCTGTTTTGAAAGAATGCCAGAAAACACCACTGAATAATTATTGTGGCTTAATTCTGGAGCTCTGCTTGCTGCAGCTTTAGGTGTGACATGCATTAGCTCTGCAGCGCAGAAGGCCATCCTCCGAAGCTGGGGAGGGCCTGAGAGGGAACTGCGGGAATTTGTTGAGTCCTTTGGGATCAATCATCTCTGGGTGGCCAGTGTCCCCAGAGATCAAGGGACAGGCTGGGGAGGGAAGCTCTTTGCTTCCTTTCTTTTTCAATGTGGATACAACTTCCGGTATATTAGATTGCAAGTTATTATATTGTATTTGTGTCTATAAATAATTTTAAGGAGAATTTATGTGAAGCAAATTAATTTGAGAGACCCACTATTTTGGCTTGTGAGTTTGATTTCTCTCTTCTTTTTCTTCAGTCTACCCCCCAAATTTACTTCTATTTCTAATTTTGTGTGGTAGAGGATGTTGAGTTGACATGATGTGTTTTAAAGGGTCTTTGTAGTTCTAACAGTTGTAATTGTGCCTTTAGAGGAGGATCACAGCAAAAGGACCGAAAGAGACTCTTGGCGTGGGAGGAACTCCATCAAGGATCAGTGAAGGGAGTGTGCAAATTTCAAATGTGGCCACTTTATGTATCTGGAGTGAATAGTTTATTTTGTGGATATTTTATATTTAAATATCTGAATATTTGGTGTCACCTAGGTCAGTAGTTTCAGACTTTTTGGTCTCAGGGCCACTTTACTCTTCTAAAAATTATTTAGATTTTTAAAGAGTTGTTGCTTACATGGCTTATATCTATCAGTATTACCATTTAGAAATCAAAGCTGAGAAACTGGATCCATTTAAGATTCTAAAATAATAAACCAGTTATGTGTAATGTAAATAACATTTTTACTGAAATTATTCATCTTCTTTAAAATAAAAAAATCAGTGAGAAGAGTGGCATTGTTTCACATTTTTGAAATTTCTTGTACTTAGTACATGACAGTTGGGTTTTCATATCTCCTTCTGAGTTCAATCTGTTGCAATATGTTATTTTGGTTGAAGTATGTATGGATATGTAGTTTGGGAAGGCTGTTTTAACAGCCTTAAAAAGGTCATTATGAGTAATCTTTTTTGATATTACACCACAACTAGGCAAGTGGTAATCCTTAAAGGTTAGTTGCAATGTGGAATCTGAAGCCGTATCAGTGAACTTTCTGTGTGCTATTGCATTTGAATCCTTTTGTCTATCTTGCAATGTGACAATGTTTTAACCACGTTTGGTTTTATAACATCATGCATTGGTTAGTTGGAAAATATTGGTTCACTGAGCTATGCATATTTTCCAAATGTTAACATATTTTATTATTCAATATGATGAAATCACATTCATTAATATCACCACAGATCCCATAGAAAAGCCTTTCAGTATTTTGAAACTATCAACCTGAGTGCTGGGTATGAGTTTTCAAACTGCTAATTTTTGTTGAAAGCTTAAAATCAATCACTGGCAACAGATACAATTAGTTGTTTTCCTTAAAGTAAGAGGCTTACATTGTTCATTTTTGAGAAAGTATCTGCCAACACCCAAGTCTGAATAATCACAATCAGGATTGTTAGTTGGTCTTTCAAGTAAAAAAAATTTCCATGAAAAGAGCAGCTATTTCAGATCACAACTCAAACAATGGCCTAAGAGCTTTCCCTTGAGATCAGCATTGTACTTCTATATGCAGCAGAAGTGCTTTAAAAGTTGGTAAGAGAGTAGATCTTAAAAGTCTCTTCATAAGAAAAGAAAATTGTAGCTCTGTGTGGTGATGGATGTTATGACTTATCGTGGTGCTCATTTAGCAATATATAAAAATATTAAATCATTACTATGTTGTACATCTGAAACTAATGTATTATATATCACTTATAGCTCAACAACAACAACAATCGCAAAAAAGAAGAGCTTTAAGCGTAGGTCCCATTTCTTCACACAGAGTATTAAAAATACATGACTTAAGGCTTGAATTTTTTAAAATTAACATTTCTTTTGCTTCATGAAGAGCACCATTGAGTGAAACTTACAATCATATTACTATTATCATCATTAGTATTTTTATTTCAAGTACACTATAAGCACATTGGGTGTCATTACCTTGATCTGTGCTTAAGTACTGTTTCTCCTGCGATAGCTTTTCACCATCAATATAAATGCCAACACTGTGGAAAAGACACTAACATCATAGTATTGTTATGAAAATAGCTCTGACCTCATAGACTCCCTGAAAGTATCTCAGGGGTTCCCAGGGGTCTGGATATCACACTTTTAGAAACACTGATGTAGGTCCTCAACTGACTGTTTTTCTTTTTGGTTTACATTTTTGACACATTATAGAAGCAGACTAAGTGAAAAAAATTGCGGGACATGAAATTTTAATTATTTTACAGATTATAAGTTTTTACACGAGTTTTTATGCTAAAAGAAATAGCAATATATTTTACACTGGACAAAAATAATTTCTAAAAGTCAAAACCAATTTGTTCTCAAATTTATGTTAGAAATGAGGATGAGAAGCAGAATTCAAGCTTTCTGGTACTTGCTTGTGCAACAAATATTTTAAAATACTATTATTAAGTTATACAGAAATGAGAAATGAGAAAATTTAGAAGTGATAAATATATATTGATATACTTTTGTTGTTGTTGTTTTTAATTTTCTATTTAATAAATTTATACCCCCTTTGCCCATTTATCCTGATACAATTTTATTAAAAATTTTTAATAACTTAAAATCTACTATTTATGTGTATGTTTCATAGAGCAAATTTCATTTGTCTATTTAAACGAATATTTATTTTGATTTTAGGTAGAAGAATCCTGGTATTAAATCAATTCTGTGAGCACGGCCAGCGCTGCTACAAAGTAAGTAGAAATGTTATATGAAATCCAGAGTCCTTGCTGCACAAAGTTCTCTTTTTCCCCCTCTTTCTTCCTTCCTCCCTCCTTTTCTTTTTTTCCTGTCTTCCATTTGTTATGGAAAGTTTGTTTTTTAAAAAAAGTATCCACAGTGAACTTTCTTCAGTCTGAAAAAACACAGGCATTACCTATGTTTCTATTTTCTTTTTTAAAGAAACAGTCTATTCTTGCTAAAATGTATCTCTTGGAATGAACCTGAAATAATTATCACACATCACTCTGTCCTTCCTTTTCACTTTTATTCTCCAGCTCAAGTATCTCTGTGAATCCCTTTCCACATAGAGGAAAGTTATTGTCAGATCTATTCCGTATAGCAGTACTAGTACCAACGTAACGGACAGGTCACTCTGCTCTTGTATTCTAGGAGGAGCGGGTAGCAGTTGAGAGCTCACGCTCTGCAGTAAAGTGGCCTTGGGTCTCAATCCTGTATCTATTGACCTTGGTGAAGTTACTTAACCTCAAAAGCTTTGGTTTCTTCATCTGTAAAGATGGACCAACATTAGTACCTACTACATGAAGTTTAATTGAGATAATACATGCATCGTACTTAGCACGGTGACTGGCACATAGTTTAAGGTATGCTTGTTATTACTTCTGAGTCTCAGTGTCCTCAGCATTCACGTTACGTGACATACAAGGCTTCTGACAATAAATGAGAATTCCTTTCTGTATGGTTGACTTTTGTGCTGATAAAATTTCTGAAAACTATTGGTCCTTGTTAAAAAGAAAATCTATTGGTATAAGGAGGATCACAAATTTATACACACGGATATAAAAAGAACATGCAGTTTATGTTCTCTCTCACGTATTTGATCTTCCTTTCAAGGATCTAATCTACAGAGTAGCAAAGTGGAACAATTTATTCTAATGCAATAATTTTAGTCTAATCCAATTTAAGTCTTTAGGCAACCTAATATTTTTTTGGTCTAAATCCCAGTATTTTGGTCTCCTCCTTCTCAACCTCCTTCTCTCCAACATGGTGTCTGTGTATACTGAAGGGGGCATCCTGTGGTGAAGGGAAAGAGATGGTCTCTAAGATGTTTTTTCAAACCTGTGTACTGTCCTTTTGTCCCTATGGAAATGCCTCTTGTTTACCTATGACTACTGCTTGCCCTGTTAGAGGCTGAGGTTGTTGTCTATTCTCTATAAATCCAGGGTCAGGGCCAAGGTCTCTTTGGTGATTAGCCTTAAGATCTCTCTGACAGCCACTCAGTCCCTGGAACACTTTGCCCTTGCCACACTGACTGCCTGACTCTGAGCCAAGTCAGACTATGAGCTGACTTCTGTGTGCTATGTTGGGGTCAGGTGGGAACATCTATTTTAGGAGAACTCAGCTAAGACCCTTCTTCTGCCTAATCACACGATGCTACAGCTTTTAATTGGTTGCCACCTCCCATCCCTTCCCTACGTAAAGTAGGACAAAAGTGCTTGTGTTTTAGGCATTTCCCTAAATTGAATACTCTGAGATAGGAGAGCAGGACACATATATCTCACCTACGTTTGCTTACTTTTCTTCAGCCAGGCTGGAAGGGTGGGCTTCCCACCTCCTTTATGCCACATCCTGGATTCTGTGATCTGGTGCACCAGCCCTGCATCTCCACGTGCTTAAAGTGGGCTTAACGTGGTGCTCTGTGAGGTAGACAACTTTTTCTCTCTTTGTCCTGACAGCCTGGCTTTCAAGTCCACTTTCTCCCTTAAAGAGTTCAAAAAGTTAGCTCTGAGAATCAAAGTTGAGCAATACTGACTTTGTTCTAGGCTCTTTCCTTCCCTAGAGCAATAAACCTCAGGCTCAAATTGGTGACGAAAAGCTGAAAGGGGGAAATTAAGAACACTGTTTTAATATTCACAACATAAGATCCGCTGTTACGTTAATTTACCAATGTTTGTCTAACTACAAACCCATGCTTTTTCCAATGCTTTTTCCAACTTTTGGCACTGGATAAGTCCATGGTCTTTCAGGGCAAGATAGAAGAAAATCAGAAATCAGAGGATATAGAGAGACTTGAAGTAGTTGGAGTTTGGAAACAAGCGGTGAGGAAGGAGAGAGACAGACATATTTAAGATTCTCTGAGAGCGCTCATGCCAAGTATTATTGCTGTAGAAATGGAAGTACTCCGATCATTTTATGATGTTGCCTTCAACTTACATACCCTCATTTTAAAGAGCTATTAGTAAAATGATTACTTGGAGTCCAACACAGATTGTTCTCATCCAATTGTATATCCAAAATAATTAGGTTATAATCTAAAATATTGTTGTTATTAGGTAGCATTTCTTTAACACTTCAACGTTAGTTTGAGATCACCTAAAATGAATTAAGACACTGGAGTCAGTCTGTCCGGGTTTGAGTCCTGGACCACACTCACAGGGCATGTGAGAATTTCAGTTTTCTCACCTATAAAATGAGGATTATTATAGTCAACATTTATTGAGTGTTTTTGTACACCAGGCACTCTTCTCAGCACTTGTATATTAACTTATGTAATCGATAAATAACCTCAGGATGTATTACTGTCATCTGTTTGAAAATAACACAACTGTGTCTCTGAGAATTAAGTTATTTGTTCATGATCCTATAGTTAGTTAGAGGTGAAAGTGGGATTAGAACCCAGGCAGTGTGGCTCTAGATCTGAATGATAACAGCTAACACTTTTTTATGTATTCTATGCCAGGGCTGAACTAAGCACTCTATGTCCTGTAAGAGAGAAACTCTTTTTATCTCATTTTATAGATTAGAAAACTGAGCATGGCGAGGTTAAGTATTTTGCTCAAGCTGACGCTACAAGTAAATGTGGAGCCGATTCATGCAGTCTGGCTCCAGAGTTTGTGCTGTCTACCTCCCTACTGAACAGTCTCAAAGGAATTTCATGACCAATGACTGAGCAAATCCATGCGCAATACTTAGCACAGCACTTGGCACAGGGAAAATGCTAGATAAATACTAATTAATTATTAGTAACCAGGAAACCCTATACATTGGCAAATACGATGGAGATCCCTTAAGAATGGAGTGTTCTGTACAGGTAAACCTTTTGTTATATGTGTTATTCTTGTACCTATCCCCATTATTTGGTTTTATATAATTTCATTCATTCATTCATTCAATCAGTCAATCTTGCCTCATGTTACTTTTAATGTGCCAACACTGTGCAAGGTGTTCTGGTATGTGATGGGCAGATACCTTTGAAAAAAGGCTCATAGACTTGTACTGAAGTTAAAGATGCACTAAGCAACTTTTGTAAAAATTCCATACTAGCAGTAGGGCTTCTCTAACTAGCTAATTTCAATTGTTTGGAAGGAATGTATCCTGGGCTTGGGTGATACCTACCAACACTGTACCATTTAGCTCCTTCAAGCTAAGTTTTTGCACCTGTCTTGTAACATTTTCACATGCATAACTTTGATGTGCTTTATCTCTTAATCTGGAAGCTGTGTGCCAAAACTCTATAGCTTTTCACTTAATGTCTTACTCTGTGTTATTTCCTTAAATATTTAAAAAACACAGCCTCTGTTCTAAATGCCATTTTGCTTCTGCTAAGGGGAGAGAGTCTGGATAGCCTAAAAACACAGGTTTCAGAATCAGAGCATTAGTTCAAAGCCAATTCTCTTGGCTCTTCGAGCTCTAGCGTGTTATTTAACTATGTTGAACCTCAGCTTCCTCATTTATGACTGAGGATAAAAATTTATATCCCGCAGGATTTCTGGGTGATTAAATAATGAAGGCAAAACCTTCAAAACCTCCTTGTTCCTCTAAGACACTTTATTTGTGCATTATATTTCTATATTTTTACTGCATTATTATTATTCTAATATTACGAAAGTATAATTTCATCTTTTTTTAGTTTGGAGTCATAAACAGTTGGTCATTACTTTTCTAAAATCCATTTGCTTTCGTATGAGTAAATCCTGTTTTTTCTTTTTCTTCCAGTTTTTCCATAGTGATGATAGTGATAGAAATGGAGTGATGCAATGCAATTTTAGGCTGATGCAAATATGTTAGGGGGAATAAATTCTTATCATTAGGGGTACCAACATAGTAGATTAGATAGGGTGACGAGGAAAGAAAGTGACCCAAGTAGAATTTTAACTCAATAAAAAGAGGAAAGGTAAGAAAAAAAACCGATTTCAAAACTGGTATGAATAAAGAGAAGAATCAAAACAATGAGATCTGCCGTGACTTTTGCAAGCCAATATATGAAATGATAAAACACTTGAATCTTAGAATTTGAGAGGCTGTTAACAGCCACAGGGGGTCTCGTATCTGCCGCAGGAATCCCATCCACAGCGTCTCCGCCGGATGGTCATCCAGCCTTGCTTTCTAGAGAGAAAGGGCTTTTGTCTTTGTGAGAATTATAAGGCAGTTCTCATGGCTACAAAGCGCTCTGTTAGTCCGATTGAGATGCCCTTTCACAAAAAATACCATTCTCGGAAAGATCACGTAATTATCTTTTATAGGAAAGTCCTTCAAATATTCAAAGATAGTACTTTCTTCAAATTAAACAACGTCTTCTCTCTTAATTGTTCTCTACTGGTTGCCAGTGTTTCCCTTAGAATGTAGAGCACAGAACAGGCGTGATTAACAAGTATTTTTTCATACAAATTGTTGTTAAGTCAGATCTATCCCCTACTGCCATGTGGATTATTTTTATCACCTGAAAGAAGATTTTAGTAATACCTGAATCAGGATTTAAACTGACACCCAAATGGTTTCAAAGGTATGGTTTTTCTAGCACCATATTACTCTACTATAGCCTCCATTCTAGGCACAAGAAACTGATATTTTCCAAATACCCCACATTCCTCCCATTACCGTAATTCTCCACAAGCTGTCACTTCTGCCTGTAATGCTTCTTCTCATTTCGGTTCTTGTAAATTTTCACTCAGCTGTCCATAATCAGAAGAACTCCACCTTTTGATCCTCAGGCCTGACCCTGCCACCCAAGACAGACAGTTCTTTCTTCATGATCTCATACAACAGACTTCTTCTATGTTTATTTAGAAGAAAATGGAGGCAGGGATCCAGGTTGTTGGCATTTTAAAATCAGCTTGATTAAAAAAATTTTTCATTGGTTTTAATTTTTATTGAAATGTAGTTGATTTACAATGTTGTGTTAGTTTCAGGTATACAGCGAAGTGATTCAGTTTCTTATATATATACATATATATTCTTTTTTAGATTCTTTGCAATTATAGGTTATTACAAGATATGGAGTATAATTCCCTGTGCTATACAGGAGGCGCTTGTTGTTTACCTATTTTATACACAGTGGTGTGTATCTGTTAATCCCAAACTCCTAATTTATCCCTCTCCCACTTTCCCCTTTGGTAACCATAAGTTTGTCTTCTATGACTGTGAGTCTATTTCTGTTTTATAAATAAGTTCATTTGTATTATTTTTTTAGACTCCACATATAAGTGATATTATATGATATTTGTCTTTCTCTGTCTGGCTTAGTATGATAATCTCTAAGTCCATCCATGTTGCTACAAATGGCATTATTTCCTTCTTTTTATGGCTGAGTAATATTCCACTGTGTATATAGACCACATTTTCTTGATCCATTCATCTGTCAGTGGACACTTATGTTGCTTCCATGTCTTGGCTATTGTAAATAGTGCTGCTATGAACATTGGGGTGCATATATCTTTTCGAATTACAGTTTTCTCTGAATATATTCCCAAGAGTGGAATCACTGGATCATATGGTAACTCTATTTTAGTTTTTTTAAGGAACCTCCATACTGTTCTCCATAGTGGCTGCACCAATGTACATTCCCACCAACAGTGTAGGAGGGTTCCTTTTTCTCCACACCCTCTCCAGCATTTATTATTTGTAGACTTTTTAATGATGGTCATTCTGACTGAGCTTGATTTTATTCAAAATAAACTCACAGAGGATTAACCATGTCTGCAATGCCTTTGAAACAAGAATGTTTGAATCAAGTATTTTTTCTGGATTTACTTATTTAAGATAGAGCTGGAAATATTTCAGGAACAGATATTTAGAGGTCTTTAATCAAGAAATCCTATACATCTCTCAAAACATTGTAGTTTTCTAAAAGTTTTCAGTAAAATTCAAATTTATCTTTTAAATAATAGAAACAAAGAAAATAGGTTACTTTTAGTGTTATGTGCTTCTGAACAATTTTAAGAGAACACTTTTAAGTAAGGAAACATTTTAGAAATGGATTTTTCACGTTTTAAAACATCAGGTAGCTTGCTTTCCATCAAGTCATATTTTATTTTGTATTTTCTTACTGTATATTAATCACAGAAATGAGTATTTTACTTAATATTATTTAGCAGACACATTTATAAAAACTGACTAATATCTTACTTCTACTGAGAATTTCCTGAGGATTTTCTTGTTTCTGAGTTTTAAGGATAGTAAGACTGCCTGATACCTAATGACTAAGGGGATTAATTTACATTATATTTAGAAACAACCTCCCACATGTTACTACATCTAAGTGTTAGCCAGCAGTTTTAGCTTGAGCAAAAACAGCTTTATTTTCTTTACCTGATACCAACAAACCCTGCCTAGGTTTTTTATTTTTGTTTTTAATCACCATTTTATTTTGAACAATGCTACTGTGAGTCTATTTTTCTCATTTATGCTAATAGCATGATCTACCTTAACACATTAATGAAACTGTTCCTTTCAAGATTTTTACTTTCTGAAGAATATAAATCAATAAAGTCTGCAGAGTTCAAGGAGGAGGTCTTGATGTAGTTGAATATAAAAAAATCCAATGTATTTAATCGCAGCATGTATTGAAGTAATGGGACAGAAGTCGTTTAAAAATAGATAGCTGCTACAGTAATTTACCCTTCAGCATGCATTTATCAGCTACAGGAGAGAATCAAAAAGTTCTTTTGAAGCACTTGAATTTCCTGTCCTTATTCTTAAAGTTGCTTTGAAATTTGAGAGAGAGAAACATTGCAGCTGTTGGCCAAAGAACTACCAAATAGGACATATGTTTAAAGCAGAGAATGGTGCTAGATTCTTATTGAAAAGGACACACAGGGCCTGATAGTGTCATAAACAACTAACAACAACAAAAAATGGAGATTGTTGAGTGACTTTTAGACTCGGGAAATTAAAGAATCAGAGAATCTTTTTAATGAGGGAAGGGGAACTTTCTTTGCATTTATTAAGATTATCTGAGATATCAAATGCATTTCAGACAGATGGTATAAAGTAGTGTCTGGGTCAGGTGGGGACAATGGCCTTCTGGAATGCATATAGCCAGCCACAGAAGGGGCTTCCATTCAGTACCAGTGTCTTGTTACTCTAAGGGAATGCAGGCCTTGCACACGTCATGGGATTTCTTAAGAGAAGACAGTAATCTGGATTTTAATGTGAAAGTTTCCGGGTCACTTTGCACAACTGCACAAATTGTGAACACACAGTATGCACAGTGTATGTAGTATGCCTATTTGTGAACCAAACAAAAGATTGCACAAAGGATAAATTTGGCAGGCAGTTTGCAGCCTCTGGTTCAGACTGTTAGAAAAGCCTTTTATTGAACTGAGATCTATTTTTCAGTAGCTTCGGTTCCTTGGATCTTAGGGTCTTGTGAACAAATGTAATCTTTACACATGCACACAACAGTATTTAAAATATTTGAAGCCAGTTGTCATATTTCTTTACCTAAATTTAGGGGCTGGTAAGCCAAAGAGATAAATTGTGTGTTGTGAGTGAATGACAGTGAGTGTAGGCTGGTCCCTACTTTTCTCTTCTCCCTCATCTGAGTGCTAACCATCACTTTAATAATGCATCTGGAATCTTGCCTTAAATCAAATCAACATGACTGGTCTGTTGTTTGGAGGCTCTGTCAATCTCTGGCCTACCCAGTGAAGAGTTCTAAGGTCTGCCACCTGTGGGGTCCTTCCTGCCAAGTCCCTGAACCCATGAGAGCATGGCTGGCAGGGGATTTGGTGAGTGGGATCCTAAAATAGTCTGTTGTGTCCACACCTGATGTTGAGGGAATTTAGCCCCTTGGTGACTTGATGAGCTTTAGACTATATCCTCTCTCACTAATTCCCTCTGTGTGTGGCTGGTCTCTTTTAGACTAAAAAGGTCATGCTTAAAAGCCAGTGGTACAGACTATGTACTGAGCTTGCCCTGTGTACAGTTCCAAGCACTGCTTTGTGTATATTGTCATTACATGCTCGCAGTAACTCTGTGAAGTATTAGCTTTCATTATTAGAGACAAGGAAGGAAACTGAGCACAAGAAACCCAACCACGACTACACAATTAATCAGTAGTAAAGTAGGGATGCAAACCCAGGAGTTTGGCTTCAGGATGTTTACATCTTCCTTCCTATGGCTCAGCCTAGGTCCCTGGGTCTTCACTACCAGTTACAATGGCTTCACAGACTGGAATTGGACTGTGAATAATACCCACTTTTGTAGAGACCGTGATCTCCTCTCTGCCCTGTGTCACGCAGGCAGCGTGACCTCCCCGTGTGCTTCATACCATCTCTGTAGCAGCCTGCAAAGACAGTGGCAAATGCTCTTGGGTGTTCATGTAATGGCCAAGGAAGTCTTATTGTTTGTTGCTGACCTACCTTGCTCTCCTCCTCTTTTCATCCCATGTTACCTCTAGGCTCTGAAATCACCATCTACTCTGACTGTACAATTTGGTGTTTGTACTTGGTCTTCTCTACATTTGAACCTTGACCTGATTTGACTTGACTTTCTAGCATTTAATGCCTCATGCTGGCCTGGCCCTGTTAAACTTCAAACCGACATGGGTTTGCATTTGGATTCTACAACTTCGTGGCTGTAAGATTTTTGAGCAAGTTAAATATCTCTTTGAGGTTTACCCTTAGCAAAATGGAGAAATTATACCTCACTTATTGAGTTATGAGAATTAACAAGCAACATGTATAAAATGTGTAGTACAGTATATAACACAAAAGTGTTCAAATGATACTTATTATGACAGTCATCATTGGAAAGTAGGAACTGAGTAATCCCTAACCAGGCCTTTAAAATCTCAACTAAGCCTTTACACTAAGCCTCAGATAGTTGCCCAGGATAAGATGAAAGCACTTGTTGCAATCTTTGAATAGTTGGCAGCTCCAAGTTTAAAAAACTAGGCCCTAAGATGTCCTTATCTATGATAAGATATGAATTTATCAAGAATGATCAATCACAATGATCGTTTATAGTATATGCAATGAAAGAAAGATGTAATAATTTTATTATGCATTCATTTAATTAAGCTACTATTTTATTAAAAAAAATCCTAACAGGATTATGTTTATGATTATCTGATTTTTTTTTTTTTCAGCTTTGTTCTACAATCCATCCTCTGTTAAGTACTATCTTTGGGGGGTTCAAACGAACTCCACTTAAAAAAAAGTAACCCATTTATTGCTTTTTGATCATTAAGAAATATTTGGAAAATATAGAAAGGTATAGAAAAGAAAATTAAAATTACCCATAATTTTTTTTATAAACGAGAAATAAATGCAGATAACACTTTGGTGTATATCCTTCTAGTCTTTCTACTTTGTAAATATGTAGTAAATAGAGATATAGTAATAAGAAATAAAGAAAAGAATTTCCCAAGTCATTAAATCATCCTTGAAAAACAGATTTCAAGTGCTGGTATATGAATACCGTCCTGTGGGTATATGGCTGTATGATAACAATTAACAAGTTATCTGATAAAATTACAATTTTTACTGCTATAAAATTGATATCTTTAAAGGATATGGCTTTCTATTTTTCCTTTCAGCATCTGAATCCTCCTTCTATGTTCAGGACTCATCCCCACCCCCAACTATAGAAGCTGACAGAGATGCCAGATACTTGATTTGCCAGCCTCCCTTGCAGCTAGAGTGTGGGCTCTCCTAGACCTTGCATAGAAGGGTAGAGGGTTGAAGAAGTGGGGCTGTGCTGAATGCATGTGCTGGGAAGGGTGGCAGCCGGAAGAGTGCGCAGTGGTGCCAGGAGCAGCCTCAGGGATGCTTGCAAGGAAGTCACTGAGTTTAAAAGTATGAACACTTCAAGTCTCTTTATTTAAATATCCTCTTAGAAAGCTAATTTAACGTACATTCCTGTAGCCATCAACATAACCAATCTCAGTCCTTTACTTCTAAAACGTGTGTTTCCATTACACACATTACCTCAAAAGTTATTGTTAAATAGGGTGAAGATGTCAGTATAATATGGAATTTGGTTTGGGCATAAGCAATTTCACCGCAGTTGCCAACAAGTAACAAAAACTGAGTGCAAGTTATATTAACACAGGGGAGGCAGCAAGCAACAGAAGAATATAATGCTGTGTGTGGGACCCCTTCACCTCCTGGGCTTCCTCTAGAATCGATTTGGCCACTTGCTCGGTCTAGGAGGTGCGTGATGCTTGATTCTCCCATATCGTTTTACAGTTTTTGTCTTTGTCTCCACGATTTGACAGTCTAATCCTTCTTTACATACTTTTCATTAAGCCAGCTTTCACTTTCTTTCAATAAGAAAATCCTGTATTTACTGTAGTACAATATTTCTTTAATGTTGTAGCTTTTTGTTTGTCTTAATTAGGATTGTTATTGTTTTTGTTAGTGCTCTGGTTACAACATGACACAGGTTTTGCGTGGCCTTCCCTAGCCCTATTTGTTTCTGTAAACTGTTATTTTTAGAGTGCAGTTCAGCAAAAGGCAGTTTCTTAGGAACGCTACATAGCATTCTGGGCTATAGCAGAAGCGAGGGCAGTTCCTTCTCTTGCCCCGTCGTATCAAACCCAGAGAGACTTGTTAAACATACAGATTTCAGAATCCACCTCAGATGTGATTCAGAATCTCCAGGGGGGATGGCTCTGGCAGTCTGTTAATATGTGACCCAAGTGATTCTTATGTTATACAAGTTAGGGAAAACTCTGTGCCCTAAGGTGGCACCAAACAGTCATGCTTGCCCCTCCCCAACATTAACGCAGTATTGCCTTCAATTAAAAGAGCCTTTGAAAAATCATTAATTACAACTATACCACCTTTGTGACTTAAAGTGTTCTGGTTCATAGGATCCTCCACTCTGTCTGGTTTTATTTGCAACGGTCCTGTTAAGGCAAGTCTTCTCAGACTTCATTTCATCCGCTCACACCAACGATGAACCCAAGCAACCTGCACAAAGGACCTGCTCTATTTCTATTATAATACATGAACTATCAAGTATGATGTAATAACAAAAGTTTTCTCTTTAAATGATACAGACAGGCTAAGTGAATTTTTATACAGCTTTACAAATACTAAGTGCAAATCTTGTGAAGATGGGGCTGAGATGAAGGGCAGAATAAAGATGGTAGGGGAAAGGGTGCTTTGTCAATAGAAACTTTACATGCATTAAAAGAGCATTACATTTAGAGGCTGTTTCTGTTTGTTGGTTTGTTTTAACAGTTTTGGGTTTGCTTTCTTGGTCTAGTCTTGACTATTGTAAAGAGGGAACTTTATTTTGTTTACTTTTCCTGCTTGAGCTAAAGTGTAGAAAAGACACATTATAAGACTGTCGTAAAAGATTTGTTGTAAACTTTGTAATTTGTTGCAATACTCTGTAAACTCAGAGTAAGAAAGATAAACCAACTCATAATGGCAATGCTTAAGTTCCAGAAATTTTCTTCCATAACAGCCTTGTTCATTATTCTTCTAGTTACACTTCTGAAGCCAGAAATCCCATAGTTTACATCAACATTCAACTGGACTTGTTACTTTCTCTGCTTATTAAAGAGAAACCCAATATATACCAGCCTATAAACAATAAGAAATAGTTGTTTTATATTAATAACATTCCACTCCTTCCAATTATTTACATGTGGGTAGGTAGGAAGATTTGAATGCACAGCAGTCAGTTTGGGTTGATTATCATGAAGAACTAAAGCAATACTTTTCAGGGCTTTGCATCAAGAGCAGCTTTGAATTTGGGCTCTCGTAGTGCACACCAATATGTTTGTAACTCCAGCAATAAAGTACTCTTCATCCCCATGTGAACTCGAAGAGGCCATCTGGGAGGGTGCTGTACACAATATTATGTTATTTGGGGCCTTTACTTCAACTGGGCCCCTTCACACGGGAGAACTGATTATAAAAAAGCAGTTTTCTCATGGTCTGGCTGTTTTTCATCATATCTAAAATCCTAGTGTGGAAGTCTAGGGCATGCAAAAGTTTCAAGCACTAGCACTGCCATTTAGGGAGTTCTCTTATGCCATTTTTAGTGAGTCAGGTCAGAATTTTCCAGCTGTCCTCTCCACCTACTACAAATACATGAAACCCTAGCAAAGCCCTTTTCACTGGTAAACACTTTCTTTGTTTAATTATAGATACATAATATATTAGTTCAATCTCTGTTTGGTATATCAAAATAATTCCACATGAGTCTGACAACATATATTGTAAGTTACCCTCAGAGATTGAGACAGAGTTAAGATCAACAGGAAGTTTGATCATTTAGAGTTTAAAAGAGTCTTAGATTTCTCTCTTTTCCTTCACTTCAACCGAACTTTTATTTCTTAGTTCCACCTTTCTACATACACCTTAAAAGTATTAGTTGTTGTAATTGATGCCATACCATAGGGTACCATCCAGGTCTGGGGCGCTCATTCCCCCGGCTGCTGGGAGTGCTGGTGGTTGACAGCTTTCAGCTGACCCGTCTCCATGCATTGCCCTCACCCAAAGCCATGCCCCTTCTTGGAGGCAGCCATTCCAAAAAAAGTCACAGTCTTCAATTCAGTTTTCAGAACAAAGGCAATTTCCAATCTAGAACCCATTTACTGAATGAGAGTTCAAAATTCCTGGAGAAAAAATGCCAGTAATTCCATGCCAAGTATATACAGTAATGATGACCCCCCATCCTCCCTTATTCTTTCCCTAAAATGACCTACAGCCATTTACTT
The DNA here is from genome assembly GCF_965194805.1 of Balaenoptera borealis. Lineage (NCBI taxonomy): Eukaryota > Metazoa > Chordata > Mammalia > Artiodactyla > Balaenopteridae > Balaenoptera > Balaenoptera borealis. Next base: position 28,771,897 of record NC_138861.1, read on the forward strand.
GGATATTTGTACAACAGAAAATGGAGAATACATCATTTCAAGGGTGTGTCAGATGTGAGGTCTGAGTTGACGTTGATGACCTGGAACTTAAGCATCATCATGACTTCCAAGTAATAGATGGAGTCCTGGTCCAGATCCAGCTCACAGTGTACCTGTTGGACTCATGGATGTAGCCAGTGGTCATTTCCTTGGTCCCCAAATGTCTAATTCCAATGGACCCATTTGGTAGTTGGCAGAATATATTGGTGCTTTGGCCTATAAGGTAAGAACTATCATTGTGGGAACAGCCAGGAGTAAATGGACAAGTGTAACATCCAAGACCTAAGGACATGGTGACCAGGGGCTTAAACCTCTTAACCATGGGGGTCTGGGTCACCCCTCTAGCAAGTCGGCTGACCAGCAGAGGTGATAACAGAGGAAGCGGGGAATCTAGAATGGTGGCAGACAAGGGAATAATACTCCACAGTGGCTTCGAGACCACCTGCAGTGGAAGGGCTGTAGTTTTGTTCCACTCACCTTTGTCAGTTTCCCTAGGAAAGGAGACCAAACAGAATCCTGCAAGAGCTGGACCCAGAATTTATTATATGACACACATGAATCTGAGTGGCATGAGGGCAGGTGGTAGATGCTGCAATGCGCCACTCAGATCCCCTCTTCACATCTGAGGCCGGCATCTTCCAAACCAATGGGAATGTTACCACCTCAAGAATTGCCTCAGCTGACGAGTCCTGCCTGGTCCAAAGTCACACACACACCTGTCCTCAGCAGCCTGTTTCTAATGCCTGGTCAGTGAGGGTGAGGATAAAGGCAAACCCTGTTGCCTCCGGGGAAATAATGAAGGGCATCCTAACTCTGGAGCTCCCTGAGAGATCAGGTGAGGCCTTTTTGTGAGACTGCATCAACGGTTCAACTATCTCCTTTGCTCAGTCAGTTTTACTTCCTTCTCTCTGCCAGGGGGCGTTAATCAAAGGTCATTAACTTCCTGCTTGCAGATCCCCATCTCAGAGTCTATTCCAGGGAACACCACCTAAAGCAGTTATTAAAGCAGAAATGATGCCAGATGTAAGATGTGTGGTCATCTTATCTCATGGAAGCTTCTGTAAGTTCTCTCGTTACCCCTTCTGGGTGAACTTCTGCGTTAAACAAGCAGCAGAAAACCCTGAATATCAGAAGTTTACTGATGCCCTTCTTTTCCTCTTCCTTATCTCAGCCAGCAAAACCCCTTCATTTTTCTTTGTAATGGCTCTTGAGCTAATTATCATCATCATTATTACTATATTTAATGTACATAAATTGTTTCTTATCTAGTTTAGACTCTTCTCCCCTCCCATGTAGGTATTTCAGTTGGTTCTTCACTGATCTCTTGCCTCCTGCCTCTTTATCACTCCTAAACCATTCATTATATACAATGTTTTCTGGTTGATTTCCCCCAAATTCAACATTATAATAGTACCTCACTGCTTATAAATATGAAATAGCTCAATTAAGTAGAAACTGCATTTCTTCGTGTGACATCCCACAGGCCTCTGCCTTCTGGGCCATATTGACCTTTTTCTAATCTATTTTATAAATAGTTACTGAATATTGACAAAGATAAAAATGCAAGTCTGCCTTAAAGTTGCTCAGAATGATTTCAAAACTTCTGCTGCTGCCACATTCTATGTGCAACACTATTCCTTGAATATATTCTCTCACAAATATTGATTCTTTTAAGAATATAAAATGTTCAAGCAAAATGAAAAATACAGAGAATTATAAAGTAACTGGGTACTAGGTTTTAATAGTTTTCAAGCTTATTTAATTTATCTTTAGTTTTTTTATCAATAATTCATTTGAGATGCTCCTGTATAGCTTTTTCAGATCTCATTCATTTCCAAAAATATTTTTTCTTTTTTTTTCCTTTTCTCATATAAATATTTAAGGCTACACATTTCTTTTTATATAATCTTAACTGCATCCTAGATGCTTTACTATGTAACAATTTCCTTGTCATTAAATTTTAAGGTTTTAAAATTATTTTGACCTATGAATTATATTTGTACTTAAATTTCCAAATGTATGGAAGTTTTGTAGTTGTTTTTATGTTTTTATTGTTTATTTCACAGAATAGTCTTTGTTAATTTAATGTTTGCTATGTGTTATAAAATGTGGTAAATTTAGGGATATGTTTCCTGTAGATATGGAAGTAATATGTATTTATAAGTTGGGGGTTTATAGTTCTATGCATGGTTACTAAATACAGTATGTATGGTGTCATTCAATCTTTCACTTCTTTAATTCTCTTTTGGATTGATCTCTCAATTATTGAGAGAAGTATAATAACATCATTCACTATGATTATAATTCGCTCAACTTTCTAATTTTATGAATTTGCACCTTATATTTTGAGGCTCTGTTACTGGGTCCATATGTTGTAATCAGGGAAGAAAAGTCATTTGTTTATTGTGCTTGATTTTTAACAACAAATGGCAAGCTCAGGTCTTAACACTGGCTGTTGGGAGGCAAGTCTCTGTGAGTTGCTCATGTCTCTGCATCTCTTACAAGTGAGGCAGTGATTGCCCTTCGGTCTGAACTATCTTTTCAAGGATGTTTGTATAGTGATTAACAGTGGAAGATAGGTAGTATATTCCTCTGGAACAAAGGGAAGGCATACCCATTATAAAAGACTGGGGTTTCCTAAGCTCAGGGTTCCACTCCTGTAACACAACCCACAGGCATCCATTGGGTCCAACACCATTGCTCCTATGAGCCTTGGCAGGGATGAGGGGACTGATGCAAACATGCTGATGCTCATGCTTCTTGAGTAATAAAATCCTTTGTCTCCTTCCCAGAGGTCTTCTACAAGTTTCCATGAAACTGTGGCAGGCTAATATGATAAAAATCCTTTGTCTTTATCCCAGAGGTCTTCTACAAGTATGCATGAAACTGTGGCAGGCTAATATGATAAAATCCTTTGTCTTTATCCCAGAGGTCTTCTACAAGTATCCATGAAACTGTGGCAGGCTAATATGATAAAAATCCTTTGTCTTTATCCCAGAGGTCTTCTACAAGTATGCATGAAACTGTGGCAGGCTAATATGATAAAATCCTTTGTCTTTATCCCAGGGGTCTTCTACAAGTATCCACGAAACTGTGGTAGGATAATATGATAAAATCCTTTGTCTTTATCCCAGGGGTCTTCTACAAGTATCCACGAAACTGTGGCAGGCTAATATGATAAAATCCTTTGTCTTTATCCCAGGGGTCTTCTACAAGTATCCACGAAACTGTGGTAGGCTAATATGATAAAATCCTTTGTCTTTATCCCAGGGGTCTTCTACAAGTATCCACGAAACTGTGGTAGGCTAATATGATAAAATCCTTTGTCTTTATCCCAGGGGTTTTCTACAGGTATCCATGAAACTGTGGCAGGCTAATATGTTACCTCTAAAGTAGGGTAAATCTTAGACCCTTTAGAGTTCTTCACTTCATTCTACAACTTGTCTGTATTGCTGCTTCTATTACTTCCTTCACACTCCACAGTGCCTATTATAGCAAGTTCTATTTGATTTATGTGGTAGCTGCCTAGAGAATTCTCTGAAACACAGTAACAGTTGTTTATGCTATTGCTGATAGAACATTGCAAAATGGTGTTTTATCTCCCTCCAAATGGTTTTAGTCTGGATTTTAGCCTTGAAAAAGGTTTAAAAAACTTCCTTCATTCTTTCCCAGCAAAGTCAAACTTGAGCTATAATTTGTTTTTTGATTTGAGATTTGATCAGTCTGCCTTTGCATTTCCTTCAGCATGATTTGAGTGGATTAAATACTTTTTTAATATTTGCAAATCATTAACTAATATTATTACGTAAATAACTTGACCTAGTTATCAGTTCTGGAAATAAGATCAAAACTTAGTTATCCAGATGGTCAAGTTCCTCAGCTGCCTCTTTCAAATAGTCTGCATTCTTCGGCATGCTCTGTCATAATCTTTCACATATTGTGTGTTGAAGCAATAAACATCATTTTATATTATTCTCTGCAAAAGTAAATGTGTCGCAAGATTAATAAATAATATGTAGCCCATGGCCAAATGGTAATGGTTTTTGCATTTTATGCTGTTTTTCATGAATTACTCCATGGTTGCCCTCTATGGTCAGAATAATTGAATGCTGGCTGTGATAATTGTTGCAGTTTGCTCAAATTATTCATACTAGGAAAAATTAATGGCCCAGATAAATCCTCAGACTTTCCTGTCTCTTAGAGCTGGTTTAGTGAATATTTACTTGTTGTAAGTATAGAAAGTTCTTAAGTAGAGATATAGTTTGAACTTTGCTTAAATTTTTAAACTGCCCATAGCCTTTTAAAATTTTAATATATTTTATTTACTATTAAGTAAGTACAAAAAGAGATGTATGAAATACATGTAAAGCATAAGGAGCCAGGATTCAACAATATATGCATGCCTACCTCCAAATTTAAAAAAATAAAGATCGCTACTATCACCTTTGATGTTTTTTGTGAGTGCCTCATTATTTCCACCTATTTTCCTGTCCCTTCAGATATATCCACTCGCTTGAAATTTGTGCTTATAAATCCCTGGATTTTTTTTTTTTTTTTTTTTCCCTGGATTTTTTAAATAGATAAACCACATATATTGGTATCTGTAAATATTTTAGTTTTCTGTTTTTAATCATTACATAAACGTAAAAAATAGCCTATTTATTCTTTTATGACTTCTTTTTGCATTCTGTATTGTATCCTAAAGATTCACCCAGGTCTTTTATAATTTAGATTCCATTCATTTTCATTGTTGTTTAGCATTCCATTTATGACTATAGCACAATTCATTTATCCATTCTACAGCTGATGGACATTTGTGTTGTTTCCACACCACTCTTCTAAACAGTGTGATGCTGAACTGTCAGTCTCCTGGCACATGGGTGCCAGAGTCCAAGGCAGTAGTCTTAAAACTGGGAAATTAGTACAGGGGTAAACAAATGTTTTCCCTGAGGTATGTGCAGCACACAGTTTTAGGGGGACCAATTTCCAAACCCTTTGCTTCTATGTATACTCATTCCTAAAATTGATCTCCCTGAGAACTTACCTGAAATGCAGGTCTGACTTGCTCACTTCCCCTGTAACAGTCCTTTTCCCTCACTTCACGAAGGACATGCCTTTCACTATTGGCCTTACTACAATGCTTTATTCAGGGGTATAATAACCTCTTACTACAATGCTTTATTCAGGGGTATAATAACTTCTAGGGTACCAAACAACAGGACTGTTTGAACTATTGCTCTAGGATAGTGTTGAGAAAGCTCATTATTTGAACATCTGCCGTTACGAGTGAAATTGTGTACCCCACAGATCCATAGGTTGAAGTCCTGATGCCCTGAACCTCAGCATAAGTAGCTCAAATATTGATTACAATTTGGTTTTGTAATAGGCAAATTTTCTGTATTCCCATCTACTTATTGATACTAATACATTTTCTCAGAGCTTACATCTATAGAGACAAAACATAGGAAATTATGCTTAATCCTCTAATTCTAGCAAAAACAATACCTATAAATTAATTCACGACTTTAAAAGAATCATTTCACTTGTAGATCAAAACCACAATGAGATACCACCTCACACCCGTCAGAATGGCCATCTTCAAAAAGAACACAAATAACGAATGTTGGTGAGAATGCGGTAACCTTTGTGCACCATTGGTGGGAATGTAAATTGGTGTATCCACTGTGGAAAACAGTATGGAAGTTTCTCAAAAAACTTAACACTACCATATGACCTAGTAGTTCCACTTCTGGGTAGATATCCAAACAAAACAAGAACATTGATTCAAAAAGAAACAAGGTACATGCACCCCAATGTTCACAGCAGCACTATTTACAATAGCCAAGACATGAAAGCAACCTAAGTGTCCATCAACAGATGAATGGATAAGAAAGATGCAATATATATATCTAGAAAACCAACAATAGGGAACGATTAGGCTAATTATGGTAACTCAACTAGATGGAATATTACTTAGTCACCAAAAATGGTCACTATACAATGATCATTCATTCTAACAAGGAAAATGTTTATAATAAAAGACTGAGCACAAAAACAATAAAAATTCCAAGTTCAAGGTGAAAAAAAAGAATTATTTCACTGAGATAGATTATGTTTTGCTTATTAGTATTTAGATAATTCAAAAATATATTTAATGTTGCTTTGATTATTGTGTACTATTATTTATAAGGTTAACTCAATAAAAAATTAACAAAGACATGATCATAGGAAATTTAAAAAATTGTCATTTAAATTTACAATCTTGTTTTTACTAGAACAAATTTTTTTTTTTTAATTTTTATTTATTTATTTATTTATTTATTTATGGCTGTGTTGGGTCTTCGTTTCTGTGCCAGGGCTTTCTCTAGTTGCGGCAAGTGGGGGCCCCTCTTCATCGCGGTGCGCGGGCCTCTCATTATCGCGGCCTTTCTTGTTGCGGAGCACAGGCTCCAGACGCGCAGGCTCAGTAGTTGTGGCTCACGGGCCCAGTTGCTCCGCAGCATGTGGGATCTTCCCAGACCAGGGCTCGAACCCGTGTCCCCTGCATTGGCAGGCAGATTCTCAACCACCGCGCCACCAGGGAAGCCCTAGGAGAACAAATATTAATAAAAGACTTTCAAGTCTAAAATATATGAAGGTAAAATTCAGTTTAAAAAGTAGACTTTAAGAAGATACAGGAAAAAAGAAAAAGTAACACTGAAAAATTTTACTCTGTTGAAGTACCTAATTTAGCGTTTTCTAAGTAGTTGTTGGTGAGTTTTAAATTACCGTGCTATTTACATTCCATTGGAAACATTTAACGAGGTGATGTAATCGTTTCATTTAAAAAGATCATATTCACCACATACTGAACAGATATTATTTTCAACTTTTTAAACTTAGGCTGAAAATTTTGGATGGCAATTTAAAAAATATGGCAGAGGGTGTACTTTTACAAAATTCTCTTAGATGTGCAACAAGCAAAAAAGTTTGAAGAACACTGATCTAATTTCATAAAATATGCTTATCTTCAACTTTACAAAATAATGCCAGGCTGCATAGATACACATATCGGCAAGTTGGAATAATTTTTTTTTTTCCTGTATCCTCACCAGGATTTGGAATTTTCAGATTTTAACACCCCCCTCCTTTTCTTAAACCCCTATGGATGTGCATACACTGGTTTCTCATTGTGCTTTTAATTTGGATTTCCCTGGTTAATAATTAGAAAGCATCTTTTCATATGTTTATCACCATATGGGTTTCCTTTTCTGTAGAGTGCCTATTCAAGCTTTTGCCCATTTTTTTTCCTTTGAGTAGTTTGTGTTTTTCTAATTGCTTTGAAATAATTCTTAACATATTCTGGTTACTAACTCTTTTTCAGTTATATGTATAGAAGATACTTTCAGTTCATGAGTTGTATTTTTATTCTTTATAGTGTTATGTGATAGACAAAAAGTTTGAGTGATTTCTTTGCATCTTAAGAATTTCTTCTACTTCAAAATCATAAAAATTATATTGTCAGCTAAAACTTTCCCTTTCACATTTAATTCTTTAATCAATCTGGAATTGTATGCATTCAATTTCATTTTTTTTCATGTAGATAATTATTATAGCTCCAATTATTGGAAAACACCATCATTTATTTATTTTTTATATATTTATTTTTTGGCTGCGTTGGGTCTTTGTTGCTGTGTGCGGGCTTTCTCTAGTTGTGGCGAGCAGGAGCTACTCTTCTTTGCGGTGCACAGGTTTCTCATTGCGGTGGCTTCTCTTGCTGCGGAGCATGAGCTCTAGGCGCACGGGCTTCAGTAGTTGTGGCACGTGGGCTCAGTAGTTGTGGCTTACGGGCTCTAGAGCGCAGACTCAGTAGTTGGGCGCATGGGCTTAGTTGCTCTGCAGCATGTGGGATCTTCCTGGACCAGGGATGGAACCCGTGTCCCCTGCATTGGCAGGTGAATTCTTAATCACTGCACCACCAGGGAAGTCCCCGCCATCATTTATTTGCTCATTGCTCTAAAGTGCCAACTCTGCTATAAATCAGCTTTCCGTTTACATATGTATAGGCCTGTGTCTGGGCTCTCTATTGTTTTATAGAATAACTTGTCACTCCCCGTGTAGCAGAAACTATGTTTTCAGTTCATCAAGCCCATTTACTTCTGGGCACACCGTGCTACCATATTTCCCAGCCCCTCTTACAATTGAATGCGGCCATGTGACTGAGTTCTACAGGGGATGTAGACAGAAGTTATGTACGTCACTTTCACAACTAGCCCCCAAGTTTCCCACGAGATCCTTCATAGTCTCTCTCATCTCCTGTCTGTGGCAGGTGTGGAGGACCCAATGGAGTATTGTGAGTCTATAATCAATGGCAGAGTCTAGGCAGGAGTCCGGGGTTCTGAAAATCTGCATGATTCTCCTCCCAGCTCGTCACCGTGTATCTCTCCCTCCTCATCTGCCGCCGATGTGCCTTGGACTTTTGTTTTTATTCTCACTTGTTTAAACCGATATAGATAATTGAGACCTGAGTGCAATAGACTTAAGATTTTTATACTTGCACCTCCTTCCACTATGCACGTGGGAAAACTGTGAATAGTGCGATATGATGCGGACTCCATGAGGATATAGATTACATCACTGGCAAAATAGAATCAGGATATTGAGTCCATTTCCATAAAATTATACTCTCTTTCTATTAATAAGAGGCAAATAAGACATCTGATCTTTCAGGAGGCCATCACACACTCTAGCTAACAGTTTATTCCCCACTGAGATAGATGAGGGTGAGATCACACCTCTTTTTGAAGGTACATGAGAAAGTAACTAGGTCAACTACAAAAGATAGGTGTGAAGGTGCCAGGATTGAAATGCATGTTTTTTAAATATTTGGAAACGTTTTTAATTCTAAGCACAGGTCTGCTCCAATGAATGGTAAATACTGTCAGTAGTTGCCTACTTTTTTTCTACCTGGAAAGAAATCACATTAAGAATTTTTTCTTTGAATTTAAGGGCAAATGTTTGACATCATTTTTACAGTCCTTTGGTGATGTGGGTAAGATGTCTGTGTTGCCTTCATGCATTTGGAGAAAGCGTACTGAGCGCAGCTCCTGGAGTTGGCTCTGTTTTATACTCCGGCTCTCCTGCATAACTTGGTGACTTTGGGCAAGTTACTTAACCTCTCTGCATCTGGTCATTTATCCATAAAATGGAGATGACAATGGTCTCATCTCATAGGGCTGTTATGAGGAGTAAATGAGATGGTTTATGTAAAGCACCTAGAAGAGTGCCTAGACGTAGCAAGTCTTATTAAATGTGGGTTAGGTAGTGTGAGAAATCTGAGCTAATGACAAATTCGAGGAGACAGAAAAGATAGGTGGACAAGGTTAAAAATTCAAATTGATGAATAATTGTGGAATTATAAAGATATGTTGCTCTAATAGAATATTCTGGTAAAAATTAAAATGTATACTAATCTTACAATCTGATGTATTTGCATTTGGCCATTAGGAAAACTACAGAAAAAGCCTTTACACAATGAGTATTTTTTTCAAAGGCAGTTGCCAAAGGAGCTCAAATTATTGTCTTCCAGTGAAAAATATTATCGTATTTGAAAAATTATGAAGCAAATGACTCTTTATTGATACACAAACACATGCAATATACAATTGGAATATTATAATGAAGGGTACAAATAGCCTTTGTCAGAAAGGAGATAATTGTTCTGTCACCTTCCCTCAAATATTGTCAAATATATTTTAGGGTGATCATTGCATAAACTCAGAAAAGACAAAGAGGACAAGAGAATTAAAAATATATGATGCTTTATTGTCAAAAATAGACAAACTTTAATTTCCTTTAACAGGAATATTAACTTAAGAGTCTCTATAAGTCACCACTATTTTGTGAGTGTAAAAGACAAGAGGGTCAAAGACAACTGTTAGTGGAAAAAGGACAACAGTTCTACATCCATGCCAGAGACTCCTCGCCCACACAATTACAGTGACCTTCAGAGCCCTGGACAATAATAGACATGCAAAACAACTCGACTTATCCTGGCCCAGTCCTGTAAGATTGGCTTTGTGGTATCTTTCCAAGCATTTGAAGAGTTCAATTTGTTAGAACACTTGCTGATTTGAATAGTGAAGTTTTAGGTCATTTATGGGAACAGGATCACACCTGCTTTTGAATTACACCAGGATGAAGCCATGGTCCCTACAACCCTGGCCTCAGGTATGTAAGGTGGTGCTAAGGAGACCTGAATAAGCTCCTTATCCATGACCTACAGCAAGGATGTGAAGGTCTTCCTGGATGAACATGATAATGTGTAGGTTATGTTCTCTCATTAACATAAAAAGAAAAAGATCTAGCTAGTTGGAACAAGAGAAAAATAAGGCCTTTATTTTTCCCTAGGGACAGGTATCCAAGGATGAAGAAAGCTGGGTGTGTGCACTGGTTATCTAGATCATGACTTTCATTCTCTAGTCTGTACTATAAACCAGATACCCATGGTCAAAGGAGACTTTGTAAATAGACCCATCTTAATAATTAAAAGTGGTAGTGTGCAGCTATCTCCTTTGAAGATTCAGGTTAAGGCGAGTTCCTTTAGTTTTCAGGAGAGGCCAAGGATGAGATAACACTGACAGGATGAGATGGTTCTTCTGAGATCAAGCATATGTAAAAGCAAAAAGATGCTAGATTATCAAGTGAATGAGAAAGGAACCGGAACTCACTTCCCGTCCTTATACACATTCACCATTCACTCAATGGAAAAGTAATCAACTTCATGCAAACAAATCAGCATTTTCCATTTTTCTAGCTTAAAGATAAAATTCAATACTTAAGAACTAGAAAAACTGAGCTTATATTGTACCATAAAGTTATTTAAAACAATACTGTGGTTACTGAAATGGTAGCTCAAGCTTTTGCCACCTCTTTGAAACAGAAGAGTGGAGAAGATGCAGAGAGACAGAGAAGTACGTAACTCTGTTCTTACTGTGACGTTCCTTATTCACATTTGTGTGGGGTTAAGTTTGAATTAAGCTCACCTACTTAATCCTATCCTCCTGTATAAGAACATGTGAGTAGGGGCAGGAAATGGGTGGTATGAGCTTTTGCAAGTTTTGATGGGCTAAGCATCATTCAGTTAAGATTCTGTGATTGAAAGAATCACTCTAAAAACGTACAGAAAAATAGCCATATGAAAATCAGACTAGGCAAAGTGGGTTTATACAGTCTAGTAGCAAGACTACCTGGAAAACTTGTGGAGTCAAATAAAAAACTAAAGTGGATTGCTTCTTTTTTTCTCCTTATTCCATTCCATTCCATTTTGTAAAAACTGTGATAAATGTAGACAATGTACTTCTCTTGTAGGTCATTTTTCAAAAGTCCCCAGATAAGCCCTTGAGTTGGGGTGGCCGTGAATATGAAATAGAAAGAAGATGAACTCAGTTTGGGGTTTCCTACCAAGAGCAGGCAGGGCAAACTACAATGACTTTAATGGAGCGCTGCGAAGTGTTATTACCCAGTCAGAAAAAGGACCCTTTCCAGTGCTTCCCTTTCAGCACTCTTCAATGACTGTTGTACCAATCAAGGAGTAAAGCTTTTTCTTAACAAGTCGGAATCCTGAGCTCAGGATCAGAGTTCGCCTGAGGCCAGAAGAGAAGCGACCTCGACTAAAGAAAAAATCCCTGAAGCTCATCCATGAGCAGTTCTCCTGCTTAAACACCAGGGTAAGCTCAAAGGTGGGCACCACGCTAGAATCGCACACAATCCTATCCAGCTTTTTACATACATTTTCAATTTCCAAGTTCACGTGCATAACGCAGCCCCGTAGGCCGCAGGGCTCCGTGGAGGAGAGCCGCAGGACGTCTTGAGCAATCCTCTGGGTCAGTTTCTCAGGAACAAGGACTTTCGAGCAACCGAGTTTGGTGTGCTTTGATTTGGACAGACAGTTCTCCAGCATTTTAACCAAGCTCTGGCAAGTCGTCTCCTCAAATATCACCTCGTTGAGGTTGGGTTCAGGAACAACATAATCCCAGTAGTCAAAATCTGTGGAAAATGGAAGTTTAAGATTAAAAAAAAAAAAAATCCAGGAGCAGAAAAAACATACCGAGATATAGCAACATTGTTTGTTTCTATCTGTTACAGCTACTTGTTCTAATATTTGTTTGGAAGTCAGCTGATCTCTCTCTGCTCTTAACTCGCTGGGTAATAAAGCAAATCATTTAACTTGAGACTGAAAGTTCACCTATGAAATAAAAGTTTTGATAAATAAGGTGGGTAGGCTATAACCATTTTTTAATAAATTTATATGTGTACACACACACACAATCTGACTATGCATCACAAATCTATTTATGGTTATCTTAGAATACTAGTGATTTTCTTTTCTTTCTTGCTCCCTGATTTGCTTATGGGGATTTTCTAATTTTCTTTTACAGAGACTATGCATTAGTTCTGGAATAAAAATGTTAATAATTTTTTTTGACTAAGGATTATTACCTTCTAACTCTAAGAATACATTCACTTACTATCGTAAAAAACAGATTTTTTGCTATTGTCCTTTAGTGATGAACTTAAAATGAACTTTGAACTATACTAAACATCAATTAAATTTGTGTTTTCTTTGTAAGTCTTTACTGTAATGACCTGTAGATCCCAATTTTAGCTTCAACCTCTTCGATTAAAAATTGCTCAAAGAGAAGACCTCTGAGGTTCACATGGATATTTATAACTGGCTGGGTAGTTTTTTGTAGCCAAACAAAACAAAATAGTCCTAGGAAAACAAAATTAGATTTGCTCAAAGGAAAGGAGATAGCTCTGCATTTGGTCACCTACGTTCCAAATTAATCCTACCACTTGGCAGGATGCCTCACCACACACAGTCAACTGAGCAAGCACAGGCAGATGCCCTGTGGGCTCCCCACCCTAAGCCTACTGCACTTCATTGGCTACTGCATTTTCCTCTCTCCACATCACGCATAAACTTAGATCATTGCTTTTTTTTTTAAAACTAATTGAAACAAATGCCCTCCAAATTATAAGGCTCCATATTTTATCTATGTTGAAAATAGAGAATTTTAGAGCTTTGGCCTATAAAACTAGATCATCAACCACTTTGCCTTCTAAATGAGGAAGGCCCAAAGATCTTAAGCAATTGGTGCCCACAGCTCCTTAGTGGCAGAGCAGTGTATTACTTTAGAAACTCCTGTTTAAAATTGCAAATGACAATATGTCCAGCATCACTGCTGTTTTAAAGTTTCCTTTTGGCCTTAAAAAATGAAATAATGGGTATATCCACAAATAGAATACTACTCAGCAACAAAAAGGAACACATACTTATAGAAGCAACAGCGTGGATCTCAAAATCATTAGGCTGTGGGAAAGGAACCACATACAAAAGAGTACATATTACATGCTCCATCTGCATGCAACCCTAGAGGTAAAAGTAATCTATAGCGACAAAAAGCAGATCAGTGTTTCCCTGGGGACGGGAGAGGTAGAGTGGGGAATTGATGGCAAAGGGGTACATGGGACTTTGAGGGCAGAAGGTGATGGTAGTGGTTACACAGGTGAATACACTTGTTAAAACACACATAATTGTACACTTAAAATTCACCATAACTTCACAACTACCATGTAGGGTAGGGATCTGTACAGTTTTTAATCCCGAAGAGTGTATTAGCCGCAGACTAGATGGATGCAGCCCTTGGGATTTTATCTTTTGCTTCTTTTGTTTCTCACCATCATGGACAGAAGATGCTAACAGTTTGGAAAGGAGTCTCTCTCAGATGGATTTTGTGGCACCTCCAACATTCAAGGAGCGGGTCGACCCTGCACGCCCGCCCATCCCATCTATCCAGGGGCTGCGACCTTTGGAGGGAAGAGAGGTAGGCGGCTGGGAAACTCACCATTTAGTAGGTTCCCCGGGTGGAAGCCACGGTCCAGCAACTCCGAAATGCTAGCCGGGTTCTTACTGCTCAAACTGCTCGTTGCAACCATGGTCAACGGCTCTGTTTCCCTCGCGGGGCGGAACGGCCTTTCCGGGGCGCTAGAAAAAGGAGGCAAGAAGGACAGATTTGCAAAAGCAAGGAAGACGTGCAGAGGCTCCTAAAATGCCGAGTCCCCGGAGCGAACAAGCCGAAGCATTCCTTTTCCAAAGGGGAGGAACCGGCCTCTGCAACTCAGGTTCACAAAACTCCGGGAGCGCAGACGCCAGCAGTCACAACCTGAAACTAATTCAAAGTTAGCAAAACTTGGAGCCGGCTTGCCCCGCGGAGCTCACCCCCGCGCCCGGAGCACCGGAGCCCCCAGGCCCCGCGCCTCCCACCCAGGCTCACTTGCTGGGAGTTCGCCGGGGCCGACGCGCTCGCTGGCCAAAACCCTGCGGGTAAACCGAGGCAGGCACCGTCTTCAGGCGGCCCCTCCCTCGGGGGCTTAGGGACCTGCGGACCCAAGCGGCAATCGGCACCCCGCTCGCCCCCAGCCCACCCCGCCCCAGCTCCACTAAGCTGCCTCGCCTCTGGGGCGGCGGGCGTTTTATAGGCCCAGCCTCCTCACCCTGCCCCGGCCCGCCCACCTGCGCCGCCCCGCCCCGGCCCCGGGCCCCGCCTCTCCAGGGTCCGGTTGCATCGCAACCCCGATACTTCCAGCAGCCCTAGGCCAGCCGCTGGGAGTTGAGGCTAAGTTTGCGGTAGCGTTGACACCTGCTGTTTCCTGGGTGGGCCGCGGGTCCCCGTGAGTGCAACTCCGGGGGCACGACTCGCCCAAAACTGACCGCTCCCCTCCGCCACCAGCCAGGATTCTTTGGCGCGATCTCTCCCCTAGCGTGCGCGTACACACTCACACTCCTGATGCCCTTGTTGACTTTCTGTCCCGGGCAGCGGGAAGCTTTCGGCCTTTTGTCTGTTACCGTGACCTGAGGCTTTGCTCTGTCAGACTGACCACTTTGCTTAAATCTGTGTAGATATTCAATGGGCATCATTTCTGCGCTTAGTTCTGGCCTCTCACCGAGTCAGCTCGACTCCGCGTCCCGTCCCAGGGTCTCTGTATCCTCCTCTCCCGCACGCGCTCCGCTCTAGTTTGCCTTCCCGCATCCGAGGCTCTCCAGCCTCGGGTCTTCGCTGCACCCCCGGCACCCTTCGTACTGCTTCATCTATGACTAATGCGTTTTCACCGCGAGAAGGGTGAGCCTGGTACCCTTCTAATTAGACCTGGCTCCAGAGCGCCGGCAGCTTGAATGAAGGGGAGTTTGCCAAGAAACTAAACAAAACCATTAGTGGGATTTTAGCTGCTTCCACCATCCTCCCGGGCTCTGGGAGCAGTTGTCATTCGCAAAGGCAGCAGTTCCTGGCGAGCCCCGTTAGCGGGAGGAACTTGGTCTTGGGCGGTCTTGAAGGGGCTCGGGGCAATGAAGATACAAGTACAGTGTTTTATATCCTGCCAGGGATATAATCCCTGTGAAGCTTGATGCGCAGTCCTGAACCTGAGCCCACAGAGGGACAGAGGAGCGGCTCAGGGTCAACATGCTCGCCCAACCCACCAGCAAGAAGCCAAACATTATGTGTTCATCCACTGTGCCTAAGCCACACTGTTCCCGCTTTGGTGTGCCGGTAGAGATGATCTGGTCAGAGGGAGCTTTCCCAAAGACGGTGGTGGGTCAGGAGAGGAGAGGCAGGGGAGACCTGGGGGGAGAAGAGTTTCTACAAGTAGGAGGTTCTAGTGTTGGCTCCCAATCCTTTAGGAGTCTGTGTACAAGGATCTGCAGGTTAGGGCCTTGAGAAGCAGTTTCAGCTGTCCAGGCTAAGAACTCTTAGTAAGAAAAACAACCACAGAAGGGGTGAGGAAGCTGTGATAAACAGATCCGTGGGAGGACACTGGGAGGCAGAGCTGCAGAAATTAAAACCAGCTTGACGGTCCATTTTTAACTCAACTCAGGCAGCTGCACTGCCTGAAGGTCAGGGGAGCCAAGGAAGGAGATGTGATAGGCTGGTCTTTGAAAGCAGATTTCCACCTCTACTTCGACAATGGAAGAGGGGAAAATAAGCCCATTTAAGCCAATTAAAAAGCCATTTCAGCGGCAGATGTGTTCGGGACCAATGGATGGTCAGTCGGGTATGGCAGCTGCCTGGCAGCTGGGGGCGGGGGCAGGCCACAGAGTCTCCTTGTTTGGGTGGCAGTGCTAGTGAGGCTGCCTCCTACCTGCATCCAAGGAGAGTGGTTAGGATTAATATAGTAAGTGATCTGAACCTATACCAGTGAAGCAATTACCCATTTCAATTTCCTTAGGGTACTTAGGCATAACTCATAAACTAAGTACTCCCAAAAGGCCAGAAAGATTATTGGAACTTCTAGAATGTAGCAGTTACTCTCGGCTCACCTGAGTAACTGAAATTTTGCAAAGCCCTTGGAGATTTTACTGCAGAAAATAATTTTACTTATTATGAAAGACTTTGAATAATATCATTCTTTTTGACTGAATGGGCCTTGCTCTGAGGAATTATAGGGCATAAGTAATGACTGATATAGAAAGTGTACCTGGGATAATTAGTGGAGATTGTCCTTTTTTATCTTCTTAAAAGGGTAAAAAAAATCCTTTCTATCATTGGTTTGCATCTTTACAGGGTTAAATAAACAGAGCTGATTTTTCAAAAGGAACTATAGGACAGAATTAGGAGAAACTAAGTGCCATAATAGTCTTGTCAAAAGATGACACACTTAGTCTATTAGAGTTTTTAATGTTGTGGATACAGTTAATTATTTGTAACCGAAAGTTCATCACATTGGTGTACCCCAGGTGTTTATCAGGTGCAGTGATGAAGTATGTTTCATTGCTGTACCCCTCTAATTATCCTCTCTAATTAATACTGTAAAGGTAGTTTATAAGGCTGCTTACTGGAAATAATAGTTGTATATGAAGAGAAAATCTAATTGATTAAATAATTTTATTGCCTTTCATACACCAGTGTACTATAACACACTACCAAAACCATGAACAAGGACTTTAACTTAAGCATGCTTGCTTTTCTATTACTATGATTTACTCATCCACCTTCCTAAAAAAAAGGGGAATAGCAGTAACAAATGGCAACAGTATGTTCATCTGATGTATACACCAATAAATTCCATGCTCCCTCATGTATAAATATAGTGTTTATAATATCATTGCTTACATAAAGTGCAAATTCAGAATACCAGGGATTTTGCAAAAAACAAAAGACAATATGATGCTTTGGTATACTGTTATAAGAAATACTTGTGTCTTCTGCATTTGTGATTTAGAGTGTTGAATATTTATTACATGTTTTGCCAGCCATTTTTCTCTCTTTATCCAGTATGTGCTATTGTTCCTGAGCTCTTATTAACACATTTACATTCAGTGCATTGCTTATTTCATTTCATAAACTATGACACCAGAGGAAAAAATGACTGGGTTTCTTAATCTGTACAGTGGATTCAGGGAGGATTTACAGGATATGGAAGTTGATCTGTACAATATCCAAGGTCCCTTAGCAAGCTTATAGGGTTGTTGTGAGGATTAAAAGAGAAACCCTTATAATCAATGCTAAATATTATCTTTTTTAATATACAAATCTGAGATCTTTGAGTGCACTCTGGCTTCCCTTAGTTGTGCTAAATTTGTAAATCTAATACTCATGTGAGCCTTAGAACAGGGCCTGATACCTAGCAAGTACTTAATGAGTGATAGTTACTGTTATTGGTATTATTGTTGTTCTGATATTGTAGTTTTCTGGTTCAATGAAAGCTAGAGGGGCTAAATGGAGTTAGAGAAGTATTGCTAAAGTAGAACACAATTTATGGTCTTTCCTGTTTGTAGGAAATCTGGAAAATATTTGCCACTGGTTAGGAAGGACTTTTTTATTAGAATATGCATAACTGTGTTGGGGAGCAGGAAGGAGAGCTCCCAATTATATGTAAGAAAATAATGTGGGTAAAAAGTTATCTTGATTAATCTTTATTAATCTGGAAAATGGTTTTCTGGAAAAAAGTAAAATTTACAGACATTTAAAATCATTGACTGTAGAACCACCCAATTGTTTCAAGATAGGTATGACATTCGGCTGAGATACTTCATCATTATTTTTATTTGTCTTTGAAGATGTTCCACCCAATAAAATTTCCATTTAGTCATTAAGTATGCAATGTGAGTTATTCTATGGAATGTTAAGGGATTTTCCATTACATAAAGAACGTGGAGACTTATTTTGTATAAGACAAAAAAAAGTCTAGTATAAAGTAATATGTAATATCTGCTGCTGGCTAAAAGCTGAGAGAATTTTCCAGTAGCAGAAGGCATTGCCTCTCTAAATTCAAGCAGAGAAATGGTTACCATAGTGACTTATCTCTTAAAATAGTTGTATGATTTTTTCTCTTTATAAACAATGCTATGTATTATCTCCTTTTAAATAAAGAAAGCTGATAAGTTTAAATGCACACAGTCTGCTTTTCCTTAATTATGCAAAGGTTTCTAATTCAGGTGCCTGCATAAGAGAATGTCAGCCAAGAACGTGGAGTAGGTCCTTAACATTTTTCTAGGGATACGTTTTGCAAGCCCCAAATTTGAGAATACCATAATGACATACCATTTCTCTGGAATTCTTATGTGCATGAAGATAAGAGGAAAATAAAGCCATGTGTTCATGTAGGTGCTGCTCCTTCATTGTTCCCCCTTCCTGTGGCAGCCTAGTGTCTTGTTCTGGTGGATGAGCTTTGCACAGCTTTTGTCATTCACATTGGTGTCCCAGAAAAATTACAGTTTGCTTCATGACATAAATTTGTGGGGTGGTACCAGAAGAGAATTAAATCCAAGAATGCCTGGTGTAGACTAGATGGGGGATTCTGCAGAGTAGTCTTTAGAATGGGTCTGATCCCCATCCTGCAGATGTCAAGCATATTAAGATTAAAAAGCGTTGGGGCTTCCCTGGTGGCGCAGTGGTTGAGAGTCTGCCTGCCAATGCAGGGGACACGGGTTCGAGCCCTGGTCTGGGAGGATCCCGCATGCGGCGGAGCGGCTAGGCCCGTGAGCCACAATTACTGAGCCTGCGCGTCTGGAGCCTGTGCTCCACAACGAGAGGCCGCAATAGTGAGGGGCCCACGCACCGCGATGAAGAGTGGCCCCCGCTTGCCGCAGCTAGAGAAAGCCCTCGCACAGAAACGAAGGCCCAACACAGCCATAAATAAAGAAATAATTTAAAAAAAAAACAAAAAACTTAAGGTGGTTTAAAAAAAAAAAAAAAAAAAAAAGCGTGACAAAGTCACAGAGAGATTCCATTTTTTAATCTTTATGCGGTAGTAGTTAGATCTGTGGACTGTGGAGCCTAGGTGCGTACCCCAGCGATGACACGAACTAGCTGTATAGACTTTGATAAGGTCCTTAACATTTCTGTGAATCCATTTCTGTCTTTTTTTTTTAAATTTATTTATGGCTGTGTTGGGTCTTCGTTTCTATGCGAGGGCTTTCTCTAGTTGCGGCAAGCGGGGGCCACTCTTCATCGCGGTGCGCGGGCCTCTTCACTATCGCGGGCTCCCTTGTTGCGGAGCACAGGCTCCAGACGCGCAGGCTCAGTAGTTGTGGCACACGGGCCTAGTTGCTCCGCGGCATGTGGGATCTTCCCAGACCAGGGCTCGAACCCGTGTCCCCTGCACTGGCAGGCAGATTCTCAACCACTGCGCCACCAGGGAAGCCCCATTTCTGTCTTTAAAATGGTAATTGTAATAACTTTACCTTATGAAGGACTTTTGTGGGGATTAAATGAGTTAATACACAATGTACTCAATAAATATCAGCCGTGATTATAATGGTGAATTTTGTTCTGATTTTTTTTTTATTTTCTGGAATGATTATAAAGCATTTTATTTTTGCTCTGATTTTGAAAAATCCCAACGCCCTGGTGATATTGTTATGAAAAGGTAGCTTGGGGAGCGTTATGTGCATTCAAGGTGTGTATAAAAGTGTATCTTTGGTACACATTCATTCACTGGTTAGTTGACATCAGAAGAATTTATTGAATATTAATTATCTGCTAGGCATGGGAAATGCATGAGTCCCTGTACCCAGAGAGATTGTAGTTTAGATAGAAGTGTAGATAAATAAATACAAGATTACAATTAGTAAGCTAAGTTAGGGGAGCTACAGGGGGCTATGGTGGCACAATGATATAAGCACGAATACTTTCTGAAGGAGGATTTACAGCCTTGCTACTCACGGTGTTTCAAGGACCAGTAGCATGAACATCATTTAGGAGATTGTAAGAAATGCAGAACCTCAGTCCTCAATCCAACGGAAACAGAATCTGCTTTTAAAAGAGATTCCTAGGTGATTCAAGGGGGAAAAGTGGGGGTGGGAGGAATTGGGAAGTTGGGATTGACATATATACATTATTGATACTATGTATAAAATAGATAACTAATGAGAACATACTGTATAGCACAGGAACTCTACTTAATGCACTGTGGTGACCTAAATGGAAAGGAAATCCAAAAAAGAGGAGATAAGAAAACCATAATTCAAAAAACACATTCACCCCAATGTTCATTGCAGCACTGTTTACAATAGCCAGGACATGGAGGCAATCTATATGTCCAACAAAAGAGGAATGGATAAAGAAGATGTGGTACATATATACAATGGAATATTACTCAGCCATAAAAAGGAATGAAATTGGGTCATTTGTAGAGATGTGGATGGACCTAGAGGGTGTCATACAGAGTGAAGTAAATCAGAAAGAGAAAAGCAAATATCGCAGAGTAACACATATATGTGGAATCTAGAAAAATGGTATCGATGACCTTATTTGCAAAGCAGAAATAGAGACACAGATATAGAGAATAAATGTATGGATACCAAGGGGGAAAGGGGTGGGGTGGGAGGAATTGGGAGACTGGGATTGACATATATACATTATTGATACTATGTATAAAATGGAAAACTTATGGGAACATGCTGTATAGCACAGGGAACTCTACCTAATGCACTGTGGTAGCCTAGGTGGGAAGGGAGTCCAAAAGGGAGGGGATATCTGTGTATATGGCTGATTCATTTTGTTGCACAGTGGAGGCTAACACAACATTGTAAAGCAACCATACTCCAATAAAAATTAATTTAAAAAAGTAAAAATAAATGAAAAGATCCCTAGGTGATTCATATTGTATGAGAAGCCCTGCTTTTAATTAAAGAGAAAAAACAATAAGACCATTTAGGCATTTGTAAGACCTTTTCTGGGCCAATTAATAAAAAATATTTATTGAGTTCCTACTACATATAGGGCCTAGGCTTGATGAAAGTTGGTTCCCAGCTGGGCAAGTGTCTCTGAATTCTCCATAGCTCCCATCGGCCATCATGGCCTTGGGCTTGGCTCATAACACCATGCAGAGCTATGTGAAAAGTCTGGCTTCCTGAGAAGACTATTATAGAAAAATAAAATCGTGTTTACTAAACTTGAGACACTATCAAACCGTAAGTTGTTTTTAACCTTGATGAAATGGAAGCCAGTTAATGTAACATAAGGAATGGGCTTTCATTGCAAAATGTATTTAAAATGATTGGTCTGTGGAATGTTGTATTTGGAAACAAAAAATTTGGAAGGAAGGGAGTAGTACAGAAAGATATATGTCTTATTACTTCCGAATGTACTGGAGAGGATAAATACAATTAGTAGTCATCTCTTGTTCTATAATCATATCATAAAATATATTTTAAAACATTGACTTGGCTTTTTGAAATATTGTGCTGTGATTGAGAACTATCTTAATAAGTGATAGAGTAATAGAGTGATAGTAATAGAGGCTCCAAATCATAAATTGCTGAAGCTGCCTTTCAGGAGATGTCAATATAGCTGTACACACACTGAAGTGCATTCAGTTGTGTGACATTACTGATGCATCCTATCAAGTTGAGCAACAAATGGCACTTCGCAAATTATTTATAGCAATACATAATTACCTTGGAAGTAGGTTTAGATGTCCATATGCTAAAGGCAAAACAGTGCTTACCTCCATATACCGAGTGGAGAAGAATACCTTAATGATTTGACTAAAGGCTGCGACTCAATCAGACTAGCCTTCAAATTCTGGCTCTGCCACAAGTAGGCATCGTGAATTTAACTTAAATCCTTCGAATCTCCGCTTCCTCGCCTGTAGTATAGAAGATTCAATGAAACAACGTATGTTAAGTTTCTGGCCACACAACTTGTACATATGAAGAGCTCAGTCAAAGGTGGCCATTTTAAACACACATGGTTTATACAAGTTTGTTCATCTAAATGCACATTCTATTGCAGTAAATAATTTGTCATGTGCTGTGTTGGGTTTTTCAGGATGTAGATTTTACTTTGCACGTAGTGGATAATAAAGAGTACACTAGCTAGAAAATTAGGAGATCTGCCCCACATGTAGCTTCTACACTGCCTTGGTCTCTGACTTGGAGACAGGATGAGTCAGCAGAATCACCTGGAAGTATTGAGAAACTAAAAAGAGATTCACCCAGGCTGGAGGAGGAGAGACTTATCTATGGATTTCAGAGCAGTAGAAACTAAGGTCTGGCTTTTTGGCAGTGTCTAGGAGGTAGCAAGACGAATGTGGGAAAGATGAAGATAAATTCTCAGAGGAGGGACTTCTGAAGCCAAGGACAAATGTGCAAAGTATAGTTTTGAAAGATCTTGATCAGTTATCCTTGTCAGGGGTCGTACAGGTTTGGGTACCCACCAATAAAGTATGAGAATTCCTGTTTCCTCATAGTCTCCCCAATATTTGTTCATTCATTTCATAACTATTTTAAGCATTTAGTATGCCTTTTTATACAGTTTTAACACGCTCTGGAAACCTATTGGCTAGGAGTTGTAATTTCTCTCATTCAAGGTAGGGAAGATATCCTAATTTTGAAAAGGGAGAAACTGTAAATGAAAAGTATTAATCATAATTCTCAGGAAAAACTAGAGGTATATCACAGTTTTCCTGATTCCCACTTTTGGAAAAAGCATTGGGGCTATATATACAATGATTATTATAACTTCACTAATTGATCAGTTCACTCAACAAAAGTATTATTATTTTTTTCCACAACTCTATTTGTATTAAATTGTCAATCAGATGTTTTTTGGTTATGTGAGGACATTGCTGTGTTTATTGAGGCCAAAGGCCCTTTATTTCTGTTAAGGAGAGAATCTGCATCAAAGAAGAGGAAAACATCTTTTTAAACATAAAACTTACAAATCACCTGTAACTTTATTTTAATGTTCAAATAATTCAATAAAATTTCCCTCTTTTAACGACTGCAAAGTCATAACTTTATTACAGCTCATAGCAGAATATTCAGTTAAATACAATTCAGTACATCAGATGTCTGTGGATGTTACTATTAAGTACAGAAGAGAACACGGGTTCAAGTGCAGCTTTGAGAAGGTTCTAGGTCTGCTCTGTCTAATTTGATAGCCACTGCACATATGTTACTATCGAGCTCTTTAAAATGTGACTAGTCCAAAGGGAGATGTATAAAATACACAACAGATTTCAAAGATTTAATAGAATATAAAGAATGCAAAACATCTCGTTAATAATTATATTGGTTACATGTTGAAATGGTAAGATTTTGATATATTGGGTTAAAGAAAATATAGTACTAAGATTAATTTCACCTACTTCTTCCTAGAATTTTTTTAACATGGCTACTAGAAAATTTAAAATGTTGTATGTGGCTTGCCGTCTTGGCTCACCTTAAGTAATATAGGATGATGCTATTCTAAATCTTTGTCACTTCACCTTAAAAAAGGAAGCCTAGTAGCTTCTTTGCATAAAAAATGAGGGTTTGAAAATTCTTTTTTAAATTGAAGTATAGTTGATTTACAATATTGTGTTAGTTTCAGGTGTACAGCAAAGTGATTCGGTTATACATATGTTTATGTTTATATTCTTTTTTTTGAGGGTTTGAAAATTCTTAAAAGTGTACTCAGTAAATGGTAACTATTAATTTTGGGGGTCAGGTTTATTGAGGTATACTTTAAATACATTAAAATCCACACTTTTTAGTGTAGCGTTCTTTGAATTTTAAACAGGTCTTACAGTCATGTAACTACTATTACCACCAAAATCAACACAAGCAACAGTTACGGCGCCACAGAATATTACCTTGTGCATATTTGTAATCAACCTCTTCCCTTAGCCCCAGCCTTAGGCGAACATGTTATACAAAAGGGGTCACATAGTCTGTAAACTTTTGAGTCTTGTTTCTTTCACTTAGCATAATGCATTTGAGATTCATCCAAGTTGTTGTATTGGTAGTTCTTTCCTTTACATTTCTGAGTACTATTCTATAGCATAGGTGTACAATACTTTGTCTACCCAATTGTCAGGTGAAGAACATTTGGGTTGTTTCCAGTTTTTGATGATTATGAGTAAACCCAGTATATGTATTTGCTTACAGATTTGTGTATGAACATACATTCATACACAGATGGATAAGTACCAAGAGAATGGAATTGCTGAGCCATATGGTAACTGTTTGTTTAATTTTATAAGAAGTTGCCAAAATGTTTCCCCAAATGGTTCCATTGTGCATTTCCCCCCCAGCAGTGTATGAGTATTCCATATGTGCCACATCTTTGCCAGAATGTGATACTGTCATCCCTCTGCTTTTTTTTTTTTTTAATTTTAGTCCTTCTAATAGGAGTGTAATAGCATCTCATTGTGGTGTTAATTTTTATTTCCTCCATGACTCATTTTGTTCAACATCTTTTCATGATCTTATTTGCCATCTGTATATCTTATTTGGTGAAATATATATTTAAATCTTTTGCGCATGTATTTTTATTGGATTTTTTCAGGCTTGAGAGTTCTTTATTATTATTGAGAATTTGAGTGTTCTTATCATTGAGAATTGAGAGTTCTTTCTGAATTCCAGATACAAGTCCGCTATCAGATAGAGGTTTTGCAAACATTTTCTACCAGTCTGAGGTTTGTGTTTTTATTTTCTTAACAGTGTGTTTTGAAGAAAAGTTTTAAATTATGATAGTGTCCAATTTGTCCATATTTTTATGAGTCATATTTTTTGTGTCATATCTAAAAATTTCTGCATAACTCAAGATTACAAATATTTTTCTCATGTTTTCTTCTAGAAATTTCATAGTTTTACATTTAAATATACGATCTACTTTGAGCTACTTTTTGTATATGATACAAGGTGTGGGTTGAAATTCTTTCTTACTTTTTTGCATTTAGATGTCCAATTGTTCTAACGCCATTTGTTGAAAAATTACAGTTTCTCAATGGTTTGCCTTTGCATCTTTACGAAAAATCAATTGACAATATACATGTCACTTTATTTTTGGTATTTATTGTATTCTATTAATCTATATGTCTGTCCTTTCACCAATATCAGAAGTCTTGGAATCAGGTAGTGTGAGTGTTCTAAATTTGTTCTCTTTCAAAATTATTTTGGCTTTCTAGTTCCTTTCTGTCTTCATATGAATTTAGAATCAGCTTATTAATTTCAAAAGAAACTGTCTTCTGGGATTTGATTAGAAATGCATTGAATCCAGCTCAGTTTGGAGAAATTTGTATCTCAGTTTTTTTGAGTTTTCCAATAATAAACATAATATAAACTCTCCATTTAATTAGGTCTGTGATTTCTTTTTATAGACATTTGTAGTTTTCAGCATATAGAAACTGCATATATTTTGTTAGATTTATACCTATTACATTTTTTATGCTATTTAAAATTTTCAAGTTCCAGTTGTTCTTTGCTAGCATATAGAAATACAGAAATACTATAAAAAATACAGAAATACGAGATACGAGAAAATTGATCTGTTCTTTAACTGTTACTGAAATTACTTATTAGTTCTACTAACTTTTAAATAAATTCTTTGGGATTTTCTCCACAGGCAATCATGCTGTCTGCAAATACAGACAGTTTTATTGCATTCATTCCAACCTATATGCTTTAATTTTATTTCTTTATTTTTCCTTTATTGCACTGACAAGAACCTCAAGTAAGATGTTGAATGTGAGTGGTGAGAGAGGATATCCTTGCCTTGCTCTCACTCTCAGAGGGAAGGATTCAGTCTTTCATTATTAACTGTGAGGTTAGCTGTAGACATTTCAGAGCTGCTCTCTATCACACTGAGGAAATTCTCTACTATTCCTTGTTTGCTAAAAGCTTTTATATGAGTGGATGTTAAATTTTGTCAAATATTTTTCTACGTCTTTTGGGATGGTTATATGATTTGCTGCTTTAATCTGTTGATATGGTGAATTATGTCTATGTATTTCAGAATGTTGAACCAGTCTTACCTTTCCTTATGATGTATTATCGTTTTCCTGTTCTTGGATTCAATTTGCTAGTATTTTACTAAGAGATGTTGCTTCAGTTTCATGAGGGATGTTTTCTGGAGTTTTCTTTTTTTCTTTCTCGTACTATCTTTATCCAGTTTGGGTATCAGGATAATATTGGCCTTATTAAATGATTCATGTAGTGCTTTCTCCTCTTGTATTTTCTGGAAGAGTTTGTGTAGAATTGGTGTTCTTTTTTAGTTTTATTTTAAATATCACATCCTTGGAGAAGACTTTCCTAACACTTGAATCTAAATTAGGTCCCCCTCTGTTATTAACTCCGTTGGTGTCTTTTTTCTTTATAGATTTTATCATAATTTATAATTATACATTTATTGGAGGTTTATTTCTTTAATGCCAGCATTCTCTTCTAAGAGGCCAGGCCCACGTCTGTGTGCTGTTCACTGTTACAGGCCCATTGTTTAGCATGGTGCCTGACACCTAATAGATATTTAATAAATATTGGCTGAATAAATACATGAATCCCTAGGATTTAATGAATGTCATTATTCATTAGTCATCATACAGTTGTGAGAATTATACCTATAATCACTTACTATGTGCTTGTGCAAACTTCCTGCAATGAACAGGAAAACACTTCAGACACATCTTAATGGGTATTAAAAAACAAAGTATTTAACAGAATTAGATAATTACAAACATAATGACTTACAATGTGGAGTTAGTATTTCCATAAATAACCTTATAATGTGAATGAACAAACTAAAATTTTGAGAAAAGTTAGAACTTACATTTAACCTTAGCATGAAACAAAGAGATTTTAGTAAAAATAAAATGGTATTTTACTTAGCTTTTACAGATTAAATATAATAAATTTAAATAAAGAATTCAATGTTATATATTTTCCTTTTTATAAAGTAAAATCAGCTAAATATACTTTGGTAAGCAAATAGGAAGCTAGAGCAGTAAGCTACATACAGAGCATAGGGTCCAGATACTGGGGTATACAAGCAGCCTTATCTGCTGAGGTTTACAGAGGAAAAAGTTCAAGGAAGCGTTTACAATTCTAGTGGCTTCCATTTTAACAAATTTTTCAACTTGTTCCCAGTTAAACAACTGCTATAAATCTGTTTCTTCCAGCAGCAATAGTAGTTTTGGGGGGTGGAAGAGAAGTGATGTCCCTGAGCAGCCAATTAAACATGTAGAAGGAACCATAAATATGTTCAAAATAAAACCAGAAACACAATTTAAATTCAAGCAGCTGTGAGTTTCCCTTGCCAGACCACTTTCATTCATTAATTCTTTCTTCGCTTGATGGGGGATGGGGGTAATATGGGGAGCAGCGTAGATACAGAACTTTTCATGGAGCTTACAGTTCAGTGGGAGAATCCAGTCAGTACATAGGAAATAGCAGCAGGTGATGTGAAGTCCTTTGATAAGGGACATGGTACAAACAGGAGGAATATTAACCTAGTTAGGGATGCGGTTATTCGATTTCCTGTTTGAACTGATATTTGAAAGATACGTAGGAACTAAGTATATGAAAGGGGGTGAGGAGTGGAATAAGTGTTCTAGGCAGAGGAATTAATACTATTGAAAACAACCAATATTTAGTGGGCACTTCCTAAGTGTTCCACATGAACAATTTCTTGTGATCTTTACAATGACCCTATGAATTGGGTGGTGTTGTTCCCAATTTAGGGCTAAGGATGAGGAATGAGGGAAACAGAGAGTTTAGAAACTTGTCTTAAGTTACACAGGTAGTAAGTGATAGAGCTAGGATTTGTATAGTGTTACTCTGTGTATGATTGGTTGCAAGAATAACTGGAGTATGTAACGCTGATGGAGGGAGGTTGTAGGTGGGGGAAGTGGGAGAATAAGTGGTGTCAGGAATGAGATTGGGAAGGATGGAGGTAAGGATCTGGTTCTGAGGGAAGGTCTTGCAAGCCATGTAAAGGAACAAATTGAGTATCACTTCAGTGTTAGCCATTTTCTCCCACAATTTACATTCCGACCTGAGCTCTTTCACCTTACTTGCTGTAGTGAAGAATATGGTCCTGACTCAGGTGACATGACTTAAGCATGACAAAGACTATATTCTAGTGGAAAATTATTTTGCTTGAGGAGAATTTTTCCACCCCTGAGCCAAATAATCAGGGAAAGCTTCCTTACGTAAATTTACAGCTTCCTAACAAACTGTTCATTGTCTATAGTTTTTTTTTGTTTGTTTTTTTTACTGAAATATATTTATTTTATTTTTGTCTTTGGGTCAGAATAATTTATTAAGAATTATTACTTTATATGCTGCTATGACACAGTGAAGTGCCCTATTCTATTGTAAGGGTATATCACAGATGATTTGTTATGAAATCTCAAGTATTACATTTTATGAGCATTTTAATTAAATAAAATAAATTAACTCAGATTCAAATTTTTTCTTACATATAACCATTACATTACAATTCTTCTTTATGAGTGGGAGAGGAAGGAGGGTTATTTTTATCATGCATCCATTGTGTAAGGAGGGTTTTTGTGTATGTAAATGACATTTGTTGAGCATATCAATGTGGATAATCAATTGGCAGGAAGCATGGTGGTCTTGAGAGTCTCTCCTTTAACTCAGGCTTGAGCTAGTGGCCACGGGAGGCTGTGCTCTTAACCCTAGCCAGCCATCTTACACCAAAGGAGCCAGGAAGGACAGTAGAGTTGCTCAACATCAATATATGACTGCTGTAGGGAAAACAGAGTAAGCACACGTGTCTTCAATGGTGGGTCAGTCATGAACTCTTTAAAAACATTAGAAAGGCATGTAGATAAAGACTTAGAACTCCTTATTAGGAAGATCTTGCTCCGAATTGATTTCTACATCAACATATTTTCAGAACATTGGGCTCATAGCTCAACATTTTTCTGAGTGGAACTGGGAATGTTTACTGACCAGCAGAATAACCTAAACTCCAATCCTTTTCTTGCTTTTGCAGCAGCAGATCAGAGATTTTATAGACCTGCATGATTATTAGATTTGCATGATTCTACTTCCTCTCATTAATAACATTTTAGATTATGCATTGCTTATAAAATGTGTCTTAGAAGATGACTTTGTATATCTACCTTTTAAAAAATAAACATACTTCAGATGGAGATTTTTCATGGGATGAAAGCTTCTTTAGACTACTTCAAAGAGTTATTGCAGTAGGCCCCTCTGGAAGGAAATGGAATTCTTGTCTTTGTGTTGGCTTGAGTCCCTGCTCTGAAGTCCTGACCTTTGTCCTGGGAATGCAGTAAATTCTAATTTTTGGTTTGCTGATTCAGGGGTAAGAAAAAAAAATCTCCTACAGTCTCACTTTGATTGTCAACCCCCTTAAATCTGGAAAAAAAGGAGAAGAAAATGTACTTTATGGAATTCTGTAAAGTGACTTCACTTTGGACAAGGAGAGAAAGAAGGAAGCCTCCTTTTATGCATTAGGCTTTCATTTAGTTCCAGGGCCACAAAAGTCAAGGCAGCATGATACCAATTGAGCTGACACATGCATTCCCTTATACACTACAGTTGCCATTTAAAAACATTAAAAGCAAAAAGTCAAAAAAAAAAAATCAATGATTGATAGTCTAACAAGACTAGTTGACTCAGCAGCTAAGTCACCAATTTGCCTCATTTCTGGAAGAAATCCAGTGCTTGATAATTAGAGTTTTTCTAGAAATTGAAATGGTAAAAGTAGGTCAGTCCCCTTGGACTTTGGTTCCTCTTCTAGCAGGGGAGCCTTGGTCTGACATAGCACGATTGGTCTCCTCACACATACCTTGAAGTCCATGAGAAGCGGAAGAGTTGGCCAATACTCTTGGCTGGTACTTCTTCATGGTGGGATAAAGAGACCTGGCCAATCATGCCTTTGCATATGGCAACATTCTCAAGCAAATACCTTGTATCTGGACAAGGAGATCCCTTGGTAAAACTGTAAAGTAGGGAATTTTATCTTCAGTGACCCTTCCTCTCCATGCAACCTGACTACATTTTATTCATTTCCACCCAGCTCCCACAGCACAGTTGGGCTTTCCTAGATGCTTAGCCGAAAGCCCTGGCTTCTTCATTGTAGGTTAAATTTGCCCTCCTCTGTGATGCCTCATTCTCCAGGCCTTTCCTATGTCCTTTAATCCCCCTTCAAAAACTACCTGGATTAGTTCCAATCACTAAGTTCTCTTATTTTTAGGCAAAAATGGATGGTCACCACCCATGGGATATTCTGTAATTCCTTTTAATACATTAGATTGCTTATATTTTTATCTCTCTTGGATACTCAGTCTAGTTAAAAAGGTAAAAAATTAGAACATTTCAACAGATGAGTGGGAAGGGCCTTTACAGGCCATTTATTCCACATTCTTTCAATAATTGCCTACTCCACAAATACCTAGAATTCATTTTGTGGATATGTTTATGTTTCTTTTTTCTTCAAGACAGTTTTCAGCAACTATAACTTAAGCAGTCTGGAAGTTTTCAAAATAAAGAATAAAGGAAAAAAATATATTACCTTTACATGGATTCCAAATAAGTCTTCAGGACTGGAAGAGTCCCAGAAACTACGTACATTTTGTCTATTCATCTTAGTAGCCTTTAAGACATAATCTAGTCTAATTGTGTGACTTAAAAAGCCAGGAACAGAGATAAAGGGAAAGGAAGTATTTATAAGGTCACAGAGATTGATTCCTGGCAGAATGGGAACCAGAACCCAAGTTTTAATATAATCGATATGATATATTTTATTTCAATAAAGATCAATAGCTTTAAATATTTATTATAAACAGTGGGACTTTATATGTCCTATTATAAAGATAATTTTTTCAACGTCATTGCCTCCCATTCCTCCTCATAAGCTACATCTCTAATTTCCTTTTAAATCTAACTCAAATTCACCTTCCTGGAAAAAAATGCATGTGATTATCTTACTCCAAACTTATTGTACTTGACATTGCATCAGCCTTTAGGAAAATATTTTCAGTATGTTTAACTTTAGCATGCATTCATTTATTTAAAAAGAAAGCTACTGTGTC
Source organism: Balaenoptera borealis (assembly GCF_965194805.1). Lineage (NCBI taxonomy): Eukaryota > Metazoa > Chordata > Mammalia > Artiodactyla > Balaenopteridae > Balaenoptera > Balaenoptera borealis. The sequence goes on from NC_138861.1 coordinate 28,803,265, forward strand.
TAGCTTGTTTGTCTGATTTTCCCCATAAATAAGCATTTTCTTTTTTCACTCCATAGCACCCAAAGAATGCTCTGAAATGCTGATGCCAATACTTTTGATTTCTCTCCTTTTCCCATCCTGTTTCCTCTGCCTTCTTTCTTCTGGGCCACTGTAGTCTGGACGCAGAAGGTGTAGTGGAGATTAAGCCAAACACTCTCAGGGCTGATTGCAATTGAAAGCAACTTCAACTGGTCTTTTGGAGGACGTGGCCTAAGGGAGACTGGTATCTTTTTACTTACAGCATATTCAAAGCCAAAAATCTGTAAGCAAATAGTCTGGAGGTATGGAAAGCTGGTTGTAAGGGGAAAAAAAGTACAAGATTTTTAAAAGTATGGAGGAAACAGTATCCAATTTAGATCAACCTCCTGTCTCTGCTTTTTATATCCTTGCTGTGAATTCAGGAAAATGAGCTCCCAGTTTAATTGTGCTGTGGGTGTGAGCCTGTGTAGCTGAGTGTTTAGAGATCTCATAAATTTTTGCACTTTAAATGATCCCTATAATGCCCTGAAAGAATGAAGCCTTCCTGGAAAATCTCAAACTTGCTCCTTGGGAGTTTATTTCTCCCTGGTGGAATCTGATTCACCCTGATATTTATAGTGGATGTTTTGATTTTGTGCTGGTGCCTTGGGCTCACGGTGCATTTTTTCTAGACAGTGTTGTCATGAAATGTGACTTGCAAAACTATTTAAAGGCTAAAGCAGCCTTTTAAAAAACATTCTTTTAGGCACGAATCAAGATTGAAGGCTAAACCATTTCTTAATACCTCTCTCTACCCCTCCTTGTTTCTGCTGGACTCCGACGAGAATTTTGACGCCTAAGAACTAATCGAAAAAACATCAGAATGAATGGGATACGGCATCTCAGTCCCATATCACTAGCTGAGGGTGTAAATGTTAGCCTCTTTCTTAGAGTTATCGGAAGTGAAAGTGGGTCTGATTTAAATCTATTATTGAAGGATTATATAGTTTTTGGGTGCTTGTCATTGGGGAGCCCCTTTACCCTCACTTCTGAGATAAACAGGGCGTGAGAATAGTTGTGTAGCAAAGGAGGTTCTCTGTTCTTTTTCCTCCTCTTTCCTTCTGTTTCCTCCGGTGGAGGTATAATAGTGCTTTTTCTAAGAGTGCTCAGAAATCATGTTCTGAAAGGTGATCAATATTAGCAAGATGAACTTGTTTCCTTTCTTTACATTTGTTTTTTGTAGACGCTTTGTTATGAAGAATGACAATCTAAACTTCTGCAATGGCCAGTAAAGATCACCAGGTTCTCAGGACGAATCCAGGAATGGTGGCCAGTGTGAAATTGAGAAGCATCCAGGATGGAGCTGGGACCTTGGGGAGAGATCAGGGGTTGAAAAGGCTGATGTGGAATAAGGAGGGAGGAAAGAAGAAGGAGGGAGACCAGAGAGGAAAACACTGTAGGACTCACCCCAGTGCTTTATGATGGGCGATTTTACCCCACTTTCATTTGGTAAACATTTGGCCATTTCTGGAGTCATATGTGGCTACTGTAACTTGAGGCTAGGTAATACTGGTGTCTAGTGAGTAAAACCAGTTGTTGCTAACCGCCCTATGACATATGGGACAGGCCCCCGGCAGAGACTCATCCAGCCCAAAATAGTGCCGTGGCTGAGAAACCTGCTCTAAACCGTGAGAAGGGACTCAGTGGGAAGAGCGCTGTTTTGCAGCAGCCCCTGCACATCCGTGCATGACCGGCTGACAGCAGGTTGCTTCTTCCTGATAACGTACTGTGGGCATAGCTGAGGCTTCACATTAGGGTTCCTCCCCCACCATTCCTTACCTAACTGAGACTCTATCTGTCAGCATAGACATATATTCCCTTTTCCCCTCGGCATGTTAAATCTCTTCAATCTTCCTTTGTTATATTGTACCTTCAACACTTCCACCTCTGGCCCTTTGACTATCTCATCAGCAGAGAAATACTCGTTAGGAGGTTCTCCTTTAATCACTTATTTGTTCATTTCTCCAACGAATTTATTGAGGGCCTGCTGTGTACAAAGCATCGTTATAGATTCTTTGCATACATCAGTACATCAGTGAACAAACCAAGACTGCTTGTGGAGGTTACCTTCTAGCAAGGAAGGCAGACAATAAACAGTCAGTAAGTAATAGATAAAAGAGATAATATGTTAAAAAGTGTTAAGCACTTTGTTAAAAAAAAGAAAAGAAGAAGGTAAGGCGGTGAAGGTAGGGCCAGCTGTGTGTGGTATTGGCAAGGCATAGGGAGGGAAGACCTCATCGGCAAAGTGCCACTGGGTGCAGAGGGTAGGCAGGGAGGAACTGGTCACGGGCATTCTTGTTTTCCTTCCAAATGCTAACCTTTGGTAAAAGGAGCTCCAAATGCAGTGACAAGTCCAATAATCCTGAGCGCAACCAGCAAAGTTTCTTCCAAGGAAGACTGAATCCAGGAGCAAGTTTGTAGAAGTTTTGCCAATCCAATTTATGAACTGGTTCAGTGGCCTTAAGCTTAAAATGTAGGTCATCTGGAAGCCCAGGAGTTGAGTTCTGGTTCAATAATTTCTTGAGGCCTCCACGATGTTACTGATAATGAATGAAGGCTGCTTCCCAAAAAAAGACGGTTATTCGCCAGCACAGTATCTGCTCTCACTCTTGCTATGCAGTCATAAATAGCGCACTTTGTAACTGTAAGCCATGTATCCTTCGTTAAGTCACTCAGTTCAGAGAGATTTTCAAATACCTATAAAGGGTAGTGCACTGTGTACAAAGATGTGGAAGGCAGAGTCCTGAAACTTAAAGATCTCACATCTAGAAGAGGTGGACTTGGGTCACACTTCTTCCTAGTGTGTAGTTAGGTGTGATCAAGACAAAAATCAAATGTCATAAATATACAAATGACCAAGAAAAAGAAATCACAACCAAAGGTGCAGAGGGGGCTCCCAGGAGAAGACAGCATTTGAATAAGTCTTACTGGTTGAGTATGGTTGAAATAGACAGAAAGGGGAAGAGGGGGGACGGACATCCCCAGAACTAGAACGAGTAAGAACAAAGCAGCAGGGCTGGGAGGCTGACAAAAAGTGTTTAGGAAGCTATAGAGTAAGTGTGCATTCTTTGATCACAAGCAGATCTTTGCAAAAAGGATTGCTTAAAGCTGTTAAGAGCCAAATGCATTCAGACCATAGATCCCGAACAACTAAGTTCGCTCACCCTCTTCTCAGTTCTGAAATGTGGGGCAGCACATAGATAAGGTGATGGCACTACTTTGGAAGGGCTAGATTTTCTTCATAATATTTTTCTAATTTGTATTTAAGTTTTTCACTTGAAAATCCTTGTCCAATTGAAAGACTTCACCAGCCTGAAACCCCCATTCCAAGGCACTTGTGCTTATTATGAAGTCAGTAAAGCTGCATTTCAGTGAACCGTCCCCATTTAAATACTTTCTGCTCAAAATTTCTCCTCCTGTTCCTCCTGGAGATTGTTCATTATCAATATCATCACTATTCTACCATACAACAGTGTTGATCTTGTCTATCTTTTCAGTGTTAAGATTTACAGTAACTGTTTAAAGAGGAAATTATATATTAACTTAAAAGACCATTAACTAAGGTCCAATCAGGCAATATTTTGAAATTTTGGTAACCTAATTTTGGCAATGTAGTATTCAAGACACTATACATGAAGCAAAATATGTGCCCCAAATCCAAATGGAATCCATTACCCTGCCTGCCCCATAGCTGTAAATAAGCCTTTTGGGAAGTCATGCGTATCACAATAGACCTCATCTTCAGGAATTGAGTTATTTAATCAGAGTGACTATTTATTGAGATTTCAGGCACTTTACTTGCCCCCCCCCCTTTTTTTTAAGCATTGCTACCTTATTTAATTCTGGCAGCAACTATGTGAGGTAGGGATTACAATTGTGACCATGTTACAGATGGAGAAACTGAGGCTCAGAGAGGTTAAGTAACCTGTCTATGGGCCTAGTGAAGGAAAGGATGCAGGCTCTTTGAAGGCCTGTTTCTTGGAAAAGACACTTTGGAAGAATACGACCTTCTTGCTTACCCTGTGGGAAGCTGAGACAATGTTAGCAAAGAATCATATTCTTGCATCCCTACTTAGAAGTGGGATGCTCCGGTTTGCAGAGAGGTAGCTTCTTTCTTTTAAGTGAAAAGATTTGCTTTTCATGTTGGTTGATGTTTTTCAGAATACCCAGGATTACATTTAGGTCATCCTTGAGAGGTGATGGATGAGAGAAGAATTTTAAAGGTTTTGATGTAAGGAGGAGAAAAAAAAGAAGCAGAATTAGGTTTCTGGACATCTAGATCTTACCAGCACTTACTCCACACTTTTTTTTAATAGCACTTGCCATATTGTATTTTAAGTTTTCAGTTTATGTGGGACTCCTTCCCCTTACCTCTATCTAGGTAGTGAGTTTTTTAAGGATAGGGACAATGTCTTCCTCAGTTTTGTGTTACCAGACTCCACATGGTCCAAACAATGTCTGGGAAGTAATAAGCGTTCAATAAACACCCCAAGAACTGATGGTTGACCTGATTGGTTGTGTGCTTTGTTTTTTTAGAAAGAACAGATTTAGGGACTTCCCTGGTGGTCCAGTGGTTAAAACTTCGCCTTCCAATGCAGGGGGTGAAGGTTTGATCCCTGGTCGGGGAGCTAAGATCCCACGTCTCATGGCCAAAAAACCAAAACATAGAACAGAAGCAATATTGTAACAAATTCAATAAAGACTTTAAAAAAAAAAAAAATCTTAAAAAAAATAAAAAGAACAGATTTCCCAGGCTTCCCAAATTTGCAAATATTTTGACAGTTGAATTATTAGCGAACTTTACATTTTACAGTCCTAGCCTCACCTAAAGTCATGGACAGAGGTTCCTTTTCCTTCTGTTGCTTCATGCTGGCCTGTGTAATTTTAGGTCAGTATGAAGGATTAATGGTGAGAGCACCTTTTAAATAAGTCATTATTTTTTTTTCTAAAGGTAGGTGGAAATGAGGGTTTTTTAAAAAGTGGCATTGTTACTGTAAAATATTCATTTCCCAATCTATACTTAGATTGTCTATACAGTAATTTTGTACTTGACTAAGCACTTTCATAGAAAATAAGATGGACATTTTCCCTCAGAGTGTAAATTTGCTGAAGTATGATAAGCTGCTACTTCATCTTTTCCCTTAAAATCTTTTTTTTTCCTGTTTCTAGTCAAGCATTTATTAAATCATTAGGAAGAAAATTTAGGTCATCCTTTTAACGTGCACTGACCTAGTTACTTTTTCTTTCTAAGCAACTGTTTAAACTAGATTTACTGAGGAAAGTGGTTGGTTCAGTCTTGCATTAAATCATATAGCACACAACAATGAGGAAAAATTGCAAAGTCCAGCTACGCTATGCTGCCCCTTTCTCCCCTTTGGTGTCTTTGATTCTGCCCTTTTCCTTTGGATACCAAGGTCTTATTGGACCAGGGCTGTATGTGATTAATTTTTTTCATATAGATGGTCCCATTAAGGAGTGTCTTTCATTGAAAACCTCTTAATTCATATTACATGGTGATGATTCTAAAATCGTCATGTTAGTTGGCTCCTTCCCCAAATTAAAGGACACATTAACAAATAACTGGTTAGTGAGTAATGAACATAAACAGCAGTCGCACACGTTATTCATTGGACAGTTTGAAATTGCAGGTCTAATGCCTTCAATTGTCTCATTGGAAGTTGCCTTTTCAGAGACATAAAATAGGATAGTACTGTGAGTGCAGTCTTGATAGATGAAAATTCTATATTGTTCCCTTTTTCTTGGCAGAAAATTTTCTTTTACTTTCACATTCATCACAAACTTACTTCTGGATGATTATACAAGCAATTCTCCAAATTTCTTAGAATAATTCTGTTAGAAGTTTTATTAGTCAAAAAATATCTCTGTCCTAGATGGAATAGTTTTGATGGAATATAAGCAAATGGTCGCTTATTCTACTGCTGGCCTTACTGCAAAATTATGGCTGAAATATATAGAGATCTTATGAAAATTTGACTTTGTTAACAGTCTTCCATTGTTTTTGTTTTTATCCAGTCAATTTGAATTTCAGGGAAAACTCAGCTGAATAAAACATTTCATGTAAATTTTGTTTGATCCGGTTTACATTTTTACTTCTAATGAGGCACCGATTCTTAAATCAGCCAGCTGGAATTAATAATCCAGCAGAAAGGCGATGCTTGCTAACACAGTCAGCTTTTCCTGTTCTAGGGGATTATGCTCTTAAATAGCCTACTTTACTGTTTGTTGAACAAACCTATCTCCCTTAGTTGTGCTGTCTTTGAAAAGGGTTCTGATTTCCTGACAGCGCCTTGGGAGTCTGGAGCGGGGCTTGGAGGGAAGACTAAGAATCTCCTGCCTTTCCTCCTCTTATGCAGAATCTTCTCTTTCTTCTCTAGGTGGCTGTACTTTCCACTGCTATCCTGGCCCTATTTCTGCTATTTTGGTCACCTCTATGCCATGAATAGACCTATGGGTTCTCTCTCTCTACATTTTAATCTTACTATCTACCCTTAAAAGCCACAGTCCTCATGTCTACCTTGGGAAATCATACCCATACTTCAAGGCTCAACTAGAAAGCCATCTTCTACGTCCCATACACCTCAGTCTCTTTCTCCCTCTGCACTTCGCTATCATTATGGTTGGTACTGTTTCTACTGCAGTCATTCCCTCTTCCTTATTACTAGGATAATTTGTGTACATCTTATCTCCCCTACTAGACTGTGCACTCCTGGAAAGTGCAAACTGCGTCCTTGTTCACTCTAGAGAACACAGTTCAGTACCTGGTATAAAATAGGATGATTTCTGGAGTACAGATAGTATCTTAGAGAATCTGCGCTCACATTAGCCAATCGCATTCCTTCCGTTTGCATCACTTTCTTTCACCCCAGATTCCAGAGGTAGCAGGCACGGCACAGAGGTGCAAGTCCTGGGCTCTCTCTCCTGTGTCTAGGTTAAGCTGGCCAGAGGCTTGCCAACAAGGCCCTGATGAAAGGAGACCATGTCCAGGACATGAGACAAGAAAACACAGACAGTTCATTTTGATCTCCATAATGTGCTGTTTATTGGTTTCAGTGCCCATCTCATGGAAATGAAATATTTAGCTTCCTATTCTCCATTTAATACTTGGATTTTAAAAATGTATTATATATGAGCAGAACAGAAAGGAAGCTGCTCCTTCTATTTTTTATGACAAGCTGACTGCATTAGAGATTACAATTTGATTTCGCAGAGGAATACAAATTTTAATTATTAGACTCTGAAATGTCCCCAAGCAAAATTTCCTTACAATCTCATTAATATAACTTCTTTAAGTTCTAAACTGCAATTTGACTAACCAAAGGCAATGTACTCATGTAACAAAAAATTTAAGACATTCAGGAGAGTAGTAAAATAAGACTAAAAAATCCAAGCAATTCATCCAAAGCAGCAAGTGACAAATGCAAAAACTACTGCTGTCAAAAATGTAATTGTAAGCATAAATCCAGAGGAAAAATGTGCAGGAACGTTGCGATGTCTAAGATACCTTTTAACAGTAAAATCTATATGCTACTGGGTATGGGGTGTTTAATGATGTTGCAGAGGAATTCTAATTGCATCCTTGGGCTGAACTCTGGGGAGAGCTGTTTTCATTAACTCTGGAAGATGTTCCTCATGCCTAATTCATTCATGCAGAGGGTAGGGCAGAGAGCATTATTGATAGAACGAGAACTTCAGGGCTTGGCAAGTGACACAAGGCAAACCCAGGATTATAAAGCAGGAAGGCAGGGTGTGGTGGTACATATTGGAACCTCTGCAGAGATTTCATTAAACAGTGCACCCACGGGGGTACTTAGAGCAAATATGTTAGCAGAAACAATAACAAAGGGCCCTGATAAAAGAAAGCAATACCTAGGACATGAGACAAGAAAACCTGGGTAGTGCAGAGGAGAAGCTCAGACAACATATAAAGAAGAAGTAAGACTAGAGAAGAGAGACAAGCCCAGGAGCTGCAACTAAAGGTTTTTCCCTGCTTCCTTTGGAGGAGAAAACAAAGTGTGAGAACTTGAATTTGTATTCTTTGTAGATGTTTATATACATTTATACCTAAGGCAATTCCGTGGTTATTTTTGCAGTGTCTGGATTTACTCTTTTTCAGCACTTCCTAGGTTGTAACCACAAAATCTCAAAATAAAGAATCATGGTAGAGATGGAACTTGCTGACAATTTGAATTAAGATTTTCATGAGTGGGCAGGACCAGAGGTGGCAGATTCACAAATATAATTTACCTCACAATTAGAAGGTACAGTAAAATGCAATTTCTTTATTATATGCATAAATAATTGGCCTTCCTCCAAAATCCCTATTTACTAATTACCAAGAAAAACATTCAAATGTTCTATGTGGTTTAAAGCTGAATCGGATCTAGTAATTTGAATGGTTCGTTTAGAAAATAGTCTTTCTTGGCTAAAGATGCCCAGTTAACTACAGAGGCGTTCTCTTCTCCTCTCTCTCTCTGCTTTGTTTCCTGAGGTTTGTGGAGAAGCAGTGTGACTTCCATGGTCTTGTGGAGGTGGGGAAGATTCAGGAACCTCACACTAGATGTTCCTGGTTTACCCACTGTCACACACAACCGAAGTTTGTGGCCAGTGTAACTTTCACTTCGGGTTGGGCTCCTGCAGCCTTGGAGATGACGCTGGCTTGATATCCCCAAGGTCAGTACCTCTCAGATCTGGTGGGAAATCACATTCAGCCTTGACCTTGGGGGGCTGCTCTATAGCTCTTTCTACAGAGTCCTTTGTGAGGAGTCTACTGCGGAGCACCCCCCATCCCCCTCACCCCAGACTCTCAACTACTCCACGTGCCCTCTGGTCACCGAGGGTGATGCGGGAAAGGCTAATTCTCAAGTCTCTCCATTACCACTGTCTACACTTTCCTCACAATCTGAAGTGGCCACACACCAGATGGATGTTGGAGAGGTCATCTCTTACCTGGATCCTAGCAGGGATCAGGGACAGTAACCTGTCTCTGACCTCAGTTTGCATCTATGTTATGATGCTCTTCTCCCCATCTGGTACAAATCCCCCATGTGGAATATCAGGATCTGCATTAGGCTACTTTACTTTCCCTTGCTTTCTTCTTTCCAGCATTCCTGGGCCTGGAAGGGGTGTATTTTTCCTTTACTTCCTCTATATTTTATTTTCCTTCTTGATTCTAGCCAAGGCTTATTGGAGGACAAGTCTCTTCTCTATACTTTAGAAAGACTGTGGGTGCTGATTCCCCTTGGCTTGGTGACTGATTTGTCAGAGGAGGTTGGAATTATTAAGAAAACCATCTCTTAAGACAAGAGCTGAATCTTGCTGCCGAATCCTAGTTGGAACATCAGAATTTGCCCTTTCTCTCTGCATTTCCAATCAGTAGCCACACCTTCTCTCCCACTTAACAACAAAAAATCGAATGCTTTAGGAAACATACTTAGAAAGACAAAGTTGAAAGCATATTGATTTTTAAAATATTACATATATTGCACGGCACTGACCCTCCCATCAGGTCCAATGTAAAGTTACTTCCATAAATTTATTTCAGTCTGTGTGTGCCTCAGGTTAAAATAGAACAGCACTGAGGTACAACCAAGGCAGCTCTAATAGTTCCTACCTAGAGACAGACATGCATTTCAGGTTAAAAGTATATTTCTTGGGAAAAAATTCTGTGGCCTAATATACTCTATCAAAAACACAAAACAAAACAAACAACAAAAAACTCTGCATGTGTGTATATACATATACATATAAATGGACACTCACTCATATATTTAGTTTTTTAATTATTTATTTTAAAAGTTTTTTAAGTTGTTTTATACTTGATTGATGAAAAAAGAACGTGGATACCATATTCCATTTACAGCCCTGAGAACTGTGTAAGAAATAATCAATTTAAAAGCAACTTCATGAAGCCATGAATATAACGTATTAACGTATTGTTTAAACATATAAGGTGTTTCCCCATAACATGAGTTAAATTATCTTTACACTTATCTTGGTATCTTTCAAAAATTCAATTCTTGCTTGTCATTTAATTCTAAGGAAACAGTAGGGGAGTGATCATAATACATTGACTTATATGGAAAATCATTGATAATTCTTTGAGTGGAAAAGAAGTTCGACTTACCCTTCTGGATGAAACTCAGAACATGATCTGAATTTCTTTACTTCCAAGCAAATATTCTGAAAAATGAAATCAGTGATCTGTGTTTAAACAATCTGTGATTTTAGAAATTTGAGAAACAAGAATGACTGTTGATGAAACGCTTTTAAAAGTTATATTACTTAATATTGGCCCTCTGAATCTAAAGTTTTTGTTTCAGCTGTAGGTAGCAATGTAATTCTTTGCAAATGCATGTCCTATTATAGGTACACATATCCGCATTCCTAATATAATGTTTTCAATCTTTTGACATCAAAAACACTATTCCATGAAAAGTTGCCTCTTAGTTATGAAACTTACAAGAAGCTTTTTGGATATGAAATCATACGTCTGGTGGTATTTACCCAAAACTCCAGCAGTCTGCTGAAAAGTGAAACATCCCTAAAACCCTTCTGTTTGAGTTCCAAGAGATTTAAGTGATCCATCTACGCTTTCTAATGGAAAGACCATTCTCCTCTCCTTGGGGAAAAAGAGTGTAAAAGAGAGACTTCTGTCTTCATACAAACATCTGTTAACATAACACCATCTTCTACAATCAGGGATATTTTATCCTCCTGACTTTACCTGCTTTAAATCTAACTTAAAATGTCCCTTTTGTTTGATTTAGTTCTTTTGACTTTAGAATTTTAGCTTTTCTGACATTATTTTACTTCCATTATTTTTTACATTGTATTTTTCACTGGGTACACATCTCTCCTTTTGTCATTTTAAAAACTTGAGTTTACCATAAAGCTTCTTTTGCAACAAACTGGTTTCATTGGGCACATCCTTTTTCCTTTCTCCAGAACCAATCCACTATTCAATAACTAGAATTTTTTTCTTTTTTTTTTTGGTTGTGTTGGGTCTTCGTTTCTGTGCGAGGGCTTTCTCTAGTTGCGGCAAGCAGGGGCCACTCTTCATCGCGGTGCGCGGGCCTCTTCACTATCGCGGCCTCTCTTGTTGCGGAGCACAGGCTCCAGACGCGCAGGCTCAGTAGTTGTGGCTCACGGGCCAGTTGCTCCGCGGCAGGTGGGATCTTCCCAGACCAGGGCTCGAACCCGTGTCCCCTGCATTAGCAGGCAGATTCTCAACCACTGCGCCACCAGGGAAGCCCCCAATAACTAGAATTTTACTCTCAGGTTAACCTTATGATTCTTCTATTTAAACACAAAAGGCAGACTAAAATGGGTTTGCCTGATTTCTACATAGCTATACTTACTATAGTTGTGTCTGGAAACATCTGGACAAAATTTCTTTTTTTTTTTTCCTAGGTCAATGACATGATGCAATTCTTAGGAGAAATTAAGTAAAAAGGTACAGGAATCTATGTTTAGTGCTCCAGCTACTAGATTCTAGAGGTGACTTTTCTGCTATGTCTGTACTTCCTCACTGATGGTCAGAAGAGGCTAGACTTATAAGGTTCAATTTTTCAAAATACTCCTTTTGAAAATGGTGTAAAAAATGCTTTAAATACACAGTTTTCAAATAGTGATTATCTCTGGTGTAGCATTACGGGAAACTTTTTCATGTTCTTTTGCCTCCCTGTGTTTTCTAATTTTCCTGTAAAAAAAATAAATAAATAAATAAAAAATTCAATAGTCTCAGTTCTACAAAAAACCAGTGAATATATTTCACTCAATTTATGTATCGCTAATGTTTATCCTAATCAAACAGTCATGCTTTTAGCCTTACTGTTTTCTACTGTGGTTTCTTATTCCCGAAACTCAAGAACCTCATGAATTTCTCTTCCCTGAGAGCTGTATCTATAGAATGCAAAAAGAACCCATGGATACATTCATTCATTTGGCTATTTGGTCACATGTTGTTACTGAAAATTTTTTTTTTTTCTAAAATTGAACTGAACTCAATTCAACCTGATTATTTTTCCAAAGACAGCCAGGAATTCTTCTTTAAACAGATTTCCTCTGACACCCAAATACGGACATCCAAATAAATGCAGGGTCCAGTTGTCATTAGCACTGCTGTCTAATCTGTAACTGCTCCATCTTGGATATCCAAAGTCTTATTTTCAGGGTTGTTTTGGCATCTGGATGCAACCTAAATTGCTAGAATTGGACCCCCAAAAGAGATTCTGACAGTTTATATCATTCCTTTTCCCTTCTACCTTCATGCACTGCCATTTTCCCCTTTGGGCTCTAAGGAGAGATCCTTTGGAATGAAAAGCATACTCTAGCATCTTGTTTACTTGTATTTTTGTTCAGTGCTAGACCTGGATAGTTGCAGAGGATGATGCGGCTCTGTGGTCTTAGTTGAATTTAATACCTTTTTAAAAAAAATTAATTAATTTATTTTTATTTCTTTTTGGCCGCATTGGATCTTTGTTGCTGTGTGTGGGCTTTCTCTAGTTGCGGTGAGCGGGGGCTACTCTTCGTCGTGGTGTGTGAGCTTCTCATTGCGGTGGCTTTTCTTGTTGTGGAGCACAGGCTGTAGGCATGTGGGCTTCAGTAGCTGTGGCATGTGTGGACTCAGTAGTTGTGGCGCACGGGCTTAGTTGCTCGGCGGCATGTGGGAGCTTCCCGGACCAGGACTCGAACCCGTGTCCCCTGCGTTGGCAGGAGGAGTGAGTAAACAAATGAGAGAAACCTGCCAATCATGAAAGCTGTGCCCAGTGGTCCAAGAGTACGACACTGCTCAGTGTTGGCTGGATCCCGCCCGTAATAGTCTGTTGAGACTTAGGCGACTCTGTCCCTTTACAGAGAATAGACAAATCACAACACACGCATGCTGGACAACTACGGTGGTAATATGGCATTTTCTTGAAACCTACTATGTTTCAGGCACCTTGATCAGACTTTACCTATATTATGTCATTAAGAGATAAGTATTGTTCTTGCCATTTTCTGTGGATTAGGAGACTGAGGCTTAGACACTTTACTTGGTCAAAGTCATTATACATACAGGATAGATGCAAGATTAAAACCCTGATTTTTCTGAGTCTGATGCCCCTGATCAAAGCCACACGTGATACTGCTCTACACAGTACCTGCCCAGTGAAAGGAATTAGGGCTGTGGTCTATGAGAAAAGGCTGTAGAAACTGTTGGGAGAGCTGTGGCAGAAAGGGTAGAGGGAAGAAGAAAACTTGTGGTGGGAGGAACGGAAACGGACGTCAAATATTTTAAGGGTTATAATGTGGAAAAGAAGTTTGATTTTTTTTCTTCTTTTTTATGACTCCAAAGGAACACAAGGATTATGGGGTAGCAGTCACTGAACCATAGATTGAAGGAAGATCTTCCTAGCTCTCAGTGGTATACAGAATAGAGCTGCTTCTGGAAGAAGCGAGATCCCAACTCTAGAGGTATTGCATAACTGGCAGAGATGGAGTGAGAAATATGCATTAGATGCATGATGGGCTATCTTTTAAAAATTCCTTTCAACAGTGAAATATGTGTATAAACACACTTTGTAGATTAGAGAAAATTGATCTGGAAACTCATGTATTTTAACAGGATTTACACTTAGAGCTGTTTTACTAGTAACAATGAGAGTAAACCACATGCATTGTCTTCTCAGTTTCCTGAGTGTTCAGAGGTGTGAACTTTTGAGATGTTTGCCATGGTGGTTGGGGGTCTGTTGTTGGAGAAACCTAAGCGATTCCTCCTAAAATAAAGTCTGTTACTCTGATTTCGTTTGTTACTTGCCCAAGACCAGCATCTATTGTGGCTTTTGGATGGACAGAGTGGGCAAAAGCTGTGTTCATACTAAGAGACCCACTCTGAATGCTTGCTCTTCATTACCCTTTCTGAGGTGGAAATAATCCATCAGATTGGAAAAGGTGGAAGGAGAAAGTGTTGGCACATCTATGGTGCATTCAAACCTTGAGTAGACAACAGTGACTCAGGACATTTCCTTTTAGCAACCAACTGCCTTGGGGATACTCCGCATTTTCTATGTATCTCCAGTCAGGGTTTCCTGACTGGTATGCCATTTTGCTTTTCATTTAGAGCGCATAAATCCAGAAGTTGTGTGACTTGCTCACCAGGTAACATAGCAGTGTAACCGTGAGTGATGGCTTTTGAAAGCACTGACGGCTTTGAACTTGAGAAGACAAAATCAGGGCTTCCCACAACTGATCTTGATCAACAACGTTGCAGTAACATTGCACTGAATCATTTACTCAAAATGATACTTGAAACACAATGATAATATCTTTTCCCCAAAAGCTTCCATGTTACTTCTTAATCACAACCAAAGACAAATAAGAAGACCCTGAAGCAGTTTTAGTTTCAGTACTTTCTGGAATGTACCATGGGGTTGAGGAAAATGTTATGCCAAGATGACCTTGGGTGGAGGTGAAGCCTCCTCGGAATAGGAAGGGAAGAGGAGGGGCAGCATTTAACTCCTCCTAGAGCGAGGCAGATGTGACTGTTGTCTATTTCATAGTCTCCTTTATTATCTTGTTAATGTTTAACTTTTATTTTTATTGAGGTATTTTTTTGTACATAATTTTAAAAGTCAAATAATATTAAAGCGTGCTGTCCTTCTCACCGTCTCATTTTCCACTCCCCAGGTATAATCATTCTCAACTCCTTCAGGTATTGCTTCCATTAATCACCTATATATTTCTAATGGCATGATTCTATTACTACTTTATCATATTTTATGTCTTAGATGTTATCTATTGACTGTAGAAGATGAAGATTTTGCTTTCTTATACCCCTCTTCACGCAGACATATTTGTTCTTCCTGAAAACTTGAAGAATAGCTTTACGGTTAAGTCCATATTCAGGGTTTTCATTATTTTGTACTTGTAAATATTCACTGCTAAGTGTATTTCTTATGCAAACTTTTATTTTTGCTGTGAATTTGTTGCTTTTTTTTTTCTTTTGTTCGACATTCTTCAAGTTTCTGGTTAAGATTTCCTTTATCCTTTAACAGCTCTGTAAAATAACTTTCAATTCTCTTTCCACACATTTTCATCCCTCTTTAGCTATAGTCCTGTGACTTATCTTTGCTGTCGTTCAATGAGATCTCTTGCATTACAGTTTCTACTTCTCGGATATCGTGTCTTGATCTTTTTGGTTTAATTCTTTGTTTTGATGGAGCATACCCTCCAGCAATCTCCTTAAAAAAAAGGGTGCATAGAAACAACATCTTTGGAGAACTTGGATGTCTGAAAATATGTTTATTCCATTCTAATGTGTGATTCATATTGATTTGGATTTGAGAAAGTTGTGCTCTCTACAGGGGAGGACTCATGGTAAGAATCCATGGTCTCTGACAAAACTGTCCAATCTAGTGTGCATTTAGAAGGAAAGTGGCCTGGGGACAAATTCAGGGTCTACTGGCAGCAGCTTCTCTGGATGTCACCAGGACAAAGTGAATTAATTTTTATTACTTAGAATCGTTGGCATTATTTGAAAAGATGCTGGTGTGCTGTTATCTCACTGGGTAATAGTGGTGCATATCCATTGGTAGGTAATGATCCATCTTAGGTAACTATCCATCTATTATTAGAAGGAAATGGGTCACATCAGGCCGCATTGGTTTTATGTGTGATCCAAATAGGATATGTGCCTTCCATTTAAGAAAAGAATGTATAGGTAGAAAGATTGTATGCTCTAATTCTGAGACTCTTAACCTGAAGTCTTCTATAGATCATTTATGTGGGTCCTTGAATTCCTTAGACTTAGATGCAAATTTTACTTGTGTTATTATGTACTCTAAGCTTCAGTGACCTAATAATAAGGTGAAGATTATATTAATACCACCTCATATGATGGTTGTGATTTTCAGTATTTAGATATTAGAATATATAAAATATATAAAAATATTTAAAGAGACCCATGACACAGAAAAAGGTGAGGAACTACTGAACTCTAATTCCCCTCTTTCCTCCACTTAACTGAAGGAAAAACAGATTACATAGAGGTTTGTGTCATGTTGATATGACATTTGCTTTTAGCACAGCTGAGTACAGCACGCCAGTTTTCTGTCTCCTTGACCAAATTCTTCCCACGTTAGGTTCAGCCAAGTTTATATTTGAGCCTTATCTATCATTATTACTCACTTATTTTTCAAGGGAAGGTGAGGTGAAAGTTCTTTGTTCTGAGATTCATTGCCTACAATTAAATGTGGCTGAAAGATGCTTCGAAACCAGAAAGTGTCAAGGAAGCAGCATTTAATTTTGTCGTTATTCATTCTTCTTACCTGGCCAGGAGAAATATGTAAATAAAGATAAATCAATGTAGAGGCAAAATCTTGACAGTATTACATGACTGAAGTGTGCATTGGAGTCTTAAGGCAATTACAACCGTGTTGGAACAAGAAACACTCTGCTACAGTGCTTTTGACCAAGGAGATCAGGGTCTTTGTTTAATTGATCTCTTTTACAAAGTCAGTTAATGTAACTATGTGGAAGTAGGCTAATTAGTTGACATCCTGTGATCAGAAAATATTAAATTTTGATTATTAATTACATATAATTTTTACATGTATATTATTTACAAAATGCTTTTATTTTATTTAAAAAAACCTGGTATAGTAAACTATCATTGCCCATATTTACAAAGGAGAAACTGAGGACAGAGATTTGAAGGGATTTGCCTTAAGTCGTGTAGCTAATAAGGGTTAGCACTGAAACAAGAGTACTTGCCTTCTGATTCCAAGTTCAGTTTTTTTTCCATCATACCATGTGGCCTCCTAATCACCATCAGTCATGCTGCTCTTATTCTCCAGTGATGGATACATTACAGAGGTAAGGGTGAAACTGGAGTGGGCCATGCTGTCCTTGAGGGTTTGTAGCTATGCCCTGTGCAAAAGAAATATGCTCTGTTAGCCTACCAGGCGTGACCAGGCTGAGGGCCTGTGACCTCAAGGACGAGCCAGATATAGGATCCCAGGGAACTGGGGCCAATGCAGTCATTCACCAAGAGATCAACTTTACTCCTTCTATTTCAGGTAGGTGTTAATAGTACATGAGTGTACAAAATATTTACGAAGGACATGAGGCAAGTGTGCCAACCAAGATTTATGAAGTTACCACACTCCTCGAAGGACCCAGCATAATGTAATTCATGTCCATTTTTTGGTCAACTGTATGAATCAATAACAATACTATTTAAAATGATGTTGAGTCAAGGCTTTCATCCCATGGTTTAACCTAAGAGCTAAATCACATAAAAACGTTGCTTATATAAACAGTTGCTTTTCATTAACTTCATCTTTTTTACTTTAATTTTTTTTTATAAAAAGGAAAAAAATACACAAAAGTTTACTTTGCAAATAAATCTGCCACATGCAGGACTTGAAGTGATATTACTAATGCAGTGAGCATTTCTGGCTTGCTTGAGATGGGGAAGAAAGTGTTAAATCTTTCCCTTGCTCTAGATTTAACACAGGTGGGACCTCAAAAGGTCTTGAACATGATTAGTGGTATTTTTTTTAAAGTGTCCATCAGGATTTGCTTCAGGCTTCAGAGGGAAGCCTGAAGCAAATCCTGATGGACAAAGGGTTTGAATCTCATTCCCATTTGGTCATGGTCATGGCCAGGACTGCAGAAGTCAACACTGCTCTGCATACACTAGAGATGTTGGCTTCACCAAACATGGTCTCATTTTCTCATAAATAGAGAAATGCCTCTTTAGCAAAGAGCTTATAATTTTTTATGTGAAATAAAAATTATCCTTTTTGGACAATATTTCTGCTGGAGTCCCTAGATAATTTATCTCCTTTCCTTTTGCACGGCTATAATTGTTTTGAACACTATATACATCTAGATTGAAGAAACTGTTTCAAGGAGACGTCTTAGGAAACACTTAAGAATAATACTCAGCTTCACGTCCTGCATTCTTTAGATACTTAACAACTGAGTTTTACCCAACCCTCAATTTCTCTCATTCCATTTTCACAATTTTCTTCAAAAACAACCTCTCAAACTTCTCTATTTTGTATCTACGCTTAAGCACAGTTTTCTCCACATTTGCTTTAGTAATTTGAAGAAGGCCCCTTGGGGAGCACCTCCAAACTCCATCTGGTCCTTAGTTTTATGCTGTCTCTGCTCACCAACCAATCTTTGTGGTCTCTTGGAAGGAGCCCAGGCATAATGCGGGGGTCACTGAAGAGGCTATGTATAAACCATAAAAAATTACTAATTTAATAATTAATTGAACAATTTAAAATTAACTTCCATTCAACCACTACTTCATCCATATTGGTGTCTTCCAGTTGTCTATATCTGAAAAGTCCAGGTATATTTCCTCAGTATTCTACTTGCTGGAGAGATGGGGGGAGGGCAGGCAGTGTTAGTAAACAGCTAAGCAACTGCTGGACTACCTTGATGGGTACGCTGTCAATCTGCTTTGCTACTTTCCCCTAGTTCTGATTGTGGTTCTGAATTCTTTGAAGACTAAAAAGAAATTCTTGTACTTAACAATTGAACTAACAGCTCGACGAGGGGAAAAAATACTGCTGAAATCTGTCAATGAATGTCGCTTTTATAGACAGGGAGAAAACTAAACCTAGCAAGTCCTTGGAAAGATGTGCAAACTGGCTGACAGGTGTGACATCTCAGCAAAATAAGTTAAGGCAACACTGAGCAGTGAGTTTTGTCCAGTGAGACTTGATTGGTCACAGATGACAATTCCAGCTCCCTGAGGTGTTTTTCCAGTGTCTATGATTAATATCAAATGTCAAGTAAGGCTCACTTCCAACAATAAGGTCTAAGACATACTCAGTTAAAGCAACATAGGATTTTCATTTCCCATAACCCAGTGAAGCTATCCAGACATTTCCTGGGGGATTATCCCCAGGATGAATTACATAAAAGGGGAGCTACAAGGGCTTTCTTCCTTAAGTAAAACTTCGAGCAGTGCACAACAGAAGCAGATACATATCACTTGCATGAGGAATGGTAGGACAGGCTTTTTTTTTTTTTTTTTTTTTTTGCCAAAGCTGTTGGATAGGTTAAGATGGAAGATTCTGAGATAGACTTAGATGAAACCTGAATAACACATAATCATGGAACAAATGATTTCAATCAAAAGCAAAGTTTGGTTATATATTTTCAGAGTAGATAAAGAAGAGGTGTTCTTTGGCTTTTTCACTATTGATGCATACATTCTACAGTATAATTGATGATAAATGTGTGTGCGTGTATACATGTGTATACATTTTCTTGTTTTTGATGCCTATAATAGCCAAGGATCTTAGCATCAGCAATAAGAAAATGTATATATCTATTTTGCGAAAATATTTCTATAGGAGATGTTTAAAATCAGAAGTATTAACATAGTTTATGTAGAAGACCTAGATGGTTTTCCACCTTTTGTCCCCAGAAAGGGGTTATTTGCAAGCCCTAAATTGTGGGTGTGTCCCTGCTTCAGGTGATCACACTTTTGGGAGAGGTCATAAGTTGGTAACAAGATTATATTTATCATTTAATATTTTAATTCCTTCGGTTAGTGTCTCAGAAGAAATCAAGAAAGTTCGAATTAAACCCATTTTCTTTGTTGCCCCCTACATCTTACTTATCACTTCTATCTTTATGCCTCTCTCTTTACATATTTATTTGTCAGTAATTCCACAAGGATTTGAAGTTGCTTAAAACAAGAGTGTGAATAATAAAATAATATTATAGAAATACAAAGTCAAGATTGAATAAATCCTTATTATACATAAAGGGAAAATGGATTTTAGGGAATGGTTTAACAAGCATTCCATGATGAGGAATCTGAATTTGAGAGTGCCTAGTAGAGGGATCTGTTACTGCTATTGCTTTATCAGACCAAATATTTATGTACTGTCAGTGAAAAGCCGATTGTTTGGGATCCTTGGTGGCTGGACAACAAATCAATACATGCTATATGCCTAGAAGTGACATTGAGAGTTAGGTTGGTTTGAAACTAAGTTTATATGACACCAACATTAGCAATTACAAAGTTAAAAAAAAAAAAAAAAAGAGAGAGAGAGTGTTGAAGATGGAGGCAGATCCTGAACTCACCTTTCCGCAGACACAATAAATCTACAATTACACATGGAATAATTCCTTTGGAAAGGGACCTGAAATCTGGATGAACAGAGCCTCCACAATTTAATGTTTTGCTTATTTGATAGGTAAAACACATTGTTTTAATTTTCGTGTCTTGTGTATTTATTAGTAAGTTTGAGAATTTTTGTTTCCTGAGAAAATTACATGTTAATATTCTTTACCTTTGTCTTTTCCTTATAGATTTAAAGAAAATCTGTATATATTAGGGAAATTAGCTTTTTGTCTATTTCAGTTTTAAAATATTTTCTCCAGTTTGATTTTTTTTCCTTTAACTGTATTTATGGCAACTTTGTCATAGAGAATTAGGAGTTATATAGTCTTACTTGCAGTTTTTTTCTTTAATGCCTTCCTTAATGGTTTCTTGTCTTGTTTGGAAAGGCATTTTACTTGGAAAGGCCTCTAGTTGTAACTTGTTCCGTATATTTTTTCTAGTGTTCTTTCAGTTTTTTTTTTTTTAACATTTAGAACTTTAAGTGATATGAAATTTATCTGAATATTTGGAGTGAGGTGAGCATCTAATTTTATTTTCTTCCATTTGGATATTTTTCCTTTTATCATTAAATATCCTTGAATAGTCCATTCTTTTTCCACTAATTTGAAATTCTGCTTTTATCATATACTAAATATCCATGTATTTATGGATCAGTTTCAGTACTGTATTTTCTTCCTTGAATCTACTTGTTAATTTCTGCATCAGGACTATGCATCAATAAGTACTGTAACCTTTATGTATCTTTTGTTATTGTAGGGAAGGGCCTTTTTATTATTCTTATTTTCCATAACATTCAAGTGTTTTCTGTCGTGATTACTTTTCAAGCAAGGGGCATTTATTTAGAACATCTGTTTAGGTCATCTTTTACATTCATTAAAGTTTTATAGTTTTCTTCTTATAAATTTACACATGTCCTCGTATTTACTTTTATGTAGCTATTTTATACATTTTGTTCCTCTTATTATTGAGATTTTTTTAAAAACTGGATATTCTTGGTATAAAGGAAAGCTTTGGGTTTTTAAAAAATATCAATTTAGCTTCTTATTAAATTCTATTAGTTCCAATTGCTTCTCCTTGATCCTTTTGAAGATTTCTTCTAGCACATGACAGTATATGGCTGCCTCAAGTTCTGATTCAACCCACAAGACTCAGCTCAAGTGTCTGCTCTTCCAAGATCTCCCTCCCTTGTGCAAGGGGCACCTGTGGCATAATAGAATGAGCACGGAAGGTACACTGAGAACACAGGAGCTGAACACTGCTTTATATACCATATTAGCTAGGATTGGGTTCAGCTCCACATATCAGAAAACATGAAAAGAAGAGTGGTTTAAACACACAAGATTTTTTTTTTTTTATTGGAGTATAGTTGATTTACAATATTGTGTTAGTTTCAGAGGTACAGCAAAGTGATTCAGTTTTACATATATATATATATATATATATATATATATATATATATATATGTTCTTAGGTCCTTTTTGGTTATCTACTATATATATAGTAGTGTGTATATGTTAATCCCAAACTCCTAATTTTATTCTTGCTATGAAAGAAGTCTGAAGGTGGGAGCCAAGGGCTCGTTGGGTGGTTTACAAAGTTGCCTGTGACATCCCTAGGACAAGACCCTTGTCCTTAACGTTCCAAGGAAGTGTTTGTGCACCAAAGATTATGTCTGATTCCAGGCCGACAGCAGGAGGAAGAGCTGGAGAAGCCCATCATGCCCCTTCCTTGAAGGCCACTTCTTTAGAATCAGCCATACCCCTTTTATTTACAGTCCATAGGGTAACCCTACCCATGTGGCCATGGGTAGCCGGCAAAGAGTCTGGGGAAAATGGCTGTTGCTAAAGTAGTTGTTAATGAGCCCTGAAATTGGGATGTTTATTACATAGGAAAAGTGGGTAGAGAGGGATTTAGCCATCTCTTCTGAGTCACTAAATTCAAGAGTGAATGTATGCCAATTCACTTTTTTTCCAAAAAGAAAAAGAAAACCATTTTTTTTCTGGTGACAAAACAATAGACTTCCATTGGAAACCATTCACGCAAATCAAAAAACTTGAAGGCGAATAACTGATATTCTACCACTCAGATAAATTTCCATGGCTATCTCGGTGAATATCTTTTCATGTATCGCCTTGAATATACACCACACAATGTTGCAGAAATGGCATCATTTCATCCCTTCCTTGCTTTCTCTAAGTCTGCTGGGTGGCACGCTTTGCCTTACAGTATTTACACTTATGGCTGTCTTTGTCTGCAGTGCCCTTTCTTCAGCTGTGAGTACGAATCACATCCTTACTCTCCCCCTCCCTTTCGCAGTATAGCCACCTCTTTGCTTCCTCACCGTGGCTAGGTGCCTCATTTCCTTCAGGGTTTTGCTCAAATGTCTTTTTCTCAGTGAAGCCTCCTGATATCCACTCCATTTATAATTGTACTCATCACCCTCCTTTTCATATTTTATTTTAATTTTCTCCATAGAACTTATCACCTTTTAATATGTTATTTAAATTTAGTTATTTTCCTATTTTCTGTTTCTTCCCAAGACCATGGGAATTCCGTGAAAGTAGGGATTTTTGTCTTGTCCGCTGCTTATCCAGCACATAGAATACTGCTCGGCCCAAAGTAAGTACTCAGTAAATCCTTGTTGAATGAATAAAGTCAGAGCACCTCATAAAACCCCATCACATCATTAGTTGTGAGGATTAAATGAGATAACATGGATGACAGCACTTAGCACAGGGACAGATGGCAGAGGCTCAAAAGAGAGATGGTGAAGCTCCTTTTACATCTAAATCTGCTTTCCATGCTTCTACCAGAACACCTGCCATCATATCTTTAAAGTTTTATTTAAATGTTTATTTCACCCAGAAGCCCCATGGACTCTTTGAAGGTTTAAACTATTCTTATTTGTTTGGGTATCACTGGCATTGACCATAGCCTAGTATACAGTAGGCGCTCTATAAATCTGAGTTGACATGAATCCTTTGTGGCTCTTCCTAAATCTGCAGACACTGCCATACTTTCTAATTTCTAAATGCTTTCCCCTGCTCTCTGTACTGAAATATTTATGAAGCTATTTGGTACTCAGAGGAAATCAAGTTTTAGCACAGCTGAGGCTGTCTTCTCTCTCTAGTCAATGGTTTTGTTGAAAGCTCATTTTAATAAATGCACTAGAGAGGCATTCTTGAATAGGAAAGAATCATTCAGCTTTGTGAAATGTCCAGGTGGAATAAGTATTAGATGCTTTTGTTATTTCTGCCACTTTGGTTAATGAAGCTGTCCCCTTTATAATATAATTAGAGCAAGAACGATCCTCTCACCAAATATAAAGTGACACACATACGGTCTTGTTATTAGAGCATTCCCTCGGAAGGGTAACAGGAAACCATTCAAACACAGGACTTGAAATACTAGGGTGAATACAGCCAGTTAAGAAAATGGTAAGTAATTTCATGAGAGAAACTCTAATCTTACTAAAGATGTTCAGTGTCCTTTTTGTATCAAATAATCTTTTATTTTTCAGGATCCAGAGGTAGCTGTTGCATAAACAGGTTTTTATTTTCCCTGGATGGGACATTTTTATAAGGCTGTGGTAACATTTGTACTTCTAAATACAAAGTCAGAATGCAAGGAGAAAAAAAGTGTGCCTATAGTGATCTCCTGGAGACTGAAGACAAAATTAGTCTTTTAAATTCAGTAGTCGAGCTCCTGAGAGTGTAAGATAAGTCAACAAAAAGCATAGAGTCCCCAGAGATACAATTCAGCTCCTCTTCATGGTCTGTTAGGCCAGATACTTGTCTATCAGAGAGGACTTTCTTTCGTCTAAGTCGTAGAAATCAGTGTTATACATAAAGTGGCAACTCCACTGCACTAATTCGCTTTACACTTTGATTGCCTGACTTTTCCTTCCATCCATCCAGCCCATCCCCCACAAATGCCCCTGTACACATTTTCCAGAACAAGTATTGCTTTTCTTCAGGGTTTGATAAACATGTACATCTTTCTTAGCCAAAAATGTCTACATATAGTCAAGAAAATGGACGCTGTAGAACTGAAACATCTTGGGCTTTAACTGAGACACACCGAGTTCATGCACTAGACTAAATGGCTTGAGCTCTATATCGATCATTTACCGCTACTGTAGTTGAAGTAGGATAACTTTTTTGTAAATCATGCACCACAAAGTTTTGGGTTTGGCACAGATGCACCCTAAATCTTTACACAGCAAATTACTAAAGCAGTATGAACACATAGGTTAAATCATGTTTGAATTTGTAAAGTTGTAAGGTTTCAGGACTTTGCTGTAGGATTTCATGTTGTTTATAAGGAAGAGGTAGATATCCTAATGTCCTTTCTCCTTTAAAACTTCCTCTTCTTCTGTTTGAAGATGCAAGACACCTTTTGGAAGTGGTGAGCTTAGTTGGAAAAGCCTGAGCTTTAGCATGTGAAAGAACCAGGTTCACATCTCCCTTCTGTCATTTCCTAGCCTTGTGGCCTTTGGCCACCTCTTAATCTATCTGAATCTTATAAAACACAGACAGTAACACCTGTTTTATAGGATGAATGTAAGGGGAAAAAATAATGTTTATGTTGCTTGGGTTTTGTATAAAGCAGGAGCTAAATAAATAGTAGCTGCTTATTTACCACATTGTTTTGTAAAATTTTAGTATTTTCTTTGGGGAATTCTCTATAATAGATGATATTTTAGTTGACTAAAACAAAAAGCATATTGTAACTTATAGCAGTCCTTATAGATGAAAATTTTAGTGCCATTTCAATTGTTCTTAAAGCATTGTTATTAGTAATATTTACCCTGTCACTAAACAAAGGTTATTTAACTTACACATTATGATTTTGTGTTCTGTATCTATAGATGAACATGGCTATTCTTTCCAGGGCCATTCAGAGTGGCTGTCACATATGGTAATACCATTTGTGTATTTTTTGTAATAACCTTGAGTTATTAGTTTGGGGAAGGGGTGAGATGAGAGAGAAGATGTACTGGGGAATCACTTAGAAATGAACAGTGTGGATAACTTAGGATGCCTAGAGGACAGAATGACTGAATTGTTTTAAAGGTTGATACGTAGGATGTAGAGGGACATTTAGCTAGACAAGAACCAATGCGAGGTTCCTTGCACAGAGAAGGAAAGTGGTAGGGGTGGGAGTGGTAAAAACACGCTGGGTTTTTTTAGACTTTAGTTGGTCAGGCTGTGAGAGGGTAAACAGATTGAAAACCCAGTTTTCTTATCGACAGAATAGCTGAGAGAAATTACATGAAAATGAGAAAAAACACTTCAGGTCATTCTGCTCTATTGGAAGTGAAAACTTTAGAGACACAATGCTGACAGAAAATGAACTTTAATTAAGCCTGGATTGTTTGTGTGAATATGTGTGTGTTATTTTTTCCCCCAAGGCATTCCTCTTTAAAGGCATGAGGGTCCATCTGAGTTATTATTTTATTGGCTTTGGTGTAATTTCCCCCACTCACTTCAGCAATGGTGTTATTGATGCAGTGATATTGGTTTCTAAAAGTCCTTTGTGGCTTGTATCACTATCTCATTGGCATTTAATTCAAACACAGGAAGCAAGGAGAGGACTCCTGTTTTATAGGCAAGATGTCTGCAGAGTCGAGGTGCCCAGCATTGAGCACAATGGCTAATACTTTGAATTTTCTGGTATGAAAGTATCAAATGTGTCCAGTATTTTTGTTGAAACTGTGTGGCAAAACTAAAGCCTCATATTTGGCTTTGTTCAGTTACAAGTATTTTAACAGGAAGCCAAGAGGAGCAAGGCAAGGTCGGGGTCGCAGAGGAAGGGTCCTGTGTTGGAAGGGTCCTCCTACTTCTGGAACAGAGGCCTGTTGGGACCTTGGGGGGATGGGGGCGTGTGGCTCTGACACACTGCTGCAGTGTGCGCGGTGGTGGGCCAGACGGAGAAAAAGAGAACAATCACATCCTGGAAGGGATGCAAAGGCCCCGATGAGAGAGGATTCTTAGGAAACTGGGAGGTGAGGGAAGGAAAAAGCTAGGTTAACGAGGCTCAGGGGCCCAGCCAGCTGAATTGGTCTGGAAGGATTCTGGAGACGGAGTGCTAAATCCTTTGGTGGCTCTTATGCTTTCAGCACAGTGGCAAGGAAAAATTATGCTTTTTGAAAGAGCTGGGAGGGGTGATCAGAATCACTTAATGAAGCCCAGGTCTGGTTTTGGATATGTCACCAACAAACTCACTATATGACTCAGGACTTGTAATTTATCTTGAAAAGGAGTCTACTGGAATGATCAATGAAGACCTCAGGCATTTTGGTTGTTGTTAATATTTATTCTAATTAGTGGATGACCCAGCACTGGTGTGACTTGAAAGAAAAATTAGGAACTTCGGTAGAAAACTGTCAAAGGCAAAATTTGCATATACAATCCTCAGATATTCAGATTTAGAACGTGAAGGAGAACACCAGACAGAAGCCTTCCTCTTTACTCTGAAGTCTTGCTTGTTTAGAAGCTCCTTTGACAGAATGTCCACAGCTTGACTTTCCGTCTTCCCAATTCCACTTTTGAAAATTCAGTTTAGGGAAGGTCACTTTTGAAAATTCAGTTTACAGAAGGTCAGAATTTGTACTTATAATGCAAGGCAGATCAGAAGTAGGTGACTCTTCCTTCTTAGGAGCTGGGATCAAGGATAGTATGGAACTCTTCATTTTTAAAAGCAGCAAGCAATCTTGGCAGTAGAGCTTCTTAATGCTGGTCCAGGAAACATATAAGGCCTTCCATTTAGGAGGTTGCACTGAGCCAGTGAACTCTGGATTCTTTGTAATTAGTCTGTAGAAAGATAAGTGCTAGTTTAAAAAAACCCCACAACTTTGGACATTTGGTATTTACTGAGAGGATCTTTCTGTTGCGGGAAATATGGCCTTAGGAGCAATTAGCTAGCAGTTATTTCCTTAGGTCTTTTTTCATCTGTATGAAATTATTAAATTCTAATTAAAAATTAATTAAGGAGTTAAATCCAAATTCTAAGCATGGTTTGTTACTGTTTTTCACCTCTGAATAGCCATCTTGCCTTAGGTAATTACTTCACTGAATGTAGCCTCAAGATGTGTTTTTACAACTCCAGATTCAATGTTTGCTAATGAAAAATGCAATCAAACAGCTGGTTGGTTGTTCTGCAAAATTGCAAACCAGCAGAATACTTTCTCTTAATTAACTGAATATAGAGAAGACCATGTGGTCATTTCTTCAGTGTGTCCATTATTAAGAATCCGACTATTAAAAAGGCAAATGACACCTATTTCCTACACTGTGCATATGTGTGGTGGGGAAAAGGAGGGAATAGGAATAGAATTAGATGATTTGAACCTTTAAAAGCAGGTTGCCTTGGACTTCCCTGGGGGTCCAGCGGGTAGGACTCCATGCTTCCTATTCAGGGGGCCCGGGGTTCGATCACTTGTTGGGGAACTAGATCGCGTATGCATGACGCAAGTTAAGAGTTCACATGCCGCAACTAAGAGCCCGCATGCCACACTGAAGATCCTGCGTGCCGCAGCGAAGACCCGGAGCAGCCTATATAAATAAATAAATATTAAAAAAAAAAAAAAGCAGGTTGCCTTTTCTTGCACAAAGTTTTTTTTTTTTTCTTCTGTTTTAAGATCCGCCTTTAGAATCTTGGTGGGAACGAAAGAGCCTTCTTTTGTTCTTCATATTTATTATTGTAGCAAAAAACCAGTCATTTGAACAGTCATTCTTCTTTGCAGGAATTACAAGTATTATTTTTCTAGGTAAATTATAATAAAAACACAATCTGGATTTTAAATACTTAATCCAGTAAGGTAAATTATTTGTTAAAATTTAGTTATTCATTGATTCTTCATTCATTCAACAAGTTGTGAAATACTATCAACTCAGCCCCCCAGTCCTTAAAGCACCAAGTAATTTCATACAATTCTTACAACTGGGTTCATCGATTATTATTCTGGATGGCTCACCACGGGTGCTTTACCAGTTTTTAAAAAGACTTCATTTTTCATTTACTTTGATTCAAGTTGGTAGGTTAGGGAAATGTGATGCACATTAACTTTCAACCCACCCTAGGCCTTAATTGATTTTGTAATGTATGAGCCAGGATTTGATTTGGTGGTATTTAAACCCAGAAAATTTTCCGAAGATTGAAAATGATTCGGAAGTTAAGATACAGAGACACTGAAATCATATCATGTTTTAATTTTAAACAGGGTCAGAAGAACTAGGTGATATGAAATCATTCAAAATTATCTGAAAGAAGCCTGGTTTCACTCAAAGGTTCTTGCCTTACTCTTCAGGTTACATTTTTTTGCCAACTCAGGAAAAGTATGAAATGCGTCTAATTAGATGCATCAAAGAATGTAAGATGTTGTGATAACCTCAAACTTCAAACAGGTTCCATTGATGTTAGAGCGAGGAGAGAGAAGTTAAAATAAAGATATCATTTTAAGTTTTTGTTTCCTAATAGATGTAATTTATCTTGCAGAACTCAAAAATGGTCTCATAGGGCCAAGATGTAAATGCAGTCCACACGCTGAATAAAAGGAAGTGGACGAAGTAGAATTTGTGGAAGGACTGAACCACCATACTTCATTCATTGTCACATTCAATAAACATTTATTGGGTACCAATCTGTTTAGAGTTCTCCAAGGGGAAACTCCAAATGTAAGTTGCTGAATAGTATATCTACTTACCTTTGTACCATCAGAAAATCTGGGAGTGTCACCCTGTAGTTTGAACTTTGGTGATTTCTTAGATGACTTATCTTTTTTTCTTAGAGAAGCTAATAGCAACTTGAGGGTAAGGATTGTGGCTCATACAATTTCTGCTTTCTGATGATACCTACAAGGGCTATTCTCATAATGGTTGGTCAATAAATATTTACTGAATGGATGAATGAGTGGATCAATCAGTCCATTGAGAGAGTTTGACTCTTCGCAGTAAAAAATAGCAAAGCACATTAAATCTTACTAAGTTAGAACATTGGTTTGATTCAATGATTTTTAGATTCTGTCAAGGAAGTCATCATTTTCCTCTCTTCTACTTCACATTTGCTTTTCTTTTCTCAGTCTTTTTTCCATTTATCTACTTTTCACTTTTTTTTTCTCTCTTCCAACTGCTAAGAAGTGTGTCCCCATGATTTCTGTCATTAGCCAAATAGATATCTGTGTTTATGGGGAAAGGAATGGAATAAAATAATGTGATTTTGATTTTAGATTACTTGGGTTTGATATGGCAATGAAGTGTCAGGTACTTATGATGTGGGAATATAAATTAGGAGAGAAGTTGAGGCTCGAACATAGATTTGGAATTTATCTAGCATGAAGGTAATATTCTAAGGTGTGCGAATAGATGTGACCACAGTGCCTTAACCATGGCACCAGAGTTTACTCTGAACAGTAGCTCTGCTATTCGAATCAACACCACCAACAGCAAGGCCCTTACTAGCACTTACTATGTCCCAGGCTTTTTTCCTCCTGATACACAGTTAATTCTCACAGCAATGTCAGTACTAGTATCTGATTTTGCAGAATGTCTGTGATTATTAGTATTATTCATCAAATTGCTATTCATCTAATTTCCTTTCTTTTTCTGATTGTGTGATTCAGGACAAATTACTTAACTCTCTCTCTCGTTATATATATATGTATACATATATACATACCACATATATATATAGTAATTTTCTGTTTCTATGATCTTATCTTTGTGTTTTCATTATTACCATTACTAAAACTCAGATGCTTTTTTACTGTTACTTAATTTTACACATAACATAATTTCATTTATACATATATATACATGTACATTTATCTTATCTAAACCTCATAACAACAATATGAGGTAGCTTCTATTATTAGTCCCATTTTACATATGAAGAAAACTGAGGCTTTGTGAGGATTATTAACCTGGCCAAAATGGCAGAGCTAGTCAGGTGAAAGTAAAAATGGTGTATTTCTGATCACAGCAAGTAGTAACATCTATCCACTTATCCAGACCAGAAAACTGGAGTCACTCAAGATCCTTTCCTCCAACAATCTCCGCATTTCACTGCCTAAATGCATCTTGTGTGCATTCTATCCTCTACGTTTCTGTTTCTATTGTTCAAATTCCTCTCTCTAGTGTCCAATTTTGCCCTTATCAAACCTATCAGTCATGCCGTTGGCAGAGTAATTTATCTGACAAAAATCTTTGCCCTTTATTTGCTTTGTTTGTTTGTATAGTATGTTTAGTAACCCCAGTTTACCACATTGATGCTATAGCGCCCTCTTAGAATCAAGCCACACAGGTACCCAGGCAGCACAACCATAATTACTTCACTTAACTTCTTAAGATGATTTAATGGATTCCTATGGCAGTTAAGATGAAAATTTAAATCTTTCCATGGCCTTCAAGCCCCTGCTGGTGCCCTCTGCTTGTTTCTCAGCCTCATTTTGAACCACTTGCCCTCTTGTCCTCACTCCAGCCACAAGGGCCTTCCAGTTTGTGGGAGCTGCGACACTGCTTTTTGCCTCAGGGCCCTTGAGCATGCTACTCCCACATTTGGAATCTCACATCTCTTCCTCCCGACTTGGGACACATGTACATTCAAATGAAAGACCTATTGAAATAAAATCAGTTTTATTATTGTTGTTATTCTAGGATCTCACAGAACTGTGTCTCTTTCAGAGTACTTAATTCAGTTTATAATTATATAATCATAAATATGGTAATTTGTTTAGTGGCTTCTTCCTTATTTCTCTGTTGGGCAAAGGCCATGATAGTTTTGCTTATCACAACAACCGCACAGCTGTACTGTGCATATATGAGGTACTTAATAAATGTTAATTGAATGAATATTCTCTCTAGTATTCCTGATGTTTTGGGTGACTTTATTCTTTTATCTCTTAGAGAATCATTTTCAACAGACCATCTAGAATAAATGGCAAACTGAGTTTTCTGATTGTAAAGAAACTTTGATCTCTCTTAAAATACACACACAAACACACACACACACATAAACACATACACAGACTCTACAAGGAGGAAAATGCATGGGGAGAAGGCAGATGTTTTCATAGTTCCTCAAGTTTTCATTACATTTGGGATTTTCTCACTGAAGGAATCCTGTTTCCTCTACCATACTTGGTTCTGAGGCATTAACTACCCCCTCTCCTTCTTTGTATTCTGTGCCAAGAGGGAAAAATTCCCTTCCTTTATTTACTCTTAGCCTTGTTGATATTTTCCACCTAAGAAGAATTTTCTAAGGAATAAGGAAGAACTGAGATAAATACTGGAGTTCCCAAGGGACAGCCAGGTTGCTGAGCCCAGGTTCACTCCAGCTTGAGGATGGCAGATTATTTCCCCTTCTTATCACATCTCTGATCCATTGGTAGTGGCTGCCTGGAGACATGTGTAAGAGGGACTCTGAGGGCACCGCCAGCCTCAGTGGGAAAGTGTGCCATGACTAATTCATTGAACACATACTTACTGAGTGCGTGCTATGCAATTAGCAGGGCTGGCTAGGGGCGTGAGAGTACAGAGAGTTGGCAACCTTGTTAGCCTTTCTCTACACATGAAGGGCAGATACAATTTTGTAAGCATCTTGATTATTCTCTCTCAGCTCAAAGCTTATCCCTCTGTTACATGGCTTTCCATCACCACTGTGACTTCCTGACCCCCAGAAGCAGGTCTAATAGTGAATTTTGTTTTGTTGCTAGACAGGAATCAAAAGCCCTTTCTTCACTAAAACCCCCCAATTTTCATGACTTGAGCCAACCGTAAACCATCATTCCTCTTCCTCTTTTTTTTTTTTCTGCTTTCTCTTTTGAGAGACAGGATTTGCTCCCATCTAATTTGTACTGACAGAATCATGACCCCTATTGAGGGCCAGTGAATAATCTGGACCTTAATTCTTGAGCTGTGGTAGAGACTTCTGTTTATTCAATATCCATTTCCCTTTCTTTCTTATCAGGGATGGCCAGTAAGTAGCCATTGGGTGGGGATTTTCACACATTTTGCACTTTCAGTCTTTCTTGCTAGAAAGTGGATGTGATGGCTGGTATTTCAGGAATCATCTTGTGACTTTGAGGCTGGAAGTCATGATGGCAAAGCTGGAAGATAGATGGAGCCTGGGTCCCTGCTGAACCTGATGGGGCTACTCTTCAAGCTCTGGACTACTTACTTTTGGGCATCAATTTACATGAAAGAATAAAACCCTAACATGTCAAATCTAGTGTAGTCTGGTTTCTATTATTTACAGCTGAATGCAATTCCTAGCAATATGGGTTCTTCTGCTCTGATTTCTCCCTGATTCTTTTATTGTATACTTATTCAGGTGAGACCTCACTCTTCACCCAGGAAGGACTATTACATTCATGTTCCTCTCAGATTGGAAGTTCCCTGAGGACAGGGAATGTGATTATTTTGCTCACCAGTGTTTCCTCAGTGTCTAGCACATTGACTGACACTTAGACGTTGGCTCAAAAAATATGATGTGTGAATGAATGAATAATAACATACTTTCTTCAAATACAAGTCATAAAATATTAAAAAGAAGTAGCCATCATACAACTACTAGAGAGCCAATCTCTCAATGATTAACTGAATATTCTTCTTACCTGAGGGCCAACAAAACTATATGTGGTTATAGGTTTTGTGGAATAAGAAAAAAATAATGCTTGACATTAAAACACAGTGTAGTTTGACATTTGATAATTTGTAAGAAATTTGATGTTGGCATCTGTATACTTTAGTTATAATAATAATGTTTCTTTAATGTGTCATAGTTTAAGAACATTTCACACATTCCCTGGCTTAGAGAATAGAAAGTATATTTAAAGTTTTCCACAAGGTACTCCTGCACTTTATAACTTTAATATTTGCTGAGTGCTTCCTACATGATCAGCTGAGTTTTCATTGTTTTATATGCACTGACAAATTTAATCTAACTGATGGTCGAGAGCCATGTTATTCCCGTCGTATACTTGAAGAGACTGGGTTACAGAAACCTTAAGTAACTTGCTAGTCTTAAAGCTAAACAAGCTATATATATATATATTTTTTGCTATATGATATTTTTTGGTGATGTGTACCTTTACTAATTTGTTTATCCATTCATCAAACAAAAATTATTCTTTGTTGATTGCTTGCTTGATTAATTGAATAGTTAGTGTCAGGCACTTGGCTAAGCTCTGGGAAAGTAAAAGTATTCTGTTCCCCACATTAAGGTGCATAATGGTCCAATGTAGCATAATGAGTGCTTGATACAGAGGTGCACCTGGGCTCTTTATCCAGACAAGTTTGGATAGAGAGGAAAGGGCAGATTCCAGAGGCTTCCAGGAGAAAATGTCACCTTACAAGACAATCAAAGTTGGCCAGATAAAGAATGGGAAGAATGGTGTTCCAGAGAGGAACCTCCAGAGAGAGACAAATATCATATGATATCACTTATTTGTGGAATCTAAAAAAATGATACAAGTGAACTTATTTACAAAACAGAAACAGACAGACATAGAAAACAATCTTATGGTTACCAAAGGGAAGGGTGGAGGGAGGGATAAATTAGGAGCTTGGGATTAACATACACACACTATTATATATAAAATATTTAGATAACCAACAAGGACCTACTGTATAGCACAGGGAACTATACTCAATATCTTGCAATAACCTGTAATGGAAAAGAATCTGAAAAAGAATATATATATATATAGTATATACATATATATGTATAACTGAATCACTTTGCTATACACTTGAAACTAACACAACATTGTTAATTAACTATACTTCAATTAAAAAATATTTTTTTAAAAAAAGAGAGGAACGTGCAAAAGCATAAGCGTGAGGAAGTGTGGCTTATTCAGGAAACGAGAAGTCCTTAATGTGGTAGAAGCACAGCCTGGAATGAGCAGCACAGAGAGATGGGGCTCTTGACTGTGATCCACTGCGGCCAGGTCATCAAGGGCTTCTGCTTTCATCCTAAGCGAGTTCAGACACTATTCTGTAAGTAGCAGGGGCCCCCAAAGAGAGCACTGTAGTTACCTTTATATTTCCACAGAATAATTTTGACCGAAGTCTGGAGACTGGCACAGAGAAGAGTAACACCTGAAGTCTCAGGTAAAGGTGAATGAATTAGGTTCCTACCATATTGTTTGAGTTCCAGTTTAACTGGAATGAACTCCACTGCAAATTTTGAACACCTCTCATTATTTAATGCTGAAAAGCTTCATACGTATGAAGCATCTGCATGTGGTCAAATATTTCAGATAGGGTCAAATCTCTCTTTTCCACTCTAGCGAGAAGGAACAAAGAAATGTATAATACAAAGTGAGAGATAATGTCAACTAGTTAATTCTATATGTATGCATATTGATTATATATATGTTTTTACTATTTTTGAATTTAGGAACTTCTAAAGTCTTAAAAATTTATTCCCAATCAAACAGCAAAGTGGGCTAAAGAGAAACCCTGGGACAGGCTCAGGAACATCTCCCTCTTCTATGCTGATCTTGCCTTTCCATCATAGCCTCCGGCCGTCATATTCAATTCTGGGAATTGCTGGCTGCCTTCTCAAAAGGATGCACTAAAATAGCTTTTTCTCAAACCTTCTGTGATTGAAGTATTATATTAAAAATTGCAGTCGCCCCAATTCTTCTCTGTAGAATATGAAATGAGGAAGGGAAACGGGAGATATTAAACAGATTAGTCAGTGGTACCCATCCTTGCCTTCCTCCTTGTGACCAGAGTAGGACTTGGATTTATAATTCTTTATCTGTAGCTCCAAATCCAAAAAGTTGAAAAACTGAAGTGTTTTCATGGCCGATTTGGCAGCAATACCTGACTAAACCTGAACTCATGTGGTCATAAAACCTGACCCAAGCTGACGGAAGTCTATTTATAATCTGCATTTCACTTGGTGCGAAGAGTCACACGCTTTGCTACAGAAATATTCACATGTTTGATATTGTTTGGAGTGTTACCTAATATCCTGAATATGCACTTTATTGCCTTTTTAAGGTTTCCTTAATTTTTTTTTTTATTTTGAGACTTGTAGATCTGTGTGCAGTTGTAAGAAATAATACATGTAATAGACCCTGCACCTAATTCACCCCCATGGTAACATTTCGCATAACTATAGTACAACATCACAACAAGGAGATTGACGTTGATACAATCCATGGACTTCCTTTGGATTTCACCAGTTTTACATGCATTCAATTTCGTTCCTTGCAATTTTGTCACATATAGGTTCATATGGCCACTACCACAGTCAGATGCAAAATAGTTCATCACAAGGGTCTCTCCTGCTACCGTATTATAGCCGCTGCCACCTCCCTCACCATCCCTCTCCCTAAACCCTGCAACCACTTGTATGTTCTTCATCTCTACAGTTTTGTCATTTCTACAATGCTAAATAGATAGAGTTATACATTGTGTGATCTTTTGTGATTGGCTTTATTCACTCAGCATAATTCCTTTGGAGATCCATGCAAGTTGTTGCATGCTTTGTAATATCTGAAAATTCTGAACTCCAAAACACATTTAGCCCAAAGGTTTTAGATAAGAGGCTGTGGAGATGCACTGAGAGTCTGCGGCTGCAGTTAGAGCCTTGCCTGCTCTTTGAACCACTGAGGAGCTAGGCTGGCAGGACCTGAGGGGCTGCGTTCTCATCAGTGAGTGGGGTCTGGAGATAGTTTGAAACCGACGTTTCTGGTGTTCGGTTTGAATGCAGCTCTCGCCGCCCATGTGACATTTGTCTCCTGTTGCAGCCTAATTATTCAGTGTTCATAGTCATCTGCCTTACTTGCCTTTGCCTGGGTTTCTCATTTTCATCGCATTTCCCTTCTGGGCCTAAATTCTAGCCCTAATTTGCAATCTGCTTTCCTTAGTCTTGTTTCTATCAGACCCTTTCCCTAGCACTGCACCTGGCTTCCTATATCACTTACATTGACTCCACTCAGCATGCAGATCTGTGACTCAGGGCTCAGATTTCAGCCCTTGCCTGTCTCAGGGCTGTGTTGTGTTCTCTCTGCCACTCAGATATCAAGAGTTGGATACAGGGTCTTCCTTGGAGACCTTCCCAATGTGGATTCTCATCATCGTTAGAGTGAGTTTTGATGTCAATAAAATTAAGCCTTAAAAGTATAGTTACTGTTTATATTCTAAAGTAAAATTTGCCCCATTTAAGCTGATATTCAGTTCAAAAGATAGTTTGGTAAATTCTATAGTGGAAATTGTTAGGATTCCTTGGTGGTGCAGTGGTTAAGAATCTGCCTGTCAATGCAGGGGACACGGGTTTGAACCCTGGTCCGGGAAGATCCCACATGCTGCGGAGCAACTAAGCCCGTGCGCCACAACTACTGAGCCTGTGCTCTAGAGCCCGCGAGCCACAACTACTGAGCCCACATGCCACAACTACTGAAGCCCATGCTCCTAGAGCCCATGCTCTGCAACAAGAGAAGCCACTGCAATGAGAAGTCCGTGCACCGCAATGAAGAGTAGCCCCCACTCGCCGCAAGAGAAAGCCTGCACAGCAACTAAGACCCAACACAGCCAAAAATAAATAAATAAAATAAATAAATTAAAAAAAAGAAATTGTCACTAAATGTAATAAGGTAATATTCTGTTCTTGACAACTGACTTATGCACATCTCTGAGAAGTGTGGGGGTGTGTGGGGGTGTGTAAGTCTAAAATGGCTAATGATATTTAGGGAAAAGGAACCATGGAAGAATGGCCCAAAGAGGGGAATTGATCACATTTGTCCTTGCATCCCACTTCTCTTTCCAGCCTGCTGCAGTGGAAGACATCAAAATAGTCAATGTTATGATGTCATTGTCACAGTCAACCTTGATTTATTTATGTCTTCCCTTTGGAGAAAGCTAAACTGAAGAAGTCATTGTAGGATCACCAAGATTTTATTTCTAGCCCTACAACTATTATAAAAACACACTTTCTGGTTAAAAGCAAAAAATCATTTCTAATAATTCATGGAATTTTTTCAGGTGGAACAATTATTTGGGAAATTTCTAGATGTTTGAGTGTTTCCACCTGGTGTCTGCCATTGTGCGGAACAGCCTAGCTTTGTTCTGTGACACTTTTGGTTAGCTTTTGGTTAGCACTGACTTGCCAAAATTTCCTGTTGGGAATATCAATAGAGTCTACTAATTTCCTGAAGAAATCAATTAAGAATGAAGAAGAGAAGAAGAAAAGGTAATATCTAATTCTGACTTACTTTCTCACCTAAGATATTGTTAGTCCTTTTCCCAAAGAGAACAAGCAACATGGATTTGGAAACTAAAAAAGAAAATAAGGGTAATTTGAGCAATCTTTTAAACATTTGTACAAAAGAAATGGGAAAACTAAATAAGAAAGCTATGTATTTTTTAGGGTGAATGAAGAAAGGAGAAAAAAGAATAAACCAGTTTTTCCCTCTTTAGAAATGTTTTCTTTAAGTCTTTTTGTCTCAATAGCCACCTGTCAAACTTTTTTGACAACTGAAAGTCATCCCATTCTCCTTCAAGTCTTCCAGAATAGCATTGCAATGAATTCCTGTCAATGATTTTTACTTTCAGTTAAAACCATTTTTCCTTTTGCAAGTGCATCATTAGCACTGACGAAAGAGCCAGATTGATAGGCCTTTGCTTTTACTTTTATGTCAAAACTACTTCCTGAAAAATAATTTTCATGTACTTTGCAGATCTGTCCACAGTTGAAAGAGTCATCAAATATATAAAATGAAACGCATACAAGGCAGTGCATGTGTATGGCTGGTGACCCGTAATGGAATGGTGAGGTCAAGGTAAATGAACATGAAAAATAAAGGCTGAAGGGTTTCTATTTTTTTTTTTTAGCTTAAGCTATAGACATAAATGTTTGTTGTGGTTATCATTAGTTTATCTCAAATATTTAAATCACCACTTAAAGAAGACCTTAGAAGCTCGTCACTATTGGGTGCTCAGAACAGTGTCTGGCACAGAGTGGGTGCTGAATGAATATTTACCGACCAAATGCAGGCATGGATGAAGATCTCTGTATTTATTCTCTCTCAATCCTTTAAAAAATTTCGTATGCCAGTCTCAGAACCTTGACCAAAGCAAATATTAATTTCTGAGTTTGGAACTCAGCATCGATTTATTTTGAAAAGTGTTTGGGAACGCTTTGCTTGTGGAATGTTAGCTGCACATAATGTAACATCAGCCTACGTTTCATAGCTACAAAAGTAAAGATTTTTGCTATCTGCTTTAATTATCTAATTAGAATTCAATAAGCTATGTAGAGGTTGCCCTTTGGGGCTCATTAAACCAGCAGGGTTACGAGCGTTGCAACTGAAGAAAATACATTTCGGAACGGAGCCCCTTGCTGCCGAAAAGTTCTGTGCTTACTACATCGCTGCTCGCGAGGAGAGAGCGGCCTTGGGCCGGATGGCGGGCAGGTACCCCGAGGCGAGGAGGGGGTGCGGTGCCGGCGCGGCGGGCGGACGGGGCGGGATCCGCTTACAGCTCGCTGGGACGCCGCGCCCCGCGGCCGCAGCAGCGCGGGCGGTTCGGCGTGTTGATGTACAGGGTCAAAACAGGCTTAATCTTTTGAGCTGGCTGACCCCGGCTTCACTGAAGAAACAGGCTGAATCACAACAGTCTCTGGATTGAAGTCTCAGCTCCGATGGAACAGGAGCTTTTACTGTTGATGCTGCCGCAGCGTTTGCTCCTAGAGCTGGGAATTCAAGTGTTTCAAGTCTCCAGGGCCTTCGGTTGAAATCCTTCTACCGGCTTGAAAGTCTCACAGTTGTTAAAAGAAAAAGAAGAATCAAACACACAAAGCCACAAGCCCTTCACATTTCCTTTCGCTGGCCGTGGAATCATACTCATTTGAAAACAGAACGCCCAGCTTATCTTTTCTAAACTGAGACTTTTGTTTTTTTTTTTTTTTTTCTGTATTTTAAACTTGCCCTGATTGCCGTGCCATGCATTCATCTGTTAACCAGAAAACAGAAGAGATATTTTGCACCTTGATATAAAATGCCAAGTCTGGATAACATCACAATATGCTACTTTATTACAAAAGGCCAGTTCTTCCGTGCTGAGTTACACTTACAATCCACAAAACCACTAGTTGTCAACATATCTTGTTCCAAAAGGTTGGATTTTTAAAACCTCCAGAAGACATTTGTCATTTTGAAGCTCCTGACTGTATGATGTGCAGCTGTACGAAGGTTCTTTTCAGCATTTGAAACGGTTCTGTGTAGTCAGGCCCTTACTAAGATGAAATGCATTTACACGTGAATTTATTGGGGCTTGCAGTCCCATACTCCTGCCTGCCTCCTTGATTTTGGCTCTCCTCACAGTTCCTTTTATTGGTTTTTGGCAGGTTGCTGAGGGCATATGTTTTGGACTTTTCTTGCCTGATTTGTGAGAGTCTGCTGACATCCAGGAAAGTGCCGCAAAAAACCTGTTGCTCATATCCAAGCTTATGTGTTTCATGGCAGAGCCACTAGCCCTGAGCTCAAGTTTCTTGACAACAAGTCTTATTTATGGAGAAACAAACATAGGCAGTATTCTGTGGGACTATGCTGTTCTCTTTCTGGGAGTAACATTTGGCGTTTCTCTGCAAGAGGGCAAATAGTTTTTTAAACATCTCATATTCAAGGGTGTGACAGAGGAAGGGATATTGCTGCTGA
Organism: Balaenoptera borealis; assembly: GCF_965194805.1. Taxonomy (NCBI): domain Eukaryota; kingdom Metazoa; phylum Chordata; class Mammalia; order Artiodactyla; family Balaenopteridae; genus Balaenoptera; species Balaenoptera borealis. The sequence goes on from NC_138861.1 coordinate 28,843,152, forward strand.
TGGTGATGATAGCTGCCATTTACTGAGCAGACACCCAAAACCAAGCAATCTGCATTGACTCATCACTGCAGAATTGCAAGAGAAATGCTGCTGTTCCCATTTTGAAGATGAAGAAACTGAGGGTAAGCAGCATTCCCAGAATCTTACGGAGTGTTGAAGGCAGGATTTAAACGTTGGTCTTTTTGTTTTCAAAGTTTATGTTTTTTTCCCCAAAGAAACCTGAGAGGCAAATACTGCCTTTGATTTTTTAATAAAGAAAATTTTGTTCTGAAATTGCCATTCTATTTGATGCCAATGTTTAAACGTACACTATTTATAGGAGTTGGTGCCATGAGGACGCAGTAATGGCTAAGATACCGTTCCTGTTCTTTAAGGACTCATAGACTAGAGCAGTGGTTGTGATCTTGCCCCTCCAAGGGACATTTCGGAAGGTCTGGAGCCACTTTTGATTGGCAAGGTGGGTGAGCATGTTTGGAACTACTGGTATCTAGTAGGCTGAGGCCGGGCATGCTGCTAAAATCCTACAGTGAATCCAAATTTGTTTCTGAGATACCGCTATTGAGATACCGTGATCTAGAAGAAGAAAAACACTGAAAATATGGTAAGATTTATGCTGTACCATTAATGATGGTGTGGTAGATTGTATTATTTGTCCAAAATATTTGCTGACACTCTCTATTGGGGCCTTCTGTGTGGGAGAATTATACCTCTTGCCCCATTAATACCAGGCATGGCCATTTGACTTGCTTTGACCAATGAAATATGGGTAGAAATTTAAAGAGCCGTTGTGTAGTTTTGCCCTCTCTCTTTTCCCTCTGTCATGAGACCATCAGGTTCCAGGCAGGGGCTCCTTCATCTGGGACCTCAAGTGAAGGCAACATGGAATAAGATGCAGTCTACTCCAAAGCCTGGAATCATAAGCAAGACATAAACCTTTGGTGAAAGCCTGTGAGGTTTTGAGATTGTTTGTTACTGTAGCATAACTTAGTCCTTGCTGACTAATATGGATGTAGTCATTATTTCAACAGGTCAGGATGAGGTGGGATTATAGTAGGAGAATAACCTAGAAGAAAAGACTGGAGCCAAGGTATGCTAGATGGAAAAGGGTGGATTTTAATTTTATGTGTGGGAAGTTTAGTAGGGGTGAGAAAGGAAATTAATTCCGAGAGCAGAGGGAAAGATGATTCAGATACAGGGGGCAGGAAATCAGTTAGGCCATGATAATAGTAGTCCCAGTGGGAGGAGCCAGAGTCTGACATGGGCAGAGTCCATGTAAATGAAAAGTTGGAGGCTTATGAAACAGTGATTGGGCAAGAAAAATAATTAGTAGGCATGAACATTTATTTAGTATGGACAATGAGAAGATGATTCAAAGATGATATCAAGATTTTGAGAGTGGTTATCTTGGAAAAAGGTATCACACAAGAACACATTTTGGAATGGATAGGATAAATTTCTTCCAGAGTTTATTGAGCTTGGGATAAAGATGGACTTGTCCAGTGGGAGTGGTTCAGAGGCGTTGGCTATGAGGGTCTGGACAGTGGGAATCGTGGTGTGATTTACATAGTTGGGCATCATCCTTGCATAAGGGTGCAAGTTGGACAATATTATCTAGGGATAGTGGCTGGAACTGAAAGAGGAACTTAAGGAAAAGGGAGTTGGGGTTTGGGAAAAAATAAACCTGATGAGAGGAATGTCAGACATTTAAGTAGAAAATGCTGCCATGGCTGGCTGGTAAGGAGCTATGTTTGGAGCCGGCAGAGGTGTAAGGAGGCAAATTAATGCCTTAATGCTTACTCCTTGGTTAACTGCGAAGTGCTTAAATGCCTTTGCTATTATTCTGAAGCAGTTAAGCTTTGGATAAAAAAAAAAAAAGTAGTCCAGGGTTATAAGGTCAGGAATTTATAAACACTCATAACGAAAATGTAAGTCTGAAGTTTTCCTCTGTGTAAAAATGAAAACCAGAATAACAGTAGCACTTACTTGAAAAACATTCTTAACTTATACTTGGAAGTTTATAAAGTTTTGAGCTTTATTATGTCTTTGCTATGCCTACCAGTTAGAAATGAGTTTACTGCATTTTTTTGTTTATTTACTGGTTGTATTCTTAAGTAAAAATGTTCTCCATTCATTATGACACATTTATCTTCCTTCTCAGTTTCCACATCTCAGGGCAACCTAACTCACAGATGTTCACAGCCATAACTGGAGGTCTGAACTTCTTGTCCACGCCCTTCTCCACCCCCTGCAGGGTTCACAGGCAATGCATCCTTTAGTTTTGAAGTCTTGCCGAGGCAGCTCAATAGATTAAATAGGTTGGTGATATGCTACGTTTCCCAAGAATAAGTCAGACCACCATCTATTTCTCTTCCTCTGGCTTCACACTTCAGTGTGCTAGGATCCTGGGACATCATGGCAGAGAAATGCTCACTTAATGGTCCGTCATCAACCTGCCGGTGGCTGCAGGAATTACAGACAGAGTGCTTAAGAGAAGTCACAAGGATGCATGAGACTGCCTAGGGAAAGAAAGCATTAAGCACGCTGGTGTTAAATACCTCTCATCTCTGAGAAGATAGCACTGCCTTCTTCTGAAAGCAGCACTAACCTGAGTGATTTCATCCGGAATAATAATTTCCTTTCATTTCTCAGCCTAATCAGTCTGACATTTTGTATTTACTGTAAGAAAAAGTTTAGGGCTTTTCTCAGATATGGAGAGTTTAGGACATAGTCCTCTTTAGGCATTTATCAAATTATTAAATCAGGCTAGTCCTTTGGAGAGCTTGCAATTTACACTAGAGAAGGCTGTTTAATCTTTTATTTCCTATGCTTAAGCCATCTTATAATCATCAGTAAAGCATCCTCTCTCATTGCATAGTAAATTGGAACTGCGGAATTAAGTTATGGAGCCTCACGTTTCCAGGTCCTCGAGATGCAAGCTTTGTCAGGAGTTCAGCATCCTCACATGCCTGCTGCAGCAACCCATATTTTGCTTCATGCTTCTGACCTTTCCTTTACACCCCTTTGAAAATTCTGTACACATTGTAACATACGTGGCAGTTCTTTGGCATTAGCAGCAGGCTGCTAATTGGATCAGTTAATTACTGGAATAGATTACTGGGAGATGCCATCTTAATGTGCTTCATTCTAGGGATGTGCATTTTCCTGTGAATACAGACCTTCTGGAGACATAAAACGTTAACACAAGTAGCTTTCATTAGCAGAATAATGTTCAGGAAAATGAAGGAGACATTTTTTGAGAAACCTTATAACTTCTTTTAATTATACCACTTTAGTGATCAGCAACTTTGCCTCTCCACTCCATATGTGTAAAGAATAATAACTGAATGCCATTCTAATGTGGGTTGAGCAGAGATAAAACCAGGACCCGTGATTCACATTGTTGCATTTAAAAAATTTATTTTATTTATTTATTTTTGGCTGCGTCAGGTCTTAGTTGCGGCATGCAGGATCTTTCGTTGCGGCACGCGGACTTCTCTCTAGTTGTGGCACGCGGGCTCCAAAGCACGTGGGCTCTGTAGTTGCGGCATGTGGGCTCAGTAGTTGCGGCCTGTGGGCTTAGTTGCCCCGCAGCACGTGAGATCTTAGTTCCCCGACCAGGGATCGAACCGGCGTCCCCTGCATGGCAAAATGGATTCTTAACCACTGGACCACCAGGGACATCCCAACGTTGTTGCATTTTAATTATTGATTAGGGGTAATCAGATGATTTAGCTTTAAGCAGTTTTCCAGATTCAAATTTGTCCATGATAATTCACAGTATAAAAACTTTCTGAAGAAAGTGAATAATTCACAAGACTCAATCAAGACAGACGAGGAGAAGCATGAGGGCAGGTCCTGGTGAGGAGGGTGGAGCCTCTAATCTGTGATGTGCTTTGTGATCATCACTGCTTCCACTCCTCTGCCTTGGCAGAACAGTAGGGACGATTTGGAAAGTCTGTGGGTGGCGGCGGAGTGACGTACCACTCTTGCGCTTAGAATGAAACTAGGGAAAACTCGGGGAGATGAGGAAGAGAAAAATGAAAGGGCTATGCCCCTCCTGAAACAGTTCAAGAATGGGGCTTGGGCCAGGAAATAGCTGGAGCCAAGGACTGGGGAAAGGGCAACAGTGAAAATATCCACCAGGAGCAGGGGCTGGACAGGAGTCCGGAGTGACTCTCCGTGGCTGGCTGCTTCACTATTGGAGGAGATCTGCCCTTTGCCTGTGCTTTGAGACCACATGAAATTCCCCCACAAGCACGCATCCTTTCAATACCCAGGCCCTGCGCATCTTTGGACATCTGATGGGCTAGGAGAGGGGCTCAAATCTGCACATTTTGGAGGCCTGAAGGGACAGATGGGAATGTGTATTTCTACTACCTACAGATGAAAAAAGGGGATTGGATGGGTTAACTCACTCACCGAAATTCTCACAGAAAGAAGGAAGAGTTAGTATTTGAGCAGTGCATTTTTTAACTTCACAGCTGGGGCTTTCTACATGTAATCTGTTTTGTTATAATTGCAGAGAATACCAAGGCAGCAAATACTAGACTACAGCTAGAGATTCTCCTTATGTGTCTTCTCTGTTCTCGGCTGTACATATGTTCTGGGTCCCCCTTGTGGTGGCTGGGCTAGACTAGGCAAGGATGTTGCCCGGATGGGTCCACATGGAGGCCAAAGGGTCCACGTGGAGGTCTTAAGTTCTCAGGTGAGCCGGATGAGTGAGGTGTTTTCTTAGGATGCTGACAGCATTCAAGTTGAGAGAATTTATGGCATGGCCTAAGAGTGAGGCACAGCTGTCTGAGGAAAATTGAAATAATCAGAAGAGAATTTTCTCAGACTCCCACCACCCCATCTAACCATGAATAGCAACTGTACCATCATAGGCTGCCGTCCCACCTCTTCCACAGATACACTTCTCTGCCCTCAATTACGACTAATCTCTCCACTTTTTCACAAGATCCCATTAACTGTCTACCAAAGGACATCACTCCAGCCATTCTTTCTTCTCTCTCTGATCAAGTTTTTACTGTCTCCTGATTCCTAGCAAAAATCACACTTTCTGTTATTGCCCCCATCTTTAAAAATAATCTTCCCTTGACTCCACTTCCTCTTTTAGCTACTGCCCCTTTGTAGCAAACATTTTAAATTCCTTTCTTCCTATTTCTTTTTCAACCCACTCCAATTTGACTTTGTCCCAGACCACGCTACTGAAACTGCTCTTGCCAAGATCGTGAATGCCTCCACGGTGCTAAAGCCCAGGATGGATTCTCAGTTCTCATCTTAACCTGTCAGTAGCAGCTGATACAGTTGATCCCACTCATCTCTCTGAAACACCTTCTTCACTTGGCTTCTAAGGCACCACACCCTCCTAGTGGGTTTTATAACATGCTAGACTCTCCTTTTCTGCTTTGTTGCTTCTTTCTCTTTTCCGTGACCTCCCACAGTCAGAGAGCCCCAGGGTTCAACCTTGATCCTCTTCTCTGTCTATGTTCACTTCCTAGATGCTATAATTCAGTCTCATAGCTTAAAATGTCACCGACCATACAAAGACTTCTGCCTTTCTATGTGACATCCAGCTCTCCTATATTAAATTCTCTAGTTGAAATCTCCATTTGAAGGTCTAACGGACATCTCCACCTTTATACATCCAAAAACTGAACTTTTGATCTTTCTCCTAAAAGTTGTTCTACCTGCACCTTCCCCCAGTTCAGTCCATGGCAGCTTCATCCTTCAAGATGCTCCGGCTGAAAACCGTAGTTAGTCTCAACTCCTCCCTTTTGTTCATATCTCGCATCTGAACATTCAAGAAGTCTTGTTGGCTCTACCTTCTCACCCCCTACACTGCCACGACGCTGGTGTGACTGAATCATTGCTCGTCTGGATGACTGCAGTAACCTTCTAACTGGTATTTCAGCTCCCATCTTTTCCCTCTAGAATCTATCCTCCACGCGGCAGCTAGCGCAGTGCTTTAGAAACATAAATCAGATAATATTGCTCCTCTGCTCGAAACCTCCAATGGATTCCCATCTTAACTGGAGTAAAAACTGAAGTCCTTACCAGGCACCATTACCCTCAGAGCTCATTTCCTGCTACCCTTCCTTGCCTTACTCCCTTCTAGGCAAACAGTCCTTAGGGCTTTTGCACTAGAACACTTTTCTCCCGTATAGCCCTGTAGCTAACTCCTTCACTCCTTCAAGATTTATTCAAATGCCACCTTCTCAATGAGGCCCGCTTGACAACACCACTTACAATTGTAGCTGCTTCCTCCTTATTCTCAGTACCCTTGAATCCCTTTACACCGTTCTATCCATTCTTTTTTTTCCCCATAGTACTTATCACCTTTCAACGTACCTTATAATTTACTCTTTTATGATATTGTCTGTCCTTTTCTAGCATGTTAGCCCCACACAGGGCACGGATTATTGTCTGTTTGGCTCACTGATTCTTAAAGTGCTTAGAAAAGGTGCTCGGTATATAGTAGATAATCAATAAATGTTAAATAAATGAATGCATAAGCAATTTCTGTTACCAGAGACAAGGGCTATCATGAGGTCAGAAGCTGGGAAAATCAGGAAGTGAAGGAGGGAAACTGGAGAAACAGGATGAGGACCACGGACAAACCTAAGATGGCAGGTTTTGTCTTGTATTGTGGAGGTGGGTGTGACACATGTAAGTTACCATGCAGCACCGAAAACCTAGTTTCTTCACAATTCTGCATAGGCTGTGGCTTCCAGAATGTCTACTATTTTGACTTACCCCTTTGCATACATTTTAGTTTGTTGGAATCCCTTTTAAAAATATGATGCCAAAATGAAACACAATATTCCAGATACACTCAGACCAGCATCCCATTTATATCATGGGTCATCATCTCCCTTTGTCTGAGGCTACATGTTCAGTAATGTAGTCAAAGAGATCATTAACTTCCCAGGGTTAAATGACACATGACTCAGAATGAGCCTGCTGTCAACCAAACCCACAAGTTACTTTTGTTTATTTTTTCACACAAACCACACTTCAACACAGTCAACTTAACTCTATTCTTTTAACCTATGTGTATGACTTTTATATTTTTTCTATTAAATTTCTCTTTTCAGTTTAGATCCATTATTCTTACCGGTCAAGATCACAGTTCAGTTTTTTAGTAAACGCTCACAACTTTTCATTTTTGGAAATCTGACAATTAAAAAAAAAGAAAAGATTGTTAAATATTGATAAAATGTTGTCCTGGACAGAGTCCTTGAGAAAACCTACACCAAACTATTTCAAACCTTTATTTCCATAACAACAGGATCTATTTAATACTCAGGATATATAGGTTTAAGCCAGCTATTTCTTAATCTTACCCACAAAACTGTTACTGAATAATTTTTCAGATGCTTTGCTGAAATTTAAATGTACTATGCCTATAGGATTCTGTTGATTTTCCAGTCTAGCATTTTGACCAAAAGATAAAATGAGGCCTGTTTGGAATACTTTTGTTAGATAAACCTGTGTAGCCTTTTGGGGAGTCCTGTATATGATCGCACAAACCATCTTTTGTTAATTCTGTCTTACAGTCAGGCTTACTATCTCCTATTTGAAGATTTGATCTTCTCCATCACAGTGACATTTTACCTTTGTTTATTTTGTGACATATTTGGAAGGAACAATTTATATACTCCTTCTGGTTGAGAGGTCCTTGTCATTTAAATTTTAATATATTATTTTCTATAAACGCACATATGAAAGCTAATCATACAGATCTTAGTGTCATCTTTCTTTTCCTATTTTGCTTGGCTCTCTTCTCTCCTTATCCCTCTTCCTCCATTCACACTGTCCATTTGCTCCTGCTCCAAATACTCCATATTAATGCCTAGTGTACATATTACATATTTCCATATATTTTGCACTCATATAATCACAGATGACTTCCTTGATGAACTCTTAGGTAGCCTATTTCAAAGAGAATCAGTTTAATTATCCTTCCCTGAGAGATACTATTACCCATAAAACTGTCCTAGAAGCATCTGTTTACTTTGAGACCCCAATCTAAAAGTAATAGAATAATCCATTTATCCTTTCACTCAATAAGATTCATGGAGCTCCTCCTGTGTCCCAGGAACTGTGCTAGGTTGTGCAGCAATTCTGAGACTTGCCAAGATATTGTGTTTAATCCACCTCTGTAACTTTTCTTTCGCCTCTGAGGAAAAAAATTCTCTCCTGCTTAGTAGGCCTCCATTATGAACTGATTGTTTGTATCCTCTCCAAATTCACCTGTTGAAGCCCTAACCCCCAACGTGGCTATATTTAGAGAGGTGGCCTCTAAGGAAGTAATTAAAGTTAAATGATGTCACAAGGGTGAGGCCCTGATCTGGTAAGATTAGTGTCCTTATAAGTAGAGACACCAGAGAGCTCTCCCCAGAGGGAGATAGAGCCTACTGGCTAAGAAACACAGATTTATACCACAGATTTTTGTGAGAGGGAGAGGGGAAAGAGGTGGTGAACAAAAGAATACTCTGTGGTATATGAGGGAAAATATCTTCATTTAATAACATCAATAAAATTATGGTTATTCGTTAGATGAATACTGTTACCTGTGTGTCCCAATTTCTTTCAAGACTCAAACATGCAGATTTCTGCTACAATATTCAGCAGGATTAAATATTAGCGTATTATGGGCTGAGTTGTGTTCCCTCTCCCCCATCACCTTGGAGTGTGACTGTACTTGGACATAAGACCTTTAAAGATGTGATTAAATTAAAGTTGGGTCACTGGAGTGGGCCCTAACCCAACCTGATTGGTGTCCTTATAGGAAGAGGAGATTCTGATACAAAAAGACACACCAGCACTGTGTATACAGACAAAAGCCTGAGTGAGGGCTCGGGGAGAAGGAGGTCCTCTTCAAGTCAAGGAGAGAGGCCCCAGGAGAAACCAAGCCTGTAGACACCTTGATCTTGGACTTCTAGTCTTCACAACTGTGAGAAAATAAATTTCTGTTATTTAAGCCACTCAGTCTGTGGTATTGTGTTATGGCAGCCCAAGCGGACTAATACAGACAGGATATAAGGATTGCATTTGTTTTGTTTTTCTAACCCTCCCTTCTCCTAACGTTTTGCAGGTACTGCAGTTACCTTCTGGTCCCTTTGCTATTTAGGGAAATTGTTCTGGTCTGCTCTCAGATACCCTGAGCACAGTATTATTTCTATGAGTATTAAGTACTGGCAAATTCATGTGAAGAATGTGATTCTCCTATGTTAACCAAAAAGCTGGCTATCATGGCGTTAACCAGTCATTTTGAAAAACATGTAGAGTACAACATTCTATCTATTAAAAATCTGTTCTTCCAAAACAATGCATAAGCTTGCCTAGGACACACTCTGAAAGCACTTTTCATTTATTATCGTTTATCATTCTTTTTACTTGAATTTTCCTTCCAGGTTCTGCCTGTAATATTCTCCATCTCCTTTTTATAAGGACAGAATTACAGTGTACCCCTCCAGATGGTGGGAGGGTGATAGAAACAGATCCTAGAATGAGCCTTAACTCTTAAACCCACACTCAGTCTTCAAGGCCAAGGTGACTCAATGTAGCATGCAGAAAGTGAAGCCAGTGTCCAGGATTGGGGCATGTGGTATTTAAAATAAATAAATAAATAAATAAATGAAAGGATAGAGATGGGAAACAGCTGGAGTGACTCAGAACTTATTCTCTGGAGCCCAAATCTCCTTGGGGTTCCTTAGCTAAATTCCCACACTTAGTATATTTTTTTGAGCCAGATTCTAATCTGTTCCCTGCTTTACCATGGAAGCCTTTGCCCCACAGCTGGGGCTCATTTGGTTTGGAGTTTCATCTATAAATTGCTGTCAGCAAGGAACTTTAGGAGCTAATTGGTGAAAGTAACCTAAAAAGGGAACCCCAGAAGGGAACCAGAAAGACTCTGAATTTTCATCCTTTCTCTTCCCCTAAGAATTGTGTTACCCCTTGCCAAGAAACAACTAGCTTTGAAGCGTGAGTAATCTTTCTTATTTAAAAGCTAAAAACCAACTTGGATGAGATGCCATCAAATGAAAGTATGTTTCTCAGTCTCGTAGTTGAAGAGTATGGAGTGGATAGTGTTTGCGATTCAAAGTCCCACTTGGACACACTTCAAAGAGCAGGCAGAACTGCTAAAAGCTCCGCCAGCACCAGGACATACAGATTTCTAGTCACTGGGGCCCGAGCTCAGTTTCTGCATCTGAGGAGGATCATAATTGCTTTCCTTTTAATCTTCTTTGCTGCTTATCAAATGGAGGTCACTTCACAGCAGGACATAGGTTCAAAATAATAAGAGCAAAATTTGTAGTGATTTGATTTTCCTTAAAAAAAATCTTTGCAGTGATACTGAAGCTTAACAAAAGTGCAGGAATTTAAATTGGAATAAGGGAGTTCAGGAACAACTCAGATGATGGAAAAGCAATTCTGGCATCTAAGAACTGGTAGTGAAACAGGCATAGTAGATGTGAATGTCAGTTCACAAGCTAAGGTGTACAAATGTAAAACTTTCCATTTTTATACAGCAGCTAATTTTTATCTCTAGATTCCACTCCATGAAGGTCATGTAACTTGATCTCAGTCTATTCAGGGTCTTCAATGCCCAAATGGCTGCTCAAGGTCACCTGTATACATCCCTCAAATAGGCAGTTTTGTGGTATCCATTATCCAGTAAGGATGCGGTCATTTGCTCGTACATCTTGCCATCTTGATGCCTCTTGTGCCTATGCCTAACCTATTGGCTCCAGCAGCTCTATTTACTCCTTCCATGTAGAGTCTGGAGCACAAGGACCCTCAGGCCACTTGACATGGCACACGAGAAATCCTCCCCCAGGTATTTAATCGTACCATAGAGACGTACCTGTGTTTTGCCCACTTTCTTCTTTCTCCTAAATAATAGACCTGTTCCATTTTAAACACTACATTCATTCCATTTTTAGGGTCTTTTTCAAAATATGAGTACAGGATAAGTATGAGTAGAGCACCTACTCTATGCAAAAAAAACCAAAAACCAAAAACCAAAGCAAAACAACGAAGCAGAATAACACTTTTTAAAAAAAGAACATACTTCTATTATAGTGGCTTATATTGTCAAATGTAAGAAACGTGACAATATAAATAATTAGTATGAGAAAAATGTGATGGATTTTGTGACTTTAAAACAGTGCATCAGGGGCAGGGTGTGAGGACACTAGAAGTATTCTTGGGGGAGAGGAGTCTTGGGCTGGGCCTTGAATGAGGTATAAATTTCTGCAGGCAGATAAAAGGTGATCGCAGGGATAATGGGCATTCCAAGAAAATCTAGTGGTTTCTCCTGGCTCTAGATCTCCAATTTAGATGACTTCCAAGAAGCACAGGCAGACTTAGGGTCAACTTACAAGTTGGAATATAACACATGGGGTTTGAGTTTCTTTGAGGTTTGAGGGTGTCAAGGCCAGCTTAGGTGTACCTCAAACAGAGCCAAAACTCTAGATTAGTTTCAGAGCTCTCCTGATTTCCTGGAAGTGCTCCTGACCACAAGACCAGCCTCTGGGTCAGAGCAGATGAGGAGATCAGGAAGCCCTCCCCACCAAACCTCCCACCCGCTCCAGATGGAGTGTACAATTGCCCCTGTCCCAGCCACCTCTTCAGCCCTTGCACGTCTCCCTCATTGGAGTCATCACATTGCTCACTTTGTTTACAGGGTCATCTTTCCTCCATGCTCTGGTCTCTTTGAGAGCAAGATTCTGTTTTATTCTCAGTGCCCCTTGGTGTCTTCAGCATCTAGTACTTTCCTAGAGCCTAGCCTAGGAGGAACTCAATGAATTGAGTGGAAATGAAGAGACACCACTGCCAGCTCAACTCCCTGCTAGTCTTTACGGAGCTCTGTATTTTTATACAGGTTGTTATGAATCTCATCTAGCTCTTGTGGTAGAAAGTGGGTTGAATTAGATATTCTCTTTTTTTCCCATTTATTTATTTAATTAAAAACTTTTCTTTGTATACATTTTTTACAGGTTACTTTCCATTTACAGTTATTACAAAATATTGGCTATATTCCCCGTGTTGTACAATAGATCCTTGAGCCTATCTTACACCCAATAGTTTGTACCTTCCCCATCCCTTTATTGTCCCTCCCCCACTCCCCACTGGTTACCACTAGTTTGTTCTCTATATCTGTGAGTCTGCTTCTTTTACATTATATTCACTAGTTTGTTGTATTTTTTAGATTCTACATATAAGCAATATTATGCAGTATTTATCATTCTCTGTCTGACTTCTTTCCCTTAGCATAATGCCCTCCAAGTCCATCCATGTTGCTGCAAATGGCAAAATTTTATTCTTTATTATGGCTGAGTAGTATTCCATTGTATATATATATACCACAGCTTCTTCATGCATTCATCTGTTGATGGACACTTAGGTTGTTTCCATGTCTTGGCAATTGTAAATAATGCTGCTATGAACATTGTGGTGCATGTATCTTCTCGAATCTATGTTCTTCTTTTGTTTGGATATATACCCAGGAGTAGAACTACTGGGTCATATGGTAGTTCTATTTTTAGTTTTCTGAGAAAACTCCATACTGTTTTTCACAGTGTCTGCACCAATTTGCATTCTCACCAACAGTATACAAGGATTCCCTTTTCTCCACATCCTCGCCAACGTTTGTTATTTGTAGACATTTTGATGACAGCCATTCTGACAGGTGTGAGGTGATATCTCAATGTGGTTTTGATTTGCATTTCCCTAACTTAGATATTCTGATATTACTATCAGACAGATGAAAGAATGGAGACTGTATGATTAAATGACCAAGGTTCCATAGTTAATAAATGCATATTTCTGGACTTTGCATATTTCTGGACTTTGAATTCCACTTTTTTATTGTGCTCTACCTTGTAGAGTTAGTTTCAGACCTATGCTTATAAAGAGGAACAAGTTCTGAAGAAGATTTTGATGGGACTCACAAAACTCTCTTATTACATTTATCTCACCCACCATTTGCCATGAATTCAGAAATACCCTTCTTTAAAATTCATTGTTTGTTAAAACATGATTTTCAGAAGATTACTCTTAAACTTCATGTTTTCTGGTAATAATTACTTGACAGTAGAGCTTACATGACATGGGTCAGTTGTTTTTCCAGTAATAATAATAATAATAAAATAATAAACATAATAGTAATAAACACCTGATTAGTGCTTTATCTATTTTAATTAGTCCTTGCAATAACCTAAGGAGAGAGATACCATTGTTTTCCCAATCCAGTAGCCACCCAATGTCATCAAACATTTATTAAGGGTCTACACTCCCTACTGCTATGTGCTAGGAGATAGAGCAATGCATGAATCAGAACAGTTTCTGTCTTCATGGAGCTTTTATTCTAGAAGTGGATAACAGGCCAACAAATGAATATTATAAATCAGACAATGATAAAAGCAATAAAACAAACAGCTAGGGTAATGTAATGAAGACTGACTAGGGCAAGGGAGGCGTGTGACTACTTTAGTTAATATGGCTGAGAAGTCTGAAACTTAAAGAATGAGAAGGCACCGCCAGCAAAAGTTCTACGGAGACCCCTATAGAGGACATGGAATCTCTGCCCCTTTTTCCCATACCTTGCCCTATGCTTCTCTTCCATCTGGCTGATTCTGAGTTAGATACTTTTATAATAAACTTGTAAGTAAAAAAAAAAAAAAAAAAGTCCTATGGGCAGGAAATGGAGAAGACCTTGCTCCTTATGACTGACTGGAGCTTGGGAAAGAGTTGAAAAAGGGAAAGAGAAGAGGCAAGGCCATTCTTTATATGTAATAGTAAGAGTTTGAATTTATTCTAAGTACCATGGGAAGAATTTTCCCCCGGGGAGTTTTATAAACATCTCTATTTTAATAAGGATGATTTGTAGTTGTTGTAGGTATAGGAGTAGGGAAAACCGTCAGGAGGCCATAGCACAGTGCTGGTCAGAGGTGAAAGCTGCTGGAACCAAGATGGTGCCTGGGCATATGGAGAGAAGGGAGTAGGGTGGGAAATATTTTGGAGGTGGAGCCTCCAACTCTTACTGTTGGATTGGATGTGGCAAATGGGAAGAAAGGAAACCAGGATGACTCCTACATTTTTTACTTTAGTCACTGAACGTTTGTGTCATTTTACTGGGATGGGGAAGGACTGAGGCAGGAATCAGTCTTGATAAATGAGATGAAATTCAAGAATTTTTGTTTGAACTGTGATTTTGAGTTTCTTTTAAATATCCATCTGAAGTCTTAAGGAGGCAATTGTATATGGAGTCAGGATCTCAGGGGTCACCGATGTTAAACAGAAGCTTCTAGACAGTGAGTTTTGATAACATCATAATAGAATTTTTATGGTTTCAACATTTCTGGTCCAGAGGAGAAGCCACGTTTTCAAAAGTATGCCTTCACATTGAAAGTTTCAGTTTTTATCAAAACAAGTAGGCTGTAATTCCCACCACCACCTCAGGGTGGCAGTAATGTTAATCAGGAAGATCACAGAGGAAGCAAGCTGTGTGCAGTTGGGAAATAAAATGTGCAAACGTGTGTGCACGCGCTGTAAATAAACTTACACCACTCCTGGGAAAAGGAGGTAACAGCAAGGATTGTATATTGGAAGTCAACAAAGCCGCTTAAGAAGACTGCTTAAGATATTGCTATTAAAATCTGAACTTTGATAAACCATAATGGAAAAGAATATGAAAAAGAATATGTATTTATATGTGTATAACTGAGTCACTTTGCTGTACAGCAGAAATTAATACAACATTGTAAATCAACTATATGTCAATAAAATTTTTTTAAATGAAAAAAATAAAATAAAATGAAATCTGAACTTTGAGCAAATATAGAGACTATGTCTGGTAATACTGATATCCAAATGCACCCCATTCCATAGCAGAGTGGTGTAGAACAGGAATAGACAGCCTTGGCCAGAGGATTAACAGGATGTGACAATACAAGGTGAAGATAAATTTAGACCAAATCAGAACAGAAACCATTCTCTCAGCTATATCTACCAAAGAATTTTCACCAAATTGTGGTGAGGAGTAACTAGAAATTTACATCAAAATCCCCACCATACATCCTTTGTAATTTTTTGAATGCATTTATGCCTAAATTAACTGTTTAATAAGACAACTGTATAATAAGATAAATATATATCTAATTCTAGTTTCAGTTCAATCTTTTTAGACTAATCCATTTTGATTTTCTTACTCACTAAGTCCAAGGTAAAGAGAATCCCCAGATTTTGTTAGTGCCCTGCTGGCTGTTACAGTTAAGATTCTGATGACTCCAAGGTGGACAGAACCAGTTGGTGGAAGCTCTCCCATGATGCTGTCTCAGCCAGGTTAATTCCCTCCCGGATGTGCTACAACTAACACCTTAAAACATGAACACAGATAAATTGGCCGTATTTCTTGTCTGAAAGCTAGCAGAGAACAGCCCTAAGCAAGTGGACCTGGCCTAGGTGGGTTTTGCACTGAGAAGAGGGGATGTACAAAGGTATAGAGCACTTGTAAAGAAAAAATGGGCCCAGGAGGGTGGTCTCAGCTTCTGGGAAAGGGGATCTCCACCTCTGCTGCTCGACTCGAATCCATCTATGCTCTAATTGGAGAACCCAACTCTTCCCCCTTTAGACCTTGCCCAAGTCACTAAAATGCTCAGGAAGTCCACCAGAATTATTCATCCTTGTCAGTTAATGTTTAGGGCTCACTCACTGCATGCTGGTCATTTTACTGACGAGGCAACTTGCTATGAACCCTGCTCCTCAGGACGTGGAGGGCTAAATGGAGCAAAACAGAGGATTTGGCAAAAATGTGGCCCCAGTGGGCTGGATATTCTTCTACATTTCCCAGGATATGGAGAACTGCTGGGTCAATGACTAAGCCAGAAGCTCAGTTTCCATAGAGTTCTACTTGGTTTTCATTATTTTATACCACTAGTTGTGCTCTGCATTATGCCCATAAACAAATATAAGAAAATATATCATAAAGCCCATGAGACAAAGGAACCAAAATGGAACCCATGTCAGGCCTTATCAAATACATTCATGAAAGCACATGGACCCATTTTATGGGGCATGTTTGGATATGAATGAGAAAAACACTATTTAAATGATACAGACAGAGAGATACCAAGGATTGATAGCACATAAAAGCTAAAGAAACGTTACAGGTGATACAGTCAGATGTTCCTCAAATGGTTTTTAAACTGTAGGACATTTTCTTCCACTGAAAGTTTATGCAGAAGCCCAATATATAGAGTAAAGCTTTCCTGTGCGAGGGTGGAGTGAGGGCTTTTCCTTCTTAACCTCGCCTGAAGCACATCCAGAGAACTGGAGAGGGTCAGCAGGATCATTCTCCAAAACTAGCTTCCTGGCCCACAGGAGCCCTGGGGTGATTAGCCCCAGGTCACATTGTAAATAAGTAATTACAGCTAGAACTTGGTTCTACTGACACCAGGTCCATTGAATCACATAGTAGGAATCAGTTTTTCCCACCCCCAAATTACATGGAATCAGTGAAGAAAGGACTGTATGCTTATTGCCATTGCTTTTGTTTAGATCTTTCTCACTTTTGAGAAGGAGTTGAATGGCCAGAATGAACCACATGCTTTTATAACTTGGCCTTTTCTTCTGGTTTTGGGGGAAAGTCCAGCTTACTTAGCTAAGAACTCGAGTTCTTCCAGTCTGTTCCTAGGTTGTCTATTCGGCCCTATTGACGACTCCACAATTTGCCCATCTGACACACCAACTTCTCAGCATCCTGTGCTGGCCTCTTCCCTCTCCCTGGACCCTATGTGTCTTGTCTGGGGCTGACTTGTCTTTTTCAGATGCCCTCCTCCCATGTCTCTTGTCACTGATATCTTAACATCTCAAATCTCAACCCTTCCCCAAAGCTTTTCAGATGCCCTTCTCAGCTCTCACATCCCTTCTGCTAGTTCTCCAGACTAGCACTTATCAGAGATTGCCTCTTATTAGAGTTATTTAGTGCATATGTATCTCCTGCCTTCTCAGTTGTGAGCTAAGAGGGCTCTGGAAACATGTCATATTCATAACATCAGGCAAAATCCCTGCCCATCCTAGAGGTCCCCAAGCTCTTAGTCAAATAGAATTGCACAAAGTATATAGAAATGGTCTTTTTGTCTTGTTTTGATTACAAGTGACAATGGAGTTACAAAATGGAGAGTAGAGACAACCCAATTATGGGATTGTTATAAAAAATGAGATTTTTGGAATTTTATATTTACAGGTAAATATAGGGATATTCAATATTCAAGGAACTGGGAACCTATAAAATATGTTACCTGAGGTTTTGAGTATGTAGGACTTGAGTTGGTCAGCCTGTTTCTGCAGTTCTCTATTGAATTCCTTCCAGTTTTTAAAAAATATATATATTTTTGGAGCATTGCACCTCCAGTTGATCTATAATTTCTTTCTTAGAAAAAATTTTCTCCTTTTTATTTTAAAAATTTTCTCAAAATTTACTGTTTTTCTGACTTTGTTTTTCTAGGAATTCTGAAGGTATTGACAGTTAATTTATTTTATGTATCTAACTCTATACATTGTAAATTCTATCATCTATTCATCTATCTTTCTATCTCTATCAGATAGTCAGGAGCAGGTTTAAAAAGCCGTCATTTTGGTTCTTGCTTGATTATAGACGTTAGTAGAAGGATAGTCACTCACATTGTTGGGCCTTCTGGAATCATCTTTCAAAATATGTTCGGTTGTAACAAAAAACCAAATGACATTATAATTGAGACCATGAACTTTGGAGTTAGGCTACCTAGGTTTGAATCACAATTTCACTACTTCTCAATTGTGTGAACGAGGGCAAGTTACTTTAACTCTCTGTTTCCTTGACTGTAAAATTGGGATAATAATAGTACTTACCTCCTAGGGTTGCTGTAAAGACTAAATGAGGTAAAATTTTAAGTGCTTAGAACAGCACCTGGCACTAGTTATATTATATAAGTGTTAGTTATTACTATTCTAGAACCCTCTTTTTGATTTTGCCCTTCCACCTCCATCCCCCTGACATGCTCTTTGGGATGTTCTCGAGCATTAGTTATATGGTTGAGATGAACATGAGTAAATATAAGCATATGCACCTCAAAGAACTCTGCCTATACACTTCTCTAGGGTAGGTGTTAATGCAGATGAGAAAGTTCTTGTATCAAGAGCATTGTAAAAGGGTTAATGGCCCTGCTCATAACCGGGAGTAGAATATGTGGAGAAGTGATTAGAAATGCAGTCACCGCATTAAGGAAATGTTCAGATACTATAGTATGGGCTTTACCATAGGTAACTTTTGGTGTATTATTAAGGTATGAGCAGAGCTGCATATCTCAAAAAGCCATTCTTGACTGAGAGGTTTGCTGATGTTAAAGAAGTGCAAATGTATACAATTAATGGCGGAATGATGGGGGGAAGTGTTTGCTGACTCAGTCCAATATTGAGTTGCATCTGATTGATATTATTTACAGCTCTTTGGGAAACAACAAGTCTCCTGCATGCCCTGAGAGGGTTTTAATGATCCCTTTGCTTGCCATCCGTCTGCATAATAAGACTAAACTTCATGGACATTTTCCTGAGTTTTGAAACTCTGCAGGTTTTTTTTTTTCCCTTACCCTTTTTATATTTCTAAAGTATATGTGTTTAGTAGAGAAAGGCTCCAAGTTGTGCTCACCATGCTTGATTGGACACGTAGTTTTTCCACTTTGGGTTTTAAATAGATTTGCAGATTTAGGAATCTGCAGAGGTGAAGCTGCTCTATGCCTTCCTGAATGGACTATCTACTGCCCTTAACCAGATAATTCAGCACCCACCAGAACTTTCCAGTTAATGTTTTCCATGCTTATTCATAGATATAGGTCCAAATCTATATGTTTACTTTTATTTTTAATATTAATATTTGCAGAAACAAAATGATGGATCCTTCATTCATAGGAGCTGTCAAGGCAAGAGAAGAGGAAGAGGAAATGGAATGTATATGTGTAATTTTATTTATTTATTTATTTTTTTGCTCCATAAAATCATGGCTTGACTAAGGATCCCGGCAAGTAGTCCTAGGGGAAAGTATAGGCTAATGCCAAATACCTAAATAAAAACCAAAGACCTCACATAAACATTCAGACATCCTGTCTCCATAATATCAGATAGCCAGATGTGTGAAAATATCTGCATAATGGACTGAATTTTCTAGATTTTATCTGACGTGTGATGTTATTTAGAGGTAAACCTGGCTCTAAATGATTAAATTAGTTCTTGGAAGTCTCGAGTGCTGTCTTCTGTGTGAGACCCAAGAAGCGATTGGAAGGTTAGCAGCTGACCTAATAGCGTTTAGCACTAGATGGTCTCTACTTAGCTACTTACTTGGGCATGATACCACCTTGAAGAATGGATCTTAGTGATCTACTAAGTTAATTTCATCTCAAAACATAAACAATTGTTCCCAGAGAATAATTTGGTAACAGTGATTCTGGAAATGATATGAAAACACCTGGAGAAATTTGGTTATGTTTCTAGAAGAAATCAAGGAAAATCTTTGTTGTATTACCTGGAATTACTCTTAAGCGTGACCATGAATGTTTCTTTACCAATCTGAGCCTGGGTTCCTTCCTAAGTAATGTAGGTATAACCATACCAATTTTGGAGCTGTTATGAGGTTAAATAAGAAAATCTGTGTTAAAATATCTAGTCCAGGATCTGACACATAATAAGTGTTCAATAATGGTAGCCGGGGGGTGCTATCACATACCTAGGCTATTGACAAAGCTTTGCGCTAGTGTAGGGTAACTGCACTCAATCCTGCCATAGCTGTGGCATGAGTGTTTAATGCTGTTCTCTCCAATAACTGAGTAAAGTACGTTTTATTTTTAATAACTAGGACTTGAGGATGCTCCATTTTGCAGAGTCTTCAGTTGAGAATGCTCGACTAAAGGGCTCTCTCCTTGAGGGAGCTCAAGTTAATAGTTGATAGCCCTTCTGTTAGTCTCTGCTGCCCAAAGGAATTTCTCTCTCTGCTCCTAGAAGAGGTAAGAGAGACGGATGCAATGTTTTATCAGATTGGGAAATGATTATTGAAGGTAATGCTTACTACTGCATGATTTGATTTTCAACTTGCCAAGGACTTTGAGGAATTTAAACTTCTAAGTAGTTTCCATGTATTATTTTTTTTTCTATTTAATTTAATGATTGAGGGAGTAAATGCCATATGTAGATAGGTTACTTGTGCCTGTATGTACTGCCATGTTTCAGGGACTCTGAATGTTCAGAACATTGGTGGATATATTGCTAGGAAGCAGACATGAATGAAATGTGTCAGGATGGTTTGAACTATGGACTTCTGAACATTGTTCCCGAGAACCCCAAGATGAGGGTTGGAACTTGAATTCTGAATGTCTTTCCTGTTAGGAGAGAGTGCAGAGAAAGAGGCCTTACTGTCACTCCGGAGACATACTCTCACCACTCTTTCACCACGAAGGGCAGAAGAATAGGATGTTAGCTAGGATCCAGTTTCAAGACAAAAAACTAAACTGCTCATTTTAACAGAGAAAGCTTAGTGAAGAATTGCTAATTTGGTATTAATGAACTAAAAATGCCCCAAATGAACATTAATGTATCACAGAGAGGTGGTCCCTGTCCATAGGGGTGGCTTCATGTGTGTGTGACCCCTGCATTTCCACAAGGTCTCGCATTTGGAAGGGCCCCATGCTTGGTTTAATGCTCTGCTGTTGCCATCTTGAAATTCTTAGTGATTTTTGAACAGGGATATAATGTTTCCACTTTTCACTGGAACTGCAGATTACGTAGTTCGTCCCACCTGCAGGAAGAGGCTACCACCTTTAGGCATGCGGGAACAAAGGGAAGAGGTTGAGATTATTACACAGAAAATCTTTGAGGTATGGACGCCATGTGGTGCTGGTGTCTCCGAGTCCAGAGAAGGGACCCTGTGAGTCTGGGGCATAGACCTCTGAGAGTGAGTGCTGGCTGCGTGGCGCTGGAATCTTGGAAGGAGCATGCCAAGACCGGTTCTAGAATCTCTGAGGTGGCACCATGAGGCTGGTTCTGTGAATGTTAGAACTTCAGACTTCCTACTACTGGAAGGGATTGCTATTGATGGTTTGATGAAATATTGCTCAGTGATGCTAATAAAGCCAAAGTCCAAGAGGAGCAGGAGACAAGAGATTCAGGAAGCAGACAAAAAGGAGCCAATCCCCTCTCCCTTTCCCAGCCTTCCCATCTTCCCCTTGTCTCCTATGGGCAGCGTTTAACAAGCAGCCAGCTGGCAAAGCACCACTGTGGCCTGTAGAGTCCTAGTTCCAGAGTCACAAATGACATCCAGAAAGGTGTATGTGGAGAGAGAGCTTAGTAGCTTTCGTGAACACTAAGAGACTAGGAGAGAAGGACGAAATATCTCAAGTCTCTGTCCTCCCAGCAGTGTTTGCAGTAGCCCCGCCAGGACCAGTTTAGGCAGACCTTCTGATTGTCACATGAACCCTCGGAAGACTCAGCTAACGTGACCTTTCCGAGTTGACCTTACAATACTTGTAGCTCCATTTTGCCCCGAGAACTTTATGTGATACATAATTCTGGTTCAGACGGGTGGTGAAATGTTCCAGTGCACACATGTTAGAAAAGGGGAGGGAATACCTCACTGTGCAGAATACGGGCTTTCCCTCTGAGTGCTTCCTGGAGGGAAACGTTTTATTTTAAGTAAGCATCAGATGTCAGACTTCTCCCTTTGTCTTTTCTCAAGTTTGGAGTTGTATTTGTGCCAGTGCTTGGGGAAAATTTGATAAACATGAAGTTTACATCTAGTACAGTTTTTTAAGAAAATTCTTTACTCAGTTAAGGTAAAGATTATTATTTCATTTTAAATGAAAAACTTTTACATTGAAGGATTCCAAGTTCCCTATAAAGCTGTCCACCCTCCAGATGAGTGGGTGCTCATTTTTCCTTGCCCTGTCTCACGGAGCTGTGCCATGCCCTCCAGATTGCTCTGGCAACCAAAGCTGTAGCAATAAGGAGTTCAGCTCTATAGGTGTGGTGGCATGAAAAAAATTAGGTTCTGTGATAGCACTTATAAGAGTGGCATCCTCACCATACATCCCTTTCCCTATAGCTTTTTTTTTTTTAATAGTAATCTTTTATTTATTTATTTATTATATTTATTTTTGGCTGTGTTGGGTCTTCGTTTCTGTGCGAGGGCTTCCTCTAGTTGCGGCAAGTGGGGGCCACTCTTCATCGCGGTGCGCGGGCCTCTTCACTATCGCGGCCTCTCTTGTTGCGGAGCACAGGATCCAGACGCGCAGGCTCAGTAGTTGTGGCTCACGGGCCTAGTTGCTCCGCGGCATGTGGGATCCTCCCAGACCAGGGCTCGAACCCGTATCCCCTGCACCAGCAGGCAGACTCTAAACCACTGCGCCATCAGGGAAGCCCCCTATAGCTTTTTTTAAAAAGCAACATATGTATGTATTAAGGGAAAAGGGTTTCATCATAATGATGACGTCAAGCAAGGTGACTATATGAATTGAAACTTAAGCTTACCTTCACAAGGCTCATTTCTCCACCTCTAGTGCTGCCTTCTTAACAACATCTTTGAAAGCCAGATAGGTCTATAGTTGCTAAAGGGCCAGAGGTATAGGGGAGAGAGAGAAAGCCTGGGACAGAATTATTTTGTCAGAGTTGTTCACAAATGAAGAACCAGTATAGTAATAGTTCATATACTTGTCATCCATCATCCACCCCCGTCTTCATCAAAGAGGAGTGGAAGGCACCTTATAATAGAATGTCAAACCTCTGCCTTGAGCAGTTCAGCCAGGCCCAGCTGACATGCTCAGCTTAGAGCTGTCGTTAAGGGGACAAGCAGGCAGGCTGACAGGTGAACTTGATACGCTTGATTTCAACATCATTGTTGGATCAAGGGCAGACACAGCAAGGGTGCAGAATTCAGTGAAGTTATTGCTTACAAAATGCCAAAGGTAGGGTCTAAACAAAAATATCTAAGAGAAATCCATCTGTGAAATGCATTTTCTTCATAAAGGGCACAATCTACCACAAAGCACAAAAGAATAAAGCTACCCTTCCTGCTGCTTCGCTCGGCTCTCTTTTTCATTTACCAGCGAGGATTCCCAAATTATATAAACATGTAAAGGCTTTGGTGCTCTTCTGGAGAAAGGAAGAAAGAGACCAAGCTGAATCAGCTTCCTAAACGACTTCGTTATTTTACCCTGATGGCTTTAATTAGAGAAAAAATAACTGCATTGAGACCATCTGCATATTCATAATGTAGAACATATGGCTGGTTTTCAGGATTTTGAAAAAGAAAATGCATTAATACCATGCTTCTTTCCGTTCATTTCTCATATTCCAGACTATTTCTTTGAAAAATAATATACTTGAAAAAGCTGTTTACTCTTTACACAGGCCAAATGTTCTCATTCCTTTAGGCTTTTTGTGTTGTGTCTGCTACTATTGTATATTTCAGCAACAAATGCTAAAACAGAATATGGTTGTTTATGATGAGGAATGCCCCATAAGTGAGTTCATAACACGTTGTAGATGTGTATTTACATCAACACATTGTCTTTTGATAGGCATAAATTATCGGAGTTTTATTTATGGGAAAGTCTTGCTAGAATTTCCTGAGAGCATGATGAGGACTCAAGCCAAGAAGGGTATGTAGTGTGTGTGCACAGGGACGTGTGTGTGCTTGTGTGGATGAGGGTGTGTGTATCTTAGACAGGACATAACAACGTACATCTAGTTTAGACCAAGTGAAATAATTAGCAATTGTGAAAATTAAAATGATCAAATTCACAGAAATTATTTCAGACTTAATGTTATACTGGTAAGATAATAAATAAATGGATTTATTAAACAATTTTTGAATTTTAAATTCTTAATGAAAGATAAAGCACTCTCTAGTTATATTAGAAGAAAATGGAAAAGCAATAAAACTTTCAGGTTTTTTCTCGGGCTTTTGGGTAGTCACTGGATCAATAAATCCAATTCCCAGTGTAAGGCAACAAACAAGAAAACAACCAAATCACTAGAATTGGCATAACTATTTTCAAAACAAAGCATAAAAAGGTGTGAACAGGGGGAAAAAGATTAGGAAAGAAATGAAATTTTGCTCCTCTGAGACCAAGCTGCCATGTTTGTAAAGCAACAGTAAAAAGAAACACGTGAAATGAAAATTAGATGGCAGAGTCGTGTATGTTGTGGAGAATTGGAGGAAATCCACCTTCTCCCCAGGAGGCTGTGTGTCTGGTGGACATGGTGCATCTTAGTTATTCTTGGTCCTCCAAGTCTCTCTAAGGCCCCCAAGGGCTCAAAGATGCAATTTCTTTCTTCCGCTTTGCCACACTCTTTTGAATTTGGCAAGAGGCCTTAGGAGCTTGCTAGCTCAGATGAAACCACTTGTAACTTGTCGTCCAGTTTGCAGATAAAAAAAATGGAGGTATTTGGAGAAGGTATTGTCTATTACAAAGAAAATACTTCAAGGCAGTAATGGACATTAAAATAAACATACTGCTTACATCAAAACTATGCCAGAGTCTCTGTTTTGCAAGAGGAAATGATCCGACACTTTCATTTATTAGTGAAGGCATTGGAAATTTCCAGTATTTCACAAAATCTACTGTGATGACTATCAAATTGGGAATGATCTTGCTTTTATGGACACAGTAAATGAGTGACTTCTTTTCAAGCAATTGACTTAATTAAAATGAATTTTGTCTTTTTTTCCCTTCTAGTTAGAACATCAAACCTGTGATTTCACAAGTATCCCGTTTTGAAATAGACTGTATTAACTCAGTTCAATTGCTATAGCTCTTTGAAAGTAGAAAGGATGTCTTCTGTTTTTATCTGTCTTCTGATTGCTAGTAAAGATGATACAAAGTTAATCACTTTCATATGGTTTGGAAATTTCCTTCATATTTACTGTCCTTATATCTACCTAAAAATTCCTTTTGCTTTCCTTTTTACTGTGAATATCAAACTTATTTGCAATGAATTCAGTCTGGTGTTTCTTGTGTATATATTTATCTTGGTTGTAAGCCGTGAAATATAAGTATTCCTTTTGCTCTGGGTCCCATATTGTTTTATTCATCCTATTCATGACTTTTTTTCTGTAAATTTTATAGTATTTGGAACTCAATTATAGCTGATAAAGTTGTCCCCATTCTTTTTCAGCGGACAGAGTGTACTTAGATGTAGCAATGCCATGTTTTAGTAAAATATGGACAATTCAATCAGTGTGACTCTCCCGCTTTCTTTTTTAAAATTTGCTTTGGCTTCATGCCAATCCAGAAGTGAACATGGAAGATCTCTTAATAACTGTTTTCCTTTCCTTACTGACTTGTGACAGAACGTGATATACGTCTTTTGGTTCTGTGCACTTAACAATTCCTCCAAAATCTCAATCAAATCAATTATTCATTATGAAGTGGCTCAAACTTTTGAAATAAGTTTTCCTTTTTCTTTTATTGTTGTAAAACATATGTAACATAAAAGTTACCATTTTAACCATTTTAAACATACAGTTCAGTGGTATTAATTAGTACGTTCCCATTGTTGTGCAATCATTACCACCATTCATCTCCAGAACTTTCCCATCACTCCAAACTGAAACTGTGTACCCATTAAACAATAATTCCCCATCTGCCCAGCCCCTGGTAACCATTATTTTACTTTCTATCCCTATGAATTTGACTCTTCTGGGTACGTCATATAAGTGGAATCATAAGGTGTTTGTCCTTTTATGTAAAATTTCCCTTTTAAAATGGATTTTACAGCTTTAAGGAGATGACTTGGACTCTCCAGATTGCTCCTCTACTTACCTTCAGTTTCCAGTTCCGTCACCAGCCCATGGAGTACGGCGGGAGACCCATGAGCCCTACCCACTAGCCCCGGTGAAGACCTACCTCGATTCACTTCATCAAAGACGTTCATTTTGCATCTTACCAGGTTGATAGAATATATCACACTCATATAAAGAATAGTTTTAAGTTATGTAAGTTAAGGAAAGCAAAATATATTGAAATAATGAATTAACTGAAATTATTCCCTCTGTATCTTGTGTGTGCGTGTGTGTGTGTGTGTACTCAGAAAGGAAATGATTTTGCTTGGTAACATTAATAACTAATCTCCATAAGTCATAGTATAGCTCACAAAGGACTTTTGTACAGACACTTTCCTATCAAACATGGTTAATGTTTACTAATTAACGTAGTAATGTTTCTCCCCACATCTAGATGCTATAATTCAGGCTCAGTGAGAT
Source organism: Balaenoptera borealis (assembly GCF_965194805.1). Classification (NCBI taxonomy): domain Eukaryota; kingdom Metazoa; phylum Chordata; class Mammalia; order Artiodactyla; family Balaenopteridae; genus Balaenoptera; species Balaenoptera borealis. The sequence goes on from NC_138861.1 coordinate 28,869,448, forward strand.
TCACTCCCTCACATTCACGAGGCGAGTGAGTGGTGCTGCTGGGCCCCAGTGCAGTCCCATTGTGTTGACTGCCACCTCCCTAATTACCCCCCAGTGGCACAGGAAGCCCCGTCTGGGCTGCGTGGAGTCCCAGTTTGGTGCGCTAATCAGCAGATGCAGTGCTGGCCTTCTTTTAATTTGACCTTCCGAGAGACCTTCCCCTGTGTCCAGCGCTCTGCTACTCGCTCTGAGGACCAGACACTTGACCTGCACATTGTGCGGCTCCGTGAGGGTCAGAAACTTCCCATGTCTGGCAAAGAGCTTCCCTCAAGCTGCAGTAATTAAGGATCAGGAACTCTTTTCTCTCACCAAAAGTGGGTCACATTACAGATAGTGGGGAGAGATAGTGTGGAACTAGTTCGGAGTGGCAGCTGACCAAGTTCTGTTGCTGGCAACAAACGTGGAAAACGGCCTTATGTTAAAGTCCAACATGAAATTGCAAACGATTAAAATAATAATAAAAAATGCTGCCAACGGCATTTAGAAAAAAACCTTTCAAAATGCAAGGAACATCGTGTAAAGCATATTGGTTTACTCTGTGATCTCTCAGCTGTATCTCTGTGCCCGGTCTGTACAGGAAACAGCGAAGACAAGGAGGTATGCAGCAGAAACCTCAGCTCTGTGCTTTCTTGACTCTTGGAGCCTTGCGTTCCCAAGAGTATTGTCAGAGTGGTTTTAAATTTTTTTTTTAAAAATGTAGCTTGGCAGAGCTGTAGAAGTGTTTTATTTCTTGAACCCTTGCTGGACAAGTCTGTTGACAGAACCGTGTTCTGCTGGTCCGGCAGAGCTGCCAGGCGGGGAAACATGTCATGCTGAATGGATTCATCCCTCAGTCCCTCCTCATTAGCTCCTATTTTCCATGGCACTTTGATCCTTTCTCATTTCCACTCCAAACTGATCCCTGTGTACCCTGTGTCAACTGGCACACTTCTGTTAGAGAAATGTTTTGCTAATAACATCCTAGCTGTTCTGAATTCTCCACAGCCTCTTTCATCCGATCTGCGTATAACGCTGATTGTTCTAAATCCCACTGTTTAACCTTGCTAATACAAGCTCGACCGCTTAGCTTTCTGTTCAACCTGTTGATCGAGAGATTCACCAAACATCCTGACTCCAAAGAGTTCACACGTTTGCAAAAAGTTGTTTTTATTGAATGACATTTTATTTTAACAATTTGAAAGGTAATTATTTAAAAAAATCTATAGTGGTTTGCTAATTTGTTAATGTTGCCCAATGTGCTTAGGCGAGTTGAAATCGTTTTTAATAGTTTTAATAGTTTTTAATTATCAAAAGATACCTTCGTGGAACGGCTCAAAAGACTCTCTTTCTAACTAGCTGTGATACACTGCATGAGTTGCTGACCTTTCCAGACATGTATTCTGCATCAAAAATAAGGAGTGGAGACTTTCACTTGCCTCTGGGCATTAAAATGCAACAGTTTTATAAATTTATAAGGTAAAAAGCAAACTTGGCCTGTTGCCTGAGGCCTAGCAGTTACATTTCAGATGCTCTTGGCTGTGTATTTCTAGAAATCAACTTCCTCATTAGTCCTCTTTCAAGTTGTTTTGAAATTCGTCTCTGGATTTCTTCTGTCTCCCTTCCACTGCAGTCCAGCTCAACTTGTTTATTTCTAGAAGCCAGAAGCTTCTCTATGTGTTTTGAAACCAAGCTCTATCAGCTACTGAGAGCTACATGTGGAATTTCAGTAAAGGGATTTCATAAAACAGTAACTGTTAAGGCAGTGAGCTTCTGTCCTTTGTTTTCTTTTTTAGACCATTGAACCATCGTAAGACATGATTTCTGTGTTTTGTTTGGATTGGGTGACTTAGTTTACATGAATATTTTATTATTATACATTAACTTGATCTGGAACATGATTTTTTAAAGAGTTCTGTTTGAGTAAGGATGTTTCTACTATGCTCGAGGCCTCGTTTTTCTATGGAAATGTGCTTTCAAATGTTGTAATGCAAGTCTGTTGGAAAACAGGATTAAAATGAAAGCATTTCATTCTGAAAGCAACTTTTCAATAATACTACGTCTAAGACCTTGATAAGGTTTGTAGGCTTTTTCTATCTCATGAGGTGGTTTATAAGTTTGAGAGTAAACTCTATATTCCTTAGAGACAGAATACTTCTACATATTTCATGAAGGAAGATGTCTAGACTTTAAATTTGGTAGCTTTGGATTTTAATCTCATCCCGCCCTTAGCTGAATGACCTCAGACAAGTCATCTGGCTTCTTTGAGCCTCAGTTTTTTACCTGTAAATTGAGGGCAGTAATAATTACTTCCTAAGATTAGCACTAAATACAATCTAGCCCACAGGACACACTTAAGAAATGGTATAAATGGGATGAATGATTTTCTATCAAGCAATGAGAGAGTTTTTAGTTCTCCTAGGCTTGGGGTACTATTTATTTTTTTCCTTTGGACTTGAAGTAAGAATTCACTGGGTACAATTGTGCAATTTAACGATCACTTAATAAATTTGGCTTTAAATGATATCTACGAATGGTTTCCTTCATACTTTTTATCACAGCCTCAGCCTTCTTAAAAATTAACTGTCAGCAAAGCAAGTCAATGGTGTATCAGAGGCTTTCTTTTTTTTTTTTTTTTTTTAACCCAAACAATACTACCTGTATATAATTTGAGTTCCCCTTATATACTTCATTTGCTTCTCTGCTGGGTTTCTGACCTGAATCAAAAACATTTCTCTCTTTTTCTCTCCTTCTCTCTTCCATGTTTTTCTTTCATTCACCATGTATTAATTGAGTGTAGTTACTGGCCAGACACTGTTCTAGGTCTTGTTGTAGAGCAGTGAACAAACTAGGAGGCCTCCTTTAAATGAGAAGGTCAGAGAGGGTAGCATCTAGGCTGAGCAATCTTTATAACATTTAATATGACATACATTTCTGATGAAGTCCATCATTTTTCTGAAACATAGAGAAAGTTTGCAATATGAAGCAAAGTACATACATAACGCACATATGTAACCTCCTTTTCTCTCTCTCTGTCTCTCTGACTGGATACCTAAACAAATTCTGATGAGTAGGGGCATTTCAGGAAGCCAAAGAGAGAAGGGAAATTTAGAGATTATATTCTAGGCTGATGAGGAAAAATGAAGTGCAGAAGGTCTAAATACATGCCTATGTTGATGGTGCCAGAGTTGAAATTTAAACCAGGGCTTGTGATTCTTACTTTGGTGTTATTTCTTACAAACTCCACTTGCCCCGAATCTTTCAGAGGTCCACCAAATTTGACTGAGTTGGCAGGAGAGGTAGAAAGCACTTACTATATTCTGGGAGCCATGCTCAGTGTTGCAAGCAAAAGATGATCCCTGATCTCATGGTATTTATAGTCAAGTGGAGAAAACAAACCATTAAATTAGTCCCAGTGCCTGTTATGTTTCAGGTATTACCTGGGCCCAGAATGGGATCTCGTGCTTAACACGATTTAATACTTAAGTTTACAAAAGTCAGTGATTTTGTTCATTTTTTCATTCTTGAAGGAGGATGTGATAATATTGCAGGACACCAGGATATGGTTGAACCAATATTCACTGACAGCCTATTATGTACCAGGTATTATACTGAAAAGTAGGGTATAATGCTTATGATACTGAACTTGAGTCCTGCTCTCATGTAGACTACATTCTTCCAGAAAGGTAGAGATTAAGCTTCTAAACACATGATTACTTATATAAGTATATAAATAATTAAAGTGCTTATGCTTTATTTGCATATGCTATAACAATCCTGTGAGCTGGTTGCTGGTTATGGCACATCACTTAGGCTGCCCCCCTTCACCACAGGATCATAAGACTTTTACAGCATCATCTTTTTTTTTTTTTAAACATCTTTATTGAAGTATAATTGCTTTACAATGGTGTGTTAGTTTCTGCTTTATAACAAAGTGAATCAGTTATACATATACATATGTTCCCATATCTCTTCCCTCTTGCATCTCCCTCCCTCCCACACTCCCCATCCCACCCCTCTAGGTGGTCACAAAGCACCGAGCTGATCTCCCTGTGCTATGCGGCTGCTTCCCATTAGCTATCTATTTTACATTTGGTAGTGTATATATGTCCATGACACTCTCTCACCCTGTCACATCTCACCCCTCCCCCTCCCCATATCCTCAAGTCCATTCGCTATTAGGTCTGTGTCTTTATTCCCGTCTTGCCACTAGGTTCTTCATGGCCTTTTTTTTTTTTTTTTTCTTAGATTCTATATATATGTGTTAGCATACTGTATTTGTTTTTCTCTTTCTGACTTACTTCACTCTGTATGACAGACTCTAACTCCATCCACCTCATTACAAATACCTCCATTTCATTTCTTTTTATGGCTGAGTAATAGTCCATTGTATATATGTGCCACATCTTCTTTATCCATTCATCCGATGATGGACACTTAGGTTGCTTCCATGTCCTGGCTATTGTAAATAGAGCTGCAATGAACATTTTGGTACATGACTCTTTTTGAACTATGGTTTTCTCAGGGTATATGCCCAGTAGTGGGATTGCTGGGTCGTATGGTAGTTCTATTTTTAGTTTTTTAAAGAACCTCCATACTGTTCTCCATAGTGGCTGTATCCATTGACATTCCCACCAACAATGCAAGAGGGTTCCCTTTTCTCCACACCCTCTCTAGCATTTATTGTTTGTAGATTTTTTGATGATGGCCATTCTGACCGGTGTGAGATGATATCTCATTGTAGTTTTGATTTGCATTTCTCTAATGATTAATGATGTTGAGCATTCTTTCATGTGTCTGTTGGCAATCTGTATATCTTCTTTGGAGAAATGTCTATTTAGGTCTTCTGCCCATTTTTGGATTGGGTTGTTCATTTTTTTGTTATTGAGCTGCATGAGCTGTTTGTAAATCTTGGAGATTAATCCTTTGTCAGTTGCTTCATTTGCAAATATTTTCTCCCATTCTCAGGGTTGTCTTTTGGTCTTGATTATGGTTTCCTTTGCTTTGCAAAAGCTTTTAAGTTTCACTAGGTCCCATTTGTTTATTTGTGTTCTTATTTCCATTTCTCTAGGAGCTGGGTCAAAAAGAATCTTGCTGTTATTTATGTCATAGAGTGTTCTGCCTATGTTTTCCTCTAAGAGTTTGATAGTGTCTGGCCTTACACTTAGGTCTTTAATCCATTTTGAGTTTATTTTTGTGCATGGTGTCAGGGAGTGTTCTAATTTCATACTTTTACATGTATCTGTCCAATTTTCCCAGCACCACTTATTGAAGAGGCTGTCTTTTCTCCACTGTATATGCTTGCCTCCTTTATCAAAGATAAGGTGACCATATGTGCGTGGGTTTATCTCTGGGCTTTCTATCCTGTTCCATTGATCTATATTTCTGTTTTTGTGCCAGTACCAAACTGTCTTGATTACTGTAGCTTTGTAATATAGTCTGAAGCCAGGGAGCTTGATTCCCCCAGCTCCATTTTTCGTTCTCAAGATTGCTTTGGCTATTCGGGGTCTTTTGTGTTTCCATACAAATTGTGAAATGTTTTGTTCTAGTTCTGTGAAAAATGCCAGTGGTAGTTTGATAGGGATTGCATTGAATCTGTAGATTGCTTTGGGTAGTAGAGTCATTTTCACAATGTTGATTCTTCCAATCCAAGAACATGGTATAGCTCTCCATCTATTTGTATCATCTTTAATTTCTTTCATCAGTGTCTTATAATTTTCTGCATACAGGTCTTTTGTCTCCTTAGGTAGGTTTATTCCTAGATTTTTTGTTGCAATGGTAAACGAGAGTGTTTTCTTAATTTCACTTTCAGATTTATCGTCATTAGTGTATAGAAATGCAAGAGATTTCTGTGCATTAATTTTGTATCCTGCTACTTTACCAAATTCATTGATTAGCTCTAGGAGTTTTCTGGTAGCATCTTTAGGATTCTCTGTGTACAGTATCATGTCATCTGCAAACAGTGACAGCTTTACTTCTTCTTTTCCGATTTGGATTCCTTTTATTTCTTTTTCTTCTCTGATTGCTGTGGCTAACACTTCCAAAACTATGTTGAATAATAGTGGTGAGAGTGGGCAACCTTGTCTTGTTCCTGATCTTAGTGGAAATGGTTTCAGTTTTTCACCATTGAGGACAATGTTGGCTGTGGGTTTGTCATATATGGCCTTTATTATGTTGAGGAAAGTTCCCGCTATGCCTACTTTCTGCAGGGCTTTTATCATAAGTGGGTGTTGAATTTTGTCGAAAGCTTTCTCTGCATCTATTGAGATGATCATATGGTTTTTCTCCTTCAATTTGTTAATATGGTGTATCACATTGATTGATTTGTGTATATTGAAGAATCCTTGCATTCCTGGGATAAACCCCACTTGATCATGGTGTATGATCCTTTTAATGTGCTATTGGATTCTGTTTGCTAGTATTTTGTTGAGGATTTTTGCATCTATGTTCATCAGTGATATTGGCCTGTAGTTTTCTTTCTTTGTGACATCTTTGTCTGGTTTTGGTATCAGGGTGATGGTGGCCTCGTAGAATGAGTTGGGGAGTGTTCCTCCCTCTGCAATATTTTGGAAGAGTTTGAGAAGGATAGGTGTTAGCTCTTCTCTAAACGTTTGATAGAATTCACCTGTGAAGCCATCTGGTCCTGGGCTTTTGTTTGTTGGAAGGTTTTTAATCACAGTTTCAATTTCAGTGCTTGTGATTGGTCTGTTCATATTTTCTATTTCTTCCTGGTTCAGTCTCGGCAGCTTGTGCATTTCTAAGAATCTGTCCATTTCTTCCAGGTTGTCCATTTTATTGGCATAGAGTTGCTTGTAGTAATCTCTCATGATCTTTTGTATTTCTGCAGTGTCAGTGGTTACTTCTCCTTTTTCATTTCTAATTCTATTGATTTGAGTCTTCTCCCTTTTTCTCTTGATGAGTCTGGCTAATGGTTTATCAATTTTGTTTATCTTCTCAAAGAACCAGCTTTTAGTTTCATTGATTTTTGCTATTGTTTCCTTCATTTCTTTTTCATTTATTTCTGATCTGATCTTTATGATTTCTTTCCTTCTGCTAGTTTTGGGGTTTTTTTGTTCTTCTTTCTCTAATTGCTTCAGGTGCAAGGTTAGGTTGTTTCCTGTTTCTTGAGGTAGGCTTGTATTGCTATAAACTTCCCTCTTAGCACTGCTTTTGCTGCGTCCCATAGGTTTTGGGTCGTCGTGTCTCCATTGTCATTTGTTTCTAGGTATTTTTTGATTTCCCCTTTGATTTCTTCAGTGATCACTTCATTATTAAGTAGTGTATTGTGTAGCCTCCATGTGTTTGTATTTTTTACAGATCTTTTCCTGTAATTGATATCTAGTCTCATAGCGTTGTGGTCGGAAAAGATACTTGATACGATTTCAATTTTCTTAAATTTACCAAGGCTTGATTTGTGACCCAAGATATGATCTATCCTGGAGAATGTTCCATGCGCACTTGAGAAAAATGTGTATTCTGTTGTTTTGGGGTGGAATGTCCTATAAATATCCATTAAGTCCATCTTGTGTAATGTATCACTTAAAGCTTGTGTTTCCTTATTTATTTTCCTTTTGGATGATCTGTCCATTGGTGAAAGTGGGGTGTTAAAGTCCCCTACTATGATTGTGTTGCTGTCGATTTCCCCTTTTATGGCTGTTAGTATTTGCCTTATGTATTGAGGTGCTCCTATGTTGGGTGCCTAAATATTTACAATTGTTATACCTTCCTCTTGGATCGATCCCTTGATCATTATATAGTGTCCTTCTTTGTCTCTTGTAATAGTCTTTATTTTAAAGTCTATTTTGTCTGATATGAGAATTGCTACTCCAGCTTTCTTTTGATTTCCATTTGCATGGAATATCTTTTTCCATCCCCTCACTTTCAGTCTGTATGTGTCTCTAGGTCTGAAGTGGGTCTCTTGTAGACAGCATATATACGGGTCTTGTTTTTGTATCCATTCAGCCAGTCTGTGTCTTTTGGTGGGAGCATTTAATCCATTTACATTCAAGGTAATTATCGATATGTATGTTCCTATTCCCATTTTCTTAAATGTTTTGGGTTTGTTATTGTAGGTGTTTTCCTTCTCTTGTGTTTCTTGCCTAGAGAAGTTCCTTTAGCATTTGTTGTAAAGCTGGTTTGGTGGTGCTGAACTCTCAGCTTTTGCTTGTCTGTAAAGGTTTTAATTTCTCCATCAAATCTGAATGAGATCCTTGCTGGGTAGAGTAATCTTGGTTGTAGGTTTTTCTCCTTCATCACTTTAAGTATATCCTGCCACTCCCTTCTGGCTTGCAGAGTTTCTGCTGAAAGATCAGCTGTTAACCTTATGGGGATTCCCTTGTGTGTTATTTGTTGTTTTTCCCTTGCTGCTTTTAATATGTTTTCTTTATATTTAATTTTTGACAGTTTGATTAATATGTGTCTTGGCATGTTTCTCCTTGGATTTATCCTGTATGGGATTCTCTGTGCTTCCAGGACTTAATTAACTATTTCCTTTCCCATATTAGGGAAGTTTTCAACTACAATCTCTTCAAATATTTTCTCAGTCCCTTTCTTTTTCTCTTCTTCTTCTGGGACCCCTATAATTCGAATGTTGGTGTGTTTAATGTTGTCCCAGAGGTCTCTGAGACTGTCCTCAGTTCTTTTCATTCTTTTTTCTTTATCCTGCTCTGCAGTAGTTATTTCCACCATTTTATCTTCCAGGTCACTTATCCGTTCTTCTGCCTCAGTTATTCTGCTATTGATCCCATCTAGAGTATTTTAAATTTCATTTATTGTGTTTTTCATCGTTGCTTGGTTCCTCTTTAGTTCTTCTACATCCTTGTTAAATGTTTCTTGCATTTTGTCTATTCTATTTCCAAGATTTTGGATCATCCTTACTATTATTATTTTGAATTCTTTTTCGGGTAGACTACCTATTTCCTCTTCATTTGTTAGGTCTGGTGTGTTTTGACCCTGCTCCTTCATCTGCTGTGTGTTTTTCTGTCGTCTCATTTTGCTTATCTTACTGTGTTTGGGGTCTCCTTTTCACAGGCTGCAGGTTCGTAGTTCCTGTTGTTTTTGGTATCTGACCCCAGTGGCTAAGGTTGGTTCAGTGGGTTGTGTAGGCTTTCTAGTGGAGGGAACTAGTGCCTGAGTTCTGGTGGATGAGGCTGGATCTTGTCTTTCTGGTGTGCACGTCCACGTCTGGTGGTGTGTTTTGGGGTGTCTGTGGCCTTATTATGATTTTAGGTAGCCTCTCTGCTAATGGATGGGGCTGTGTTCCTGTCTTGCTAGTTGTTTTGCATAGGGTGTCCAGCACTGTAGCTTGCTGGTCATTGAGTGAAGCTGGGTCTTGATGTTGAGATGGAGATCTCTGAGAGATTTTCACCGTTTGGTATTACGTGAAGCTGGGAGGTCTCTTGTGGACCAGTGTCCTGAAGTTGGCTCTCCCACCTCAGAGGCATGGCCCTGATGCCTGGCTGGAGCACCAAGAGCCTTTCATCCACATGGCTCAGAGTAAAAGGGAGAAAAAATAGAAAGAAAGAAAGAGGATATAATATAGTGAAGTAAAATAAAGCTGTTATAAAGAACAGCTATACAGACAAAATCTCACCCAGAAGCATATACATATACACTCACAAAAAAAGGAAAAGGGGAAAAATTAATATATCCTGCTCCCAAAGTCCACCTCCTGAATTTGGGATGATTCGTTGTCTATTCAGGTATTCAACAGATGCAGGCACATCAAGTTGTTTGTGGAGTTTTAATACGCTGCTCCTGAGGCTGCTGGGAGAAATTTCCCTTTCTCTTCTTTGTTCGCACAGCTCCTGGGGTTCAGCTTTGGATCTGGACCCGCCTCTGCATGTAGGTCGCCTGAGGGCGTCTCTTCTTCGCTCAGACAGGACGGGGTTAAAGGAGCAGCTGCTTCGGGGGCTCTGGCTCACTCAGGCCGGGGGGAGAGAGCGTTACGGAGGAGGCGGGGCGAGCCTGCGGCGTCAGAGGCGTCGTGACGTTGCAGCAGCCCGAGGCGTGCTGTGCGTTCTCCCGGGGAAGTTGTGCCCGTATCACGGGAGCCTGGCCGTGGCGGGCTGCACCGGCTCCCAGGAGAGGCGGTGTGGAGAGTGACCTGTGCCTGCACACAGGCTTTTTGGTGGCGGCAGCAGCAGCCCTAGCGTCTCCTGCCCGTCTCTGGGGTCCGCGCTGAGAGCCGCGGCTCGCGCCCGTCTGTGGAGCTCGTTTAGGCGGCGCTCTGACTCCCCTCTCCTCGCGCACCAGGAAACAAAGAGGTAAGAAAAAGTCTCTTGCCTCTTCGGCAGCTGCAGACCTTTTCCTGGACTCCCTCCCGGCTAGCTGTGGTGCACTAACCCCTTCAGGCTGTGTTCACGCCGCCAACCCCAGTCCTCTCCCTGTGAGCCGACCGAAGCCCGAGCCTCAGCTCCCAGCCCCGCCCGCCCCGGCGGGGGAGCAGACAAGCCTCTCGGGCTGGTGAGCGCTGCTCGGCGCCGCTCCTCTGTGCGGGAGTCTCTCCGCTTTGCCCTCTGCACCCCTGTGGCTGCGCTCTCCTCCGTGGCTCCGAAGCTTCCCCCTCCGCCACCCGCAGTCTCCGCCCGCGAAGGGGCTTCCTAGTGTGTGGACACCTTTCCTCCTTCATGGCTCCCTCCCACTGGTGCAGGTCCCGTCCCTATTCTTTTGTCTCTGTTATTTCTTTTTTCTTTTGCCCTACCCAAGTACGTGGGGAGTTTCTTGCCTTTTGGGAGGTCTGACGTTTTCTGCCAGCGTTCAGTGGGTGTTCTGTAGGAGCAGTTCCACGTGTAGATGTATTTCTACTGTATCTGTGGGAAGGAAGGTGATCTCCGCGTCTTACTCTTCCGCCATCTTCTCTCTCGAGCTACAGCATCATCTTGTTCTCCATCAGTATTCTAGTAGGAGTCAGCAAAACTTGCATGGCTGCCATTTTCTGTTGTTATCCTGATATCTACATGAACAGGGGCAGTGCGGCCTTTTTACCCTTTTAACAAAGATTTCTGACACCTCCCGTCAGATGATCACACTGCCGCCCTTAGTAACTCTAACTTGGGTCTAAACCAATCCTTTTCCTTTATGGGCCAGCTGTTAGGCTGCAGAAAAGGAGACGCTCATAACATTTATGGACTTCATACTTGTGTAGCACATTTCTGTTGAGGAATTCAAGGCACTCTGGATTTTTTATTGCCTTTAATTTAAAATAACCCTGAGATTTAAGGTGAAAATAGTATTTTTCTTGCCTACAAAATGGAGAAGCCTGAGCACAGGGTCCCATCCTTCATGCTCCAGCTCTGTTCCTACAAAATGGCACCTAAGCTGATGCTTGCAAATCAAGCAGGTGACAGTGGTAATACAGTTTGCAAGGTAAAGAAATCCTATAGTGAAAGTGCTCATGAAACATACAAATTCTCCTTTTATTTTTTTAATTAAAAATTCAGCTTTATGTATGCTAGGCCTTAGGAAATAAGATGTGCTTAAACTACATTTCTTGGACTAGAATTGTTAGTAGAATCTTCAGTCCAGGGCTCTTTGTTCTGGATTTTGTTGAAATGTCAGTGGCAAATGAACTTCCATTTGCCTATAGAAAAAATAATCTAAGCTCCTAAGGCTCGTCAACAAGACTTTTTAGAATCTGGATATCACCTATATTTCCAATCTTATTTTTCTGCTATTGGCTATATTTCTTTAGCCAATTAAAGTATATTTATGCTTAGTTCTGGTGGCCACAGTTCAACAGATTGGCAGGTAGTACTGAAAACTGTAGGCTCACCCTGCACCAATAAGCACAAAGTTTGGCAGTGGTATAAGGAAATTTCTTCTTCTGAAACAGAAAATATTCTGCGCCTCTGAGCCTTAAGTGCCTGGGGTGGGTCCTTGGGTGCCCCTGTGTTCACAAGCATCTGCCTCTCCTTTGCCCCCCGGAATCTGCCCTGCAATTTCCTGTTGGACTTGAGCCAACTCAAAACCTGCCCTTTTGAAGTCAATCTCTTCTCCCAGCCTTTTGTTCTTGCTCCTTCTTAGCTTACAGAGCTGCTTGTGAATTGCTCTGATTATTTTTCTCTATTTCCTACCTCAAAATTCATCCTCTAGCAACATGTAGCTTATTTACACATTTTTCTTGTCTCTAGAACTTTGCTCATATTGTGCTTCTGCCTGGAATGTCTTAGCCAATAAAACTTCCACAAACTGGAAGACCCAAGTCACAAGTCAATCCCTCCAGAAACGCTTCCCCAGTCCACAGGCTAGGTAAATTTTCTTCCTTTATTCTTTCATAGGAAATGGAATTGTAATTTCCTGTTTGTATATATATATTTATAATAAGATCCTACATCTGCCCCATCCCATCCCCATCCTACTAGCCTATTAAGTTCCTGAGGATAAGGACTAAAGTATTCCTTTTTGCATGCCTAACATGCTAAGACATTATCAGATTCTCAATAAATGTCCCTTGGATGACTAAGTGCTTCCTGGTCACTAACTAAGATCTTTATCAGCCTGAAAAACCTCTTCTGGAACCCGGACTCTTACTCGCTGGCCGTGAGTCCTCACCACAGATTAATCCCCACAGATCAGATCTCAGTAACATGGACCACCTGGAGGTGGGGGGTGAACACGGCAGAACCGGGTCAGAGATGGACCGGGGGAAGCTGACCTGGGCTTTCAGCGGCATTGAGGCTGCTCAGTGCTCCATGCCCCAGAGATACCGGGAGGTCAGACGTAGCTCATGACAGTGTTGGGACCAAGGAGTCCAATCTGCTCTGTGGAGTGGGGCAACGCGGGGAGAATCTGGGCAGAAGGATTGTACTGTGGCTCCACTTCAACAATGCAGTCCTGCTAGGAAGCCAGTCAGCCTGTGGGAGCAGGGAAGGCTCTGGCAAAACCTAGGTAGAATGGGAAGAAAGGCTCTCAGATCACTAGGAAATGAGGTTGGGCTAACAGGGCGAGGCAGAAGCCCAAACCACATGATGGAAGTGAGGAAAGGGTTGGGGGAGGGAGAGAAAGAGAGAGAAAAGGAGGAAGGGAGACAGAAAAGGGAAATGAAGAGGTGGCAAGGCTAGCAGTGAGAGAGAAGAGAAGGGAGAAAGAATTGAAGAGGGGAGAAGAGAAAGAGAAGAGGAGAGGAATGGGAGTGAGAGAGAGGGGAGAAGGGACAAGAGAAGGAGATTAAAAAGGAGAAAGCAAAGAGGAGAATGGGACACCAGAAGACTCATCCCTGTATACCACCTGCCTGAACAAAGTCCAGCCCAGGAGTCACCTTAAGGGAGTGGGTCAAATGGCACGATATCCTTCTAAAATCACCAATAGCTTTCACCTACTTTGATGCAGACAATTGTGATTTTTCTCATCTCTTGTAGAGTGTGAATAAAAGCATTTTAAGCAAATTTGGCTACATTTAATTTGCATGCTACATACATTATTCATTATATATGTGCATACATTATGTATATGTTATATATATTATGCATGTATTCTCCATTAGACAAAAATGCAATGTGATTGCTGTGCAAACACAGCTTCAAAACTAATTTCCTAACAACCCACTCCACCTCCTGCTTCTACCTTAACTATATCACTACATTCCCGCGTGCAGTTCTGGGTTGGCCAGAGTTCCGGTCACAACCAGCTTGTAGATGTGAGTCTGCAGATGCATTTCCTGGCCTCTTTAGAATTGTCTCATCACTGGACAGGGTCAAGATGGGAGGTACTTGAGAGAGTGGTCTTGATGCAGTTTAAAAAAAAAAAACCCACAAATTTTGTTGTATTACATTTCTGCTTAAAGATCTTCAGCAGCTGTCCATTGCTTTCTTTTTTTAAAATTTTTCTTTTACTTTTTAAATTAATTTTTTTTGGAATATAGTTGATTTACAATGTTATGTTAGTTTCTGCTGTACGGCAAAGTGATTCAGTTATATATACATACATATATCCACTCTTTTTTAGATTCTTTTCCCATATAGGTCACTTCAGAGTATTGAGTAGAGTTCCCTGTGCTATACAGTAAGTTCTTATTAGTTATCTATTTTATATATAGTAGTGTGTATATGTTAATCCTAATCTCCCAATTTATCCCCCCCCCTCCTTCCCCCTTGGTAACCATAAGTTTGTTTTCTACATCTGTGTCTCTATTTCTGTTTTGTAAATAGGTTCATTTGTACCCTTTTTTTAGATTCCACATATAAGCGATATCACATGATATTTGTCTTTGTCTGACTTACTTTACTCAGTATGACAATCTTGATGCAGTTTTAACATCCAAATAAGAACAGCAGCAAGAATCATTCATTCCTAGCACTCTTTAGTATTAGATATGAAATAGATCAAGGCAAATAAAATAATACTCGCCTGTATAGTGAGCTGCTGTGAGGATGAGAGACTGGTACAGACAGCAGTAACTTGTACAGAGTGCTGTTTAATATTATCTGTTATCACTTTTATTTTTATTATTATTTGTTTAGTGCTTACACTTTATCATGCAATACCTTACCTGGTCTTTAGAACACCTGTAAGATAGACAGAGCCCACGTTGTAACTTGCTGTACTAATGAGGAAACTGGGTTTTGCTCAAGGTCATGCCCAGGGAGGAAAGTGGCCCCAGAGGCCTTCCAGTCGCCTAGTTCAATGTCATCTGTACCCTTGTGAACTACAGCCAATGAGACTAGCTAGAGAGAAATGGTTATTTCTAAATTATTTCTAAATGGTCACAAAATAATACATGGTATGTCTCCTGACAGCCCTCCAGTAAATGATTTCACAGCTTGATATAATTTAAAATTTTTATTATCAGCCAGAGTTTATTTCTGTGCTCTTTCTCCACTATCTTTTAAAATTGGGAAAGTAATATGAAAATGTTAAGGCTAAAGTATCACTAGCAGCAAGGGTTCAAAATAGAAATGGCTTCAGAATTGCTCCCAGTTCTATTAGGGTGTGTCGAACTGACATTTGGTGGTGATTGTGTGGTTTTAAAGTTACCCTTGGTTGAGGTGAAAAGACCAGGTGGTAAATCCAGAAGTGGAATGAGGTCAACCGATTTCTGACTTGCTCTGCGACTCTTACAAATCATTTAATATCCATACTTTGTTATCTTCCAAATGCAAACGGGGGTAAACACCAGGACAGGAATGGCATGGTGTTCTGTGATTTCCAGCAGTCAAACCATAAGTTGAAGCAATTTGTGCAT
Organism: Balaenoptera borealis; assembly: GCF_965194805.1. NCBI lineage: Eukaryota > Metazoa > Chordata > Mammalia > Artiodactyla > Balaenopteridae > Balaenoptera > Balaenoptera borealis. Next base: position 28,884,644 of record NC_138861.1, read on the forward strand.
GAGCAATTTTCTCATATACACATGAGGAGGTTGGATGGATTTAAGGGCTCTGAGGGCTCAAGTCCCCTCAGATGGATACCATCAAGGGCACTGAGGTGGGTGTTGTACACAGATTCTTATTCACTGGCTGTTTTGGGGCCTTGGGGATTTTTCCTAGGGGACCTGATATGGGCAAGTTACTGCCTCTGGTGGATGCATATTAATTCTCCCCCTATGGCCTCCAAAGGATTGCTGAGGAAAAGCTTGAGAAATTACTTTGGATTCAACTCAGACATAAGGTTTTCCTACAAAAGGTCCACAGCTAAGCACTGGCTGTGCCTTGTTCATCTTCTGGAAGCACTGGGAAGGCCTTTCCTAAGGCATTTCTGGCATATTTTAAATGTGTGAAACCTGAGGGAATAAAGAAATGGAAATCTAAAGAGACTGTATGTCTCTTATAACCATGTTCTTCTCCATCAACTTAGTCATGATGCTTACACCCTTGAATAAGAATTTTACATAATTCCATTGAGAAATAGAATAGTCTCTTCTTGACCTTCCACAATTTTAAAGCTCCTCAGAACAATCATTTTAGAATAAAATTTGCTCAGGGACTGATTCATATTTCAGATTTATGGTGCTGTTCTTTATTGATATTCACTCCTTAGGTGATCTCATCTAGTATTGAGACTTTAAGTACCATCTATGCACTGACACTCCCATATTTATATCTCTGGCCTAGACCTTTCCTCTGAACTCCAGATTGGATTTCCAATCACCTACTTCACACCTCCACTTGGTGTCTAAAAACATCTCACACCTAACATGTCCAAACAGAAATTCCTGTTTTTCCCACCAAACCTGTTTTTTTCAAAGTCATCTCCAACTCCATGAATGGCAACTTCATCCTTAAGTTACTCAGTCCAAAAACTTGGGATTATTCTTTTTTCCTTCTTTCACAACCCTTATTCAACTCCTCAGCAATTCCTATCAAATTTACTTTTAAAAATGTTTCCAAAATCTGATCCCTTTGTGCCAACACCACTACCGAGCTGGTCCAGGACAACATTGTCCTTCATCTGAATTATTGTAATAATATTCTGACTGGTCTCCATGTCTGTTGTCACCATGGAGTTTCCTGTGTGATCCTTTAAAAATGTGAATCAGAATCAAACCTTCTGGAATCTTCCCAACATATGGAGGTTAAAACAAAACCCTTAAAATAACCTACAAAACCCTATGATGCGTACAACCTTCCTACCCCTCTGTCCTCATTTTCTAATAGTCTTTCTCTTGCTCTGTTCCAGGTACTGGGCTACTTACTCTTCCTCCACAATGCCAGGGACACTGTAGTTTCAAGGTCTCTGTATTTTTTGTTCCCTTTTCCTGAAATGTTCCTTCACCAGATTGTCTCAAGGTGACCTTCTATATTTGTCTTTCAACTTTCAGATTCTGCTAACTGCTTCCTCCTTTCATTGCCACCTTTGGACTAGGGGTGGTAGCAAAGAGTCTGGAATAATACATTATCACTTGTGGTTCTTCCTAAATCTCATTTTGGTAAATTGTCCTTTTGTTATAAGCCTCCTTTGAATTATTCTGATTTGAATGTGCTCTTTCCTGTTGTGACCCTGAGTGATGCAATAATTAGTATTACATTTTGTATTTATTGGTACTGGAAGTGGCCACAGGAAATAGGCCTTCCAAATGGAATTTGGACATTGAGTTTCTCCTAAATTCATGGAACACAGAGATAATCATCCTGCTAGGGGAAAGTGGGTACAGAGGTATTTCTGTTACCCAATTTATCATCACTGATGGTGGTAGAGAATGATGTGCAGTTGGAGGGGATAGAAGTGGGAGATCACTATGGCAACAATAGAGATTATAAAGCACATGGAATAAGCTGACTTTGTTTTTCCCTCAAGGGCTTACTTAGGGGAAAAAGAACTTAAGAGATACAAATTTATATAACACATATGGAGAACAAGAAGCTTTGAAGGAATTCTTCATCTTCTACTGTTGCAGGACCTATTTGTCTAAGGCACAAGTCCAGGATGTGATTGTAAGAAGTGGGAGACTGCAGCATTGATCAAATTCTCAAGTATGCCAAGTTTCTCAATTAAAAAAAAAACTGGTAGAAAATGAGTTGTACTCTGAGGCAGGGGATTTGGACATTTGAGCAGACATTGGGCTGAGAACTTTGATCCTCCAAATTCTCTTGAAATTCTCTTGCCTGGGGAGGTAGTCTCTGCTCCATCCCCTCCCTCTGAATAGTCTTCTTCTTCATAAAAGGTTTTCAATGATTGAACCTAAGGCAGTTACCTCATAACCTGGTGCTGATTTCCCTTAGGACCCAACATCATCAACTCTTCTTCTTTCATTAACTCTTCTTCTTTCTAGACCTATAATGATAGTTATTTTCCAAACTAGCACAGTTTAAGAAATTCAAGACCTGACTCCATGAGGAAAGAGCATATAGAAAAGGAAAGAAGAATCAACCAATCTCTATCAGCAGATGCCTGTTTAGTCAAAACCTTTGGGAGGACCCAAAGGATGCACCACTCACCAAAGGATTTAGAAATGTATTGGTGTGGGGACAGCTGTATGCTTGAAAAGTTCTATGATGGCTCCTTCTAGGAAAGAGATGATGGAGGGGATGATGCAATGTCATGGGTTCACTGATCTCAATGTAAATAGTGGAAACCTTATATTTGTAGAGGATGTTTAGTAGCAATTAACTGTCAGAGACAAGGTGGGTGCTATAATAAGCCACAGGGTTTGAATGATAATCATAAATTTGGATCTGAGGGGTCTGTGACAATGCTGATTTGATGAGGAAGTCTCTAGTAATGAAATAGATGGCAGCCTACTAATGGGCTGTTTGACATATGTAAGTGGAAAAACTATTGGCCCACAGTACAGAAACCTAACTTGAATCTTTGAGGTGAACTTCATGCCTTCTATCCATTTTCTAAATCTAAATTGGTTCATAGACCTGAAGTCTCTTAACTGAGGGGTAGTCCAGGTCCCTTTGAGGAAAGACATTGTAATATGGACTTATCAATCCTGTAAATCTCATCCCAAGACTTCCCTGGAAGCTCTGAAATAATTAATTATGGTGACTGTGCACTGAGCAAATGATAAACGCCCACAATTTCTGGGGGTTATTTTTGTCTATGAACTGAAGTGAATCCCCTAAGACTAAAAATTGCTTTTGTCCTAATAAGCAGGGGCTCACAGAAACCAAGAATAGATGAACTCTTGGCTCACGTCTAATAGTAGTTCTCAGAAGACTGGGGATAAATACTACAATTAACTCCTTATCTAGAAAGTTTAGGAGAATTAATTTGTTTAAGAAGAGACAAAGTTCCCATACTGGTACACTGACCTATGAAGTGGGGGACGTTATGATAGAAAAGATCAATAGAAACCCCTGAAATGAGCTCCCCTGCTCCACCAATAAGATGATGAACCAAAACAATATCTCATTTCTGGGGATATTCTAAAGATTAGTGTCACTATCAAAATTTTGAGAAATGAAATTGTGGTTATGCTTACCACATACTATTGAACATGCCTATTTGGTTGGTACAAAAGCCGGATATATCATGGAGAATAATAGTAAACTATAGCAAAATTAATCATGTGGTGATTATATTTGCAGCTGTATTATCATTCCATTTCAATCAGTGAGGAAAATCAGAAGCAGTTCGCATTTACATGGCAGGGACTACAGTATACAGTTACTATTTGGTCCAGGTGCTATGTCAACTCCCCTACTCTATGTTATAATATAATTTAGATGGACCTTGATCATCTTATTTCACTAGACATCTTACTCGCCTACTACATAAAGGTGACATTCCTAACTCGGTCTGGTAAGTAGGAAGCAGCAAGCACTCTAGATATCTCAATAAGACATATGCATTCTAGAAAGCAGGAATGAAAACTATAAAATTTCAGGGTCTGAAATATGAGTGGTCCAGTAGGCATAATGTGACCTCCTTTCTGAAGTAAGGGGCAAGTTGCTACACCTTACACAAAACTCATCACTTAGAAAAAGGTATATACCTAGAACCAGTTAGGATTTTGCAGGCAATGCATATATTTGAGTACGATCCTATTACCTATGTATTGGTAATTTATAAGGTTACAGGTTTTGAGAGGGAAAACTATACCAAGAATGGGCTCTGTAGCAAGTCTAGATTGCAAATGCAGGCTGTTCTGCTATCCGGGCCTCATAATACAGGACACATGAATAAAGGAAGTATTTGTGGCAGACAGAGATGCTCTTTGAGCCTCTGGAAAATTCAATAGGAAAATCAACAGCACAGATACCCAGGGTTCTGGAATAAGGCCACGTCCTTCTTTACTGACAACTATTTTCCATTTGAAAAGCAGCTCCTGGCTTGCTACCAGACACTAAATACTTGACCATGGAAAGTAAAATGACTATGCAATCTGAACTTCCCATTATATCTGAAGTATTATTTGATCCACAGAAATTAACATTGGACATAAACAATAATTTTATACTACAATTGAAGTAGCATACACAAATCCACTCCTAAGCATATTCAATCAACTGCAGAAGCTCAGACTCAGTATTGTACCTGCTTCTACTGCTTTGCCATCTTTCCCTCATTCACATCTATGGTTTCATGGAGAGTTCAAAATGACTAGTTAATTGTGGAAGCAAAAGCATGGACCTGACTTATGGATAGATCTGCATGCTTTTCTGGCACCAGCTGAAGAAGGATGGACTTTGCAAAACAATCACACTCAATGGTGACCCTGAAAGACGGTATGATGCAGTTACTATCACTCCATGATAATACAACAGCTGATGGGACTTCATGTGTCTCCTGAGATAAGAATATGTATTTTTCAACTAATGAAGGACAAGAATGAGTGGTGAGGGACAAAGCACATAGGCTGTGCTGAATATCTCTCATATCAACTTATCAACATATCTGCAGATCAAATTTTCCCCTTCTGAATTTCCATCTCTGCCCAGGGAGACTGATTTGTGTGGCTATGTCACAAGCTTCTCCAACATTCAGCTGAGTAAGGCCAGTAGGGACCACAGGCAGATCAGAATCAGAGGGAGGTCAATGTGTTGATTCCCATGGCTCTTTTCTTGTGAGTTCACTTTAAACTAGCTGTGTCTCTTGACTCAACATCACTATTTATTTCAAGGTAACTATTTCTACATGATTCTCCCCTTTCATGATCTGGTAACTAGTCCCTCCCTTGTCTTTTTAGGCCTATGGGTGATTACAGTACTATTCTACCCAACTCTGAGTTAACACACAACCCTTGTGTTCTGATCCATCCTACCTACACCTTTGTAAATAGAACCTTAGTTTTAAAAAATCCTCTAAAATTTTCCAATTTGAGAGTACCATCTGTTTCCTATTGGGAAATACACCTCATGCAGTCATCTTTCCTCTCAGCTACACACTGTTTACTATTTAGAGCTCATGCATTTGCAAGTGACAAAAATATTCCAACTAACTTTGCTTAAGCTAAAAAGCATAGGAATTTATTAGCTTGCATCACTAGAAAGCCCAAGGGATAGCAATTCTTTCTCCAGGCATGGTTGAATCCAAGATCTCACATGATACTGACAGGGCTCTCTCCTCTTGTCTCTACTTTGTGTTCCTTTTTAGGCAAGTCCTTTCCACAAGGTGACAAATATGGACACTGGCAGTCCTGGTTTATAGTGGCTTCACAGGTTGCGATCCCAGAAAAAAGAGCATGAGAGATACTGCAAGTGTCCTAACGCCTGTCGTGATGTGATTCCAATGGTGAACTGCTGGGTGTAGCTGAGGTTGCTTCCCTGGCTGTCTCATTGGCAGTCATGTAAGAATAAATGAACAAACCCACTGCAGTTTGACCGAGGAGTGGCTGTGAATAGAAAAGAACATTGCCTGGCTCAGAGGAGTACCATCTCTCAATCCTCAATTAGAGCTCATTCTCTTTGAAGTAGTGTAGACTTGAAAACAAGGAAGGATGCTGATAATAGAGTGAATAGGGCAAACTAAAGGCCAGCTTCTGTTTTGACTGGAATGCTCTTCTTGCTAAAATGTGGCATCACTTGTCGGCCTCAGAAGAAAAGCTGATTCAGCAAATCCATTTGGAATGGCCTCTCAGCCTCCATCTGATTGCCAAGTTCAATAATGTAAAGAGGGATTCCCTTGGGTAAACAGTGAAGTAGATTTGTTCTAAGGACTTTATAAAAAGCAAAAAAGCCTTTTGGCAATGTTGCTTTTCTTCTTTGGCAACCCATGCTGCAGATATGACTTGGAGCAGTTTGTGTGAGCCGTTGGGATGAAGAGGACTGTAAGGGAGCAAATCTTGTCTAGGATGGAGCGTGTACTACACCCTCTGTAATAGAGAATAGATAACACACTTGGATTATAGCAGCGGAGGGAACAGACAGGTAGGATGGAGTGAGCTCCTCAAGGGAATAATCCCCATTAACGTAACTAATAGAGCCATGGAAAACCTTGGGGGTTTCTTATTAAAGTAACGTGAGAGTGGCAGGCATGGAAAATAGCTTTGGCCATGGTGTTAATAGACTGGCAGGAAAGAGGTTATTACTGTCTAGGAAAGGAGTGCTGGGGCCTAGACATGGGAATAAACAGTTTATTGGAGAGAAAGTAAGACAGAGAGGTAAAGAAATTGCTCTATGCTGAAAACAAAATAATATGTGCTAAGAAATAGTAGACAGAATTCATTTGCCTCTTAAATTCTTGTTTGCACACATCAAGCCAGGAATCAAAGTCCTATAGAAAGACACATTGCATCTTTCACAGAACATATAACATTTTGTGACTGGAGCTTTTGGCATCTTTTACTCAACAGATTTTTGTTAAATTCTTTATTGACTACTATGTATTTAGTACCTACTAGGACAGGTAGTGTAATAATACAATAGAAAAATATGGGTTTTGGTGTCTGGTAAGACGGGTTTTAAATACCTGTTCTGTCACTTACTAGCTTTGTGCTTTTGACCAAATATCTGAACTTCCTGTGTTAAAGGCAGAACACAAGTCCTACCTCATAGGATTGCTGTGGATATTAAATTAGATAGTACATACAAAGTGGTTGGTACAATAATCACTCAACAAATGGTTGTTGATATTATTACTGATTCCTTAATGAAAAAGGAACTGTTAAAACCAGAATGGCATCATAGTTAGTTGCCATGTATATCAATGTTTATTCCCACTTCCCTTTCCCCACAACCATAAATTATTGGAACAAACTGAACCTGTTAAGGTTCAACACTTTTTACTTTTGTAGCCTTGTTGGGAAAGGAGTCTGTGGCTTCTCCGTGGTATAGCTTAATCCCCCACTGGGATCAAAAGGTGGTATATACTTTGTCTGTCAATCTGGCTCACAGACTTCACCAGAGGAGACATAGACTACCTCTGCTAAGAAAAATAGCTGTAGTCTGAAATTTCTGGTTGCCAGCATGGGTGTGTTCCTATTCATCCCAATAGCTCAGTATTTTCATTGTGTATTTAAATGTCAGTGTAGCTTAACCTCTTGGATCTCCCCTCATTTTGCCACCAGTTAAGGCCACTGGTGCAAAACTTGTTGTTGTTTATTGCTGGTGTTGTTGTTACATTAGCAAATGAGAGGGGCACATTTAAATGGCATATTTGTGCCCTTATTTTAATGGAGTGAGTTAGCTAGGAGGATGGTGCTACAGCAACTGGTTACACAAGTGTGCTGACAGGAGAAAACTTCTGAGTTAGGGGAAAGTGTCTCTTTTTTTAACTTTTATGCACACTATTTAAAACATGGTTACAGCAAATTGTTTCCCCCTTTGCTATTGGTATCTCAAGACAGTTTTTCAGTTTAAAATTTGACTTATTGGAATCACATTTTGAAAGTTGGAACTTAAAATCGAATATAAGAAAATGCTTTTCTTGATCATTTTTTAATCAGAGAAAGTATATGGTGGCTGGTGTCCATGGATTATTCATTTTGGAAATTATCTGTTTGCTTTTTGCTCTTTCTAGTTCAGAACTATGTATCCTGCTTTCATTTTCTTCTCAGTTACTTTGTACTTACAACTTCTTTCTGATTTTCCTAGGTAGGTAAAAGAGAAATCTTGAGATATGCATCAGAACAACAGCAAACAGGAACACAGTTGTGTAAAGCAGAAGGACCTCATTAAAATTATATTGTTGTTTCTTAAGTTACTTAAAAATCAATAATGACCTTTTAAATCTCAGAACATTTTTTGGTTTTAATTAATACTTTTATGTCTTTGTTTAAAACCTCCATGCTGGACATTTTCAGGTTGCAGTGAAGAGAGGCACGCTCAGGGTATCAAAGGTCACAGTGTTTATGGGGAAAAGATGTCGAAGAGAATGCAAAATCACTAGAGTTCTTGTGACCTGATTCTTGGTCAGATTTCAAGAGCTGGTGCCTGTAAATCTTCCATCGCTATGGTGTCTCAGATACTCCATCTCTATTTCTATTACTTCTCCTTCTCCTGCCATTAAGGACCAACTGACCCTGTGAAACTCAAACTTTATGAGTTTAATCCTGTGAAGACAGACTGTGGGACGGAAACTGCGAGAGGAGATATGCTTTGATGCCCTTTGTGAACACCTCTTCTGCATCAAAAATCCTGGTTCACCTATGGCTCAGGTGCCATTCTTTGGTCCAATCAGCTGTGGCCAGAAGAGCAGGATTATGTATGTAAGGCATGAGATCACATGCCTGAAGGGCCATCTGGTACAACTTATGGTGTCTTATGCCTATTACCTCTTTCTTAGCAAAGGACATGGTCATGGCAAACATTCAAAGCAAGATAAAGTCCTCTTCAGTGTATGTCATAACTCGAAATGCAGAATCTAGAAACTTCCAAGAACTTAAAACACATACCCTACTTCACACCCATTAGGATGACTGCTATTAAAAAACCAGACAATAACAAGAGTTGGCAAGGATGTAGAGAAACTGGAACCATTGTGCACTGTTGTTGGGAATGTAAAATGGTGCAGTTCCTGTGGAAAACAATGTGGTGGTTCCTCAGAAAATTAAAACTAGAACTGCCATATGATTCAGCAATTCCACTTCTGGGTATATATACAAGAGAACTGAAAACAGAAGCTCAGAGATATCTGAGCACTCATGTTCATAGCAGCACTATTCATAATAGCCAAAAGGTGGAAGAAACCCAAGTGTTCATCAGCGGATGAGTAGATAAGCAATAGAATATTATTCAGCCTCAAAAATAAAGGAAGTTCTGACATGTGCTACAACATGGATGAAACTTGAGGATATTATGCTAAGTGAAATAAGCCAGTCACAAAAGGACAGTACTGTACCATTCCACTTCTATGAGCTATCTACAGTAGTCAGATTCATAGACAGAGATAGTAGGATGGTGGTTGCCAGGGTCTGGTGGAAGGGGAAACGAATGAAGAGCTATTATTTAATGGATGCAGAATTTCAGCTTCACAAGATGAAAAGATTTCTGGAGATGGATGGTGGTGATGGTTGAACAAAAATGTGAATGTAGTTAATGCCACTGAACGATGCGCCTGAAAATAGTTAAGATGATAAATTTTATGTAAAAAATTTTTGAAATGGCAAAATATCCCACACACACCCATAAGACACTGGAATCACACATGTGCACATGCAAGTGTGTGCATGCTTGCACACGTGCACACACACACACACACACACACACACACACTATCACACCTATGGAAGAGTTAGCTCGGAGTAGTGGTAACGTGTGCAGATCAGTCTATAATCAGGCTGCCTGGGCTCAAATCCTGCCTCTAGCACCTGACAGCTGTATGACCCTAGATAACTTAACCTCTCTGGGCTTCAGTTTCTTCATCTGTGAAACAAGGATAATAACACGATTTAACTCATAAGGTAAATCATGAGGATTACTTGAATTAATACAGCATTTAGAATAATCTCATGAACATGCCATGTGCTCAGGAAATGATAGCTGTTCTTACTATTTGGGTATGCATAAAATGTGATACTTTATTGAGTACATCAAAGATGGGTGACTTTGGCAAGTGCAAATTCTCTTACAATCTGAAATAAGGAATTTCTAATAGAAGGTACTAATATCCTAAATGTGAAAGAACAAAAGCTCTTTGTTTTGGGAACATAATGGTTTTGTTTCTTTAGGTCAGAGATGTCCACGAATAAACCCACATATTGTATTTTAAGTAAACATTGTCTTTTGCTTGTAATTATTTTCAGTGTTGCCATTCTCTTAAAGAAAATGTATTTCTACATTGGATATTTTGCTTTCTCAGTTTCAGACAATAGATTTTTTGCTAGCTTTTCTCTCTCAGTTATTCTGGGTTTGTATTTATTGTAGAATGATATAGTGAGCTTCTGAAACATGGCTGGGCATATCTAATTTTGCTAACCAGACTAGGCTAGACACAGAGGGATCATATTTGCATAATGGCCACAGTACAGCTAAACTTAAAGCATTTTCCTTTGTATAACAATGACATTCAAATCATTATGCTGCTCAGAAAATAGCAGTAAACTAACCCAGTCAGGTGTCCTGGTTTAATATAACACACTGTGGTCCTTTTCTCCCTCAACATACCTAATGAGTATCCTGTTTTGCCAGTTTTTCATCTCACAATCCACATAGGGCATTTCAAATGATTGTGTGTGTGTGTGTGTGTGTGTGTGTGTGTGTGTGTGTGCTAGTTTGTGTATAGGAGAGTCTTGTTTGAAACAAAATAATCTGTTTTCCTGATTTGTTTTTATTTCTATTGCAATTATTTTCTCAATCTGTATTCTTTTTTTAAAATTTAATTTAATTAATTTATTTTTTATACAACAGGTTCTTATTAGTTATCTATTTTATACATATTAGTGTATACATGTCAATCCCAATCTCCCAATTCATCCCACCACCACCCCCTCCCCCTGATGCTTTCCCCCCTTGGTGTCCATACGTTTGTTCTCTACATCTGTGTCCCTATTTCTGCCTTGCAAACTGGTTCATCTGTACCATTTTTCTAGGTTCCACATATATACGTTAATATATGATATTTGTTTTTTTCTTTCTGACTTACTTCACTCTGTATGACAGTCTCTAGGTCCATCCATGTCTCTACAAATGACCCAATTTCATTCTTTTTTCATGGCTGAGTAATATTCCATTGTATATATGTATTACATCTTCTTTATCCATTCATCTATCAATGGGCATTTAGGTTGCTTCTATGACCTGGCTATTGTAAATAGTGCTGCAATGAACACTGGGGTGCATGTGTCTTTTTGAATTATGCTTTTTCTCAGGGTATATGACCAGTAGTGGGATTGCTGGGTCATGTGGTAATTCTATTTTGAGTTTTTTAAGAAACCTCCATACAGTTCTCCATAGTGGCTGTATCACTTTACATTCCCAACAACAGTGCAAGAGGGTTCCCTTTTCTCCACTCCCTCTCCAGCATTTGTTGTTTGAAGATTTTCTGATGATGCCCATTCTAACTGGTGTGAGGTGGTACCTCACTGTAGTTTTGTCTCAATCTGTATTCTTATTGATGCATTTAAATGATTTTTAAAAGCTTAGTAAGTATGCATATATGACCAGTAACAACAGCAATTTGTGTCAATGTATACTATGGTTTTAGAATAAGTGTCATGTGATTTCAAAATTTTCATTTTAATTAGATATACTGAGAATACAAATATTGTCCTGGCAGCCACAATGTCTTGTTTTTCAATGGTATGTGGAAAAATCTAAAATTATAGATTTTTGTTGTATTCTTTTTTTCTCTGGAATGATAGTTATGAGCATGAAATTTGGCATCATATAGACCCAGGCCACTTGCTTTGCTATCTGCTATTTGTTTGAATTTGGGGAAATGAGTCTTTCTAACGCTCAGTTTTCCTATTTATAAAGTAGGGTAATAATACCTATCTCTTAGTGTGGCTATTAGGATTAAATGTGAAATCATAGAATATGGCTTCCTTCTCAGGCTGGCTCCTCATCATAGTGGCGAGATGGCTAGAAGCAGCTCCAGACTTACATCTGACTGGTTAAATAACTATAAAAAAGAGGACTACAAAAGGCAAAGGACCGGTATTCATTTGATTGTCTCAGATAACAGGTACAGTCCAATCTCTATGGCCAGAAGAAAGGCATATATGAAATGATGAGTCTCATGCCAACTATTTTTTTTCAGTTTTTTTTTCTTTTAAGCTGCACTGAAGTATAATCTACATGTGATAAAATTCACCCATTCTATCGCACCATTTGATGAGTTTTGATAAATGTATATTATTGTGGAACCGCCCACCACCAGATCAAGGTATAACACATTTTCATCACCTCAACAAGTTCCTCTGTGCCTCTTACAGTCAAGTCCCTAGCCCCAGCCCCTGTCCATCAATGATATATTTTTTGTCACTATTGTTTTGTCATTTTCTAGAATTTCATGAATTCGATGATTTCATGACTTCTGATGAATTGAATCAAACAGTTTTTTATGTCTCCTTTCTTTCATTTAGCATTCTAAATGCTTTTCAGATTAATCCATGCTGCTGCCTATGTAAGTAATTTCTTTCTTTTCACATCTGGGTGGTAATCCATTCTATGGATATGGCACTATTTGCTTTTCCATCACTATTTGACCAATTTGGGTTGTTTCCAGTGTTTGGCTACTATGAATAAAGCTAGTATGAATGTCTATGACAAGTCTTGATATAGATGTATGGTTATTTATTTTTTGGCGGGGGGGGAAACCTAGGAGTGGGACTTTTGGGTCATGTAATATGTATTTAACTTTATGTGAAACTGCTGGACTGTTTTCCAAAGTTGTTGTACTATTTTTTCCTTCTAACCAGTGATATATGAGAATTTCAGTTGCTGCACATCTTTGCCCATAGTACTTGGTCAATCTTTTAAATTTCAGCTATTGTACTGTGTGTTCTATTTCTAGCTGTGGTTCTCATCGCATTTCCCTAATGACTAGTGATGCTAAGCATCTTATAATGTATTTATTTGGTGAAATTTCCTTTTAAATCTTTTCCTCTTTTAAAAATTGTGTCGTATGTCTTTCAGTTATTAACTTTTAAGTATTCTCTCTATATTCAGAATGCAAACTCTTTATCAGATACAGGTTTTGCAAATATTTTCTTCAAGTCTGTGGTTTGTCTTTTCATCTTAATGATACTTCTTGAAGAGGAAAAATATTTAATTTAATGATATAAGTTATCATTTAAAAAAACATTTCATACTTTTTATATTCTATCAAATCTTTTCCTACTTCCAGGTCATGAAGACTTGTTTTCTATATTTTATTTTGGAAGTTTAAAAATTTTATCCATTATGTTTACATCTATAATCCATTTTGAGTTATATGTATATGATGTATGATAAAGATACAGGTTCATTTTTTTGCTTATAGCAATCTAGTGTTCCAACACCATCCAACTCCAGCTTTCTTTTGATTAGTATTAATATGTACATCTTATTATGTCTTTTTCTTATTCATAAGTGTGTTTCCTGTAGGAAGCATATAGTTGGTTTTGTTTATGTACAATTTGACAATCTCTATCTTTCAATTATTACTTTTATATCATTTATATTTATATTTGGTCTAATTCTTCCCCTCTTCTTGGCAGTATATCACCTATCATATTTTGAAGGCAACAATTATTAAAACTTCACATTATGATTATTTCTCCTTACTCTGATTCTAGGCTACGGAGGCAAATTTATACTTAGAATTTTTCATTCTATTGGTTTTCTGCAGGACTATAATGCAACCAGTAAGAACCACTGTAGTCTGCCTAAGAGTTCTATTTCTAATTGTCAATCCATTCATTGATATTCCTGGTTACACAGCTGTCTTTGTAACCAGGGTTGGCCCCAGGAAACTGTTCCCTTTGAGTGTGCTGATATCCTTCAGAACTGAGGTTCATGCCTTTAAACATGATGATCCCACTGAGGTCCTACCACCCTTTGAGGCCCTGAATGGGTGTTCTGCCTTTCCAGATAACTCTCTCCATTTTTGCTCTAACTGAAAAACAAAGTCTGGCTTTAAATGAATGTTTCTTAAAGAGTAGTCTAGGGAGTATTTCCATAAGAATCATCTGGGGTATATCTTGTAGTGTAGATTCCTGAACCCAGATTCAGGATAATGGAATTTATCTGTATTTTAACAAGCTCTCTAGGTAGTTTTTGTGCACACTCAAGTTTGAAAACCATCATTCTATATCATGAACTTTGATAATTAAAGCTATTTAGCATGCATCCTCTTATTTATAATAATATTTATAAATTTTACAAGTGTGTCACTATATTAAAATCTTACAGAGATGATAAACATAGGCAAAATAGATGTTAAAGCATTGAAATTTAAAATAAATAAAAACGGAGGTTCTAATATTTTATACCTATCTTCCAATGGTCATTTGTATCCACTCACTTTGCAGACCCCTGTTCTAAACCTTGTGGGAGCTGGGTAGGCTGAGGTCTATTTTCAATAATTTTATAAAAAAGAACCAACACAAATGCTCCAAATAAATTATTGGAGTGTTGATTCTCAACCATGATAATACCCAGCCTACACCCCAGAGTAATTAAATATGAATCTAGGATGGGACTCAGGCATAAGTATTTTTAAAGGTTCCTACATCATCCCAATGTGCAAAAGGTTGAAGATGATGCTATTAGATCAATGCTTCTTAAACTTTAGCATGCATGGGAATCACCTGGAGAGCTTGTTAAAGTATGAATTCTTTGACTCTACTTGCAGATAGGTCTAGGTGGGGCTGATTTTTGTGTTTTTAACAAGCTCCCTGGTGAAGCTGATGTTATTGGTCCGTGGGCTACACTCAGTTAAACTGTATTATAGTGATGGTACAGCCTCTCTAAACTTTCAGACAGGTCTTCACCTCTGATAATATCACCTAATTATAGTAATTAAAAACTTAGATTCAGCCTATGCCTACATTAATGAATTGTTCTTTTGAGAAGAAAATATTACTTAAAAACAGTTTAATCATAGGCTCTATCTTACAGATTTGAGAAAGACCAATTATCACTAACTGTATACTAGGTCATCCTCACCATATATTCTGTGACCTAAATTAGCATCATGGCCATATGATCTTGGCCATATGATGACCAGGACACATCAACAAGCTTATCAGCCTACCTTTTCTCCTTTACTGAAATTTTTGTTTAATATCATATATTCTTGATATAAATGGGGCCTGATTCCTATGATTAAAGGTCCTTCATTTTTCTGGATTTAGTCTTTCTGGACTTCATTGTACCATTTCTCAAATTGCAAAAATAGTCACAGAGGGGAAATAGGAGTGAGGAGACTTAGTTCTAGTCTCACTTTGCCATTAATTCTCTGTGTAAATCTAAAAAAGCTCATTTTAAACTTATTGAGCCTCGTTTTCTTCATCTATAAAATAAGGAGTTGGACAAAATGAATATTTCTAAGTTCTTTTCCAGTTCTAAAATTGTCTTCTCTATAATTTTGTGAAATACTAGACCCAGAGCAAAAAGATATTTATTCTGTGATTGTATGTTGGTTCAATAATTCAGTACATTAAAAAAAATAGTTAAAATGCCTAGCTTTCTGGAGCTTTAGCTTTTCAGCTTTTAGGGCAGAACAAATGCAGTTAAAATGGGTATAGTTCCATAGTGGCTTTGCTTGATCCAGCTGTGGCTAGGAAACCTCTCCACAGAATCTACTTGAAATGATAAAAATCATCAGTTTCAGCCTTCCTTGGCAAAACAAAAGGACTCTGTTGTGCTGGTAGAAATTGTGCTCTTCTGTAAAATAGTCTATGTGACAAATAAAGTAACTTGATGACATTATTGCCAGATTTAAAAAAATAAGATTAGTGATTTTTAATAAGGGTACAAACTGGAACTTCTAATCTGTTAGCTCCATATGGAGCTGTTGGGTATTTGACAGTAACCTATGGCAAGGGAGAATTAAAAAGGTGGGATTTAGTTTATCACTAATTTTAAGGATTAACAACCTAGTAACCCAGTGATTGGAGAAAAATTAGAAACATTTTAGATTTTTTTTAAAAGTAGATTATAGAACTCACTCTTAATTACTCAGTAATTCCACATCTAGATATATTTCCTAAGGAAATCATTAGAAGCATGGTAAAAACTGCATTCATGAAGACGTTGAAGGTAGGTTTATATACACATACAATAGGAAAATACTGGATGCAGCCTTATGTCCAATAATAGAGCAGTTAAGTAAATTATTTCATCCATAGGATTGAATAATATGAAGACATAAACCAAATTGTAATAATTATACAAAAACATTGAAAAATAGTTCTAATATGTTAAATGGTGAAACCCAAGTTCAGAATATGTACTATAATAATCATGATACAAAATCATGACATAGAAAAGATAGAAAGAGACTATGCAATTTACAATAGTTATATAAGGATTATGGGTACCTTTTCCCTTTACTTTTCTTACTTTCCATAATGTTTATGTGTTACCTTTATATCACAGGGGCTAAGCTACAAAGTTTGCAGCCATATGCCTGTGTTCAAACCTGGCTCCGCTTCTTAACACCTGGGTGAATTTGAAAAAGTTATTAACCCCTCCTCTCAGTTTGCTCATTTATAAAATGGGTATAATTTTAGCAACTTCTTCATAGGTTGTCAAGATTTAATGAAATACCTATAAAATCTCTTAGATCAGAGGATATGGCAACTGACAAGCTTTATGTAAGTGTTTGCCATTTATCATTGTTTAAAATAATGTGCCTTGTTTCATTTATAATATTGATATCTATTGATAGAACTATCCAGATTTTCTTTCTAAATGAAATGAGTATAAAAGTTCATTTCTTGGGGAGACCTTCAAGATGGCGGAGGAGCAAGACGTGGCGATCACCTTCCTCCCCACGAATACATCAGAACTACATCTACATGTAGAACAACTCCTACAGAACACCAACTAAACGCTGGCAGAAGACCTCAGACCTCCCAAAAGGCAAGAAACACCCCACGTACCTGGGTAGGGCAAAAGAAAAAAGAAAAAACAGAGACAAAAGAATAGGGGTGGGACCTGCACCAGTGGGAGGGAGCCGTGAAGGAGGAAAGGTTTCCACACATTAGGAGCCCCTTCGTGGGCAGAGACTGCGGGTGGCCGAGGGGGGAAGCTTCGGAGCCATGGAGGACAGCGCAGCCACAGGGGTGTGGAGGGCAAAGCAGAGAGATTCCCGCACAGAGGCTCGGCACTGAGCAGCACTCACCAGCCCGAGAGGCTTGTCTGCTCACCCGGCGGGGCAGCATGAACACAGCCTGAAGGGGCTAGTGCTCCACAGCTAGCCGGGAGGGAGTCCGGGAAAAAGTCTGCATTTGCCGAAGAGGCAAGAGACTTTTTCTTGCCTCTTTGTTTCCTGGTGCGCGAGGAGAGGGGATTCAGAGCGCCGCTTAAAGGAGCTCCAGAGACGGGCGCGAGCTGCGGCGACCAGCGCGGACCCCAGAGACGGGCATGAGACGCTAAGGCTGCTGCTGCCACCACCAAGAAGCCTGTGTGCGAGCACAGGTCACTCTCCACACCACCCCTCCCGGCAGCCGGTGCAGCCCGCCACTGCCAGGGTCCCGTGATCCAGGGACAACTTTCCCGGGAGAACGCATGGCGCGCCTCAGGCTGCTGCAATGTCACGCCGGCCGCTGCCGCCACAGGCTCACCCCGCCTCCTCCGTACCGCTCCCTCCCCCAGCCTGAGTGAGCCAGAGCCCCGGAAGCAGCTGCTCCTTTAACCCCGTCCTGTCTGAGTGAAGAACAGACGCCCTCAGGTGACCTACACGCAGAGGCGGGGCCAAATCCAAGGCTGAAACCCGGGAGCTGTGCAAACAAAGAAGAGAAAGGGAAATCTCTCCCAACAGCCTCAGGAGCAGGGGATTAAATGTCCACAATCAACTTGATGTGCCCTGCATCTGTGGAATACCTGAATAGACAACGAATCATCCCAAAATCAAGGCGGTGGACTTTGGGAGCAACTGTAGACTTGGGGTTTGCTTTCTGCATCTAATTTGTTTCTGGTTTTATGTTTACCTTAGTTTTTAGTATTTAGAGTTTATTATCATTGGTAGATTTGTTTATTGATTTGGTTGCTGTCTTCCTTTTTTTTAATATATAGATATATATATTTTTTCCCTTTTTCTCTTTTTGTGAGTGTGTATGTGTATGCTTCTTTGTATGATTTTGTCTGTATAGCTTTGCTTTTACCATTTGTCCTAGGGTTCTGTCTGTCCGTTTTTGTTTTTTGTTTTTGTATACTTTTTAGAGCTTGTTATCATTGGTAGGTTTTCTTGGTTTCGTTGCTCTCTTCTTTCTTTCTTTCTCTCTTTTTTCTTTTTTTAATTACTTTAAATTTTTTTTCTTTTTAATAAATTAAAAATTTTTTTAATTTTAATAACTTTATTTTCCTTTCTTTCCTTCTTTCTTTCTCTTTCTTTCTTTCTTTCTTTCTTTCTTTCTTTCTTTCTTTCCTTTCTTTCTTTCTTTTCTCCCTTTCCTTCTGAGCTGTGTGGCTGACAGGATCTTGGTGCTCCAGCTGGGAGTCAGGCCTGTGCCTCTGAGGTGGGAGAGCGGAGTTCAGGACATCGGTTCACCAGAGATCTCCTGGCTCCACGTAATATCAAACGGTGAAAGCTCTCCTAGAGATCTCCATCTCAACGCGAAGACCCAGCTCCACTCAACGACCAGCAAGCTACAGTGGTGGACACCCTATGCCAAGCAACTAGCAAGACAGGCACACAACACCACCCATTAGCAGAGAGGCTGCCTAAACTCATAATAAGGTCACAGACACCCCAAAACACACCACCGGATGTGGGCCTGCCCACCCGAAAGACAAGATCCAGCCTCACCACCAGAACACAGGCACCAGTCCTCTCCAACAGGAAGCCTACACAACTCACTGAACCAACCTTAGCCACTGGGGGCAGACACCAAAAACAAAGGGAATTATGAACCTGCAGCCTGTGAAAAGGAGACCCCCAAACACAGTAAGTTAAGCAAAATGAGAAGAGAAACACACAGCAGATGGAGGAGCAAGGTAAAAACCCATCAAACCAAACAAATGAGGAGGAAATAGGCAAAAGAAAAAGATTTCAGAGTAATGATAGTAGAGATGACCCAAAATCTTGGAAATAGAATAGAGAAACTACAAGAAACGTTTAACAAGGGCCTAGAAGAACTAAAGAGCAAACAAACAATGATGAACAACACAATAAATGAAATTAAGAATTCTCTAAAAGGAATCAATAGCAGAATAACTGAGGCAGAAGAATGGACAAGTGACCTGGAAGATAAAATATTGGAAACAACTACCACAGAGCAGAATAAAGATAAAAGAATGAAAAGAATTGAGGACAATCTCAGAGACCTCTGGGACAACATTACATGCACCAACATTCGAATTATAGGGGTCCCAGAAGAAGAAGAGAAAAAGGAGGGGACTGAGAAAATATTTGAAGAGATTATAGTTGAAAACTTCCCTAATATGGGAAAGGAAATAGTCAATCAAGTCCAGGAAGCACAGAGAGTCTCATACAAGATAAATCCAAGGAGAAACATGCCAAGACACATATTAATCAAACTACCCAAAATTAATACAAAGAAAAAATATAAAAAGCTGCAAGGGAAAAACAACAAATAACATACAAGGGAATCCCCATAAAGTTAACAGCTGATCTTTCAGCAGAAATTCTGCAAGCCAGAAGGGAGTGGCATGACATATTTAAAGTGATGAAAGGGAAAAACCTACAACCAAGATTACTCTACCCAGCAAGGATCTCATTCAGATTGCACAAAGAAATTAAAAACTTTACAGATAAGCAAAAGTTAAGAGAATTCAGCACCACCAAACCAGCTTTACAACAAATGCTAAAGGAACTTCTCTAGGCAGGAAACACAAGAGAAGGAAAAGACCTACAAAAACAAACCCAAAACAATTAAGAAAATGGTAATACGAACATACATATCAATAATTACCTTAAATGTAAATGGATTAAGTGCTCCAACCAAAAGACATAGACTGGCTGAATGGATACAAAAACAAGACCCATACATACACTGTCTACAAGAGACCCACTTCAGACCTAGGGACACATACAGACTGAAAGTGAAGGGATGGAAAAAGATATTCCATGCAAATGGAAGTCAAAAGAAAGCTGGAGTAGCAATTCTCATATCAGACAAAATAGACTTTAAAATAAAGACTATTACAGGAGACAAAGAAGGACCCTACATAATGATCAAAGGATCAATCCAAGAAGAAGATACAACAATTGTAAATATTTATGCACCCAACATAGGACCACCTCAATACATAAGGCAAATGCTAACAGCCATAAAAGGGGAAATCGACAGTAATACAATCACAGTAGGGGACTTTAACACCCCACTTTCACCAAAGGACAGATCATCCAAAATGAAAATAAATAATGGAACACAAGATTTAAATTATACATTAAACAAAATGGACTTAATTGATATTTATAGTACATTCCATCCAAAAACAACAGAATACACTTTCTTCTCAAGTACTCATGGAACATTCTCCAGGATAGATTATATCTTGGGTCACATATCAAGCCTTGGTAAATTTAAGAAAATTGTTATCATATCAAGTATCTTTTCCGACCACAACGTTATGAGGCTAGATATCAATTACAGGGAAAAAATCTGTAAAAAATACAAACACATGGAGGCTAAACAATACATTGCTTAATAACCAAGAGACCACTGAAGAAATCAAAGAGGAAGTCAAAAAAATACCAAGAAACAAATGACAATGAAAACACGATGACCTAAAACCCATGGGATGAAGCAAAAGCAGTTCTAAGGGGGAAGTTTATAGCAATACAATCCTACCTCAAGAAACAAGAAACATCTCAAATTAACAACCTAACCTTACACCTAAAGCAATTAGAGAAAGAAGAACAAAAAAACCCCCAAAGTTAGCAGAAGGAAAGAAATAAAGATCAAATCAGAAAAAAATGAAAAAGAAATGAAGGAAACCATAGCAAAGATCAATAAAACTCAAAGCTGGTTCTTTGAGAAGATAAACAAAATTGATAAACCATTAGCCAGGCTCATCAAGAAAAAAAGGGAGAAGACTCAAATCAATAGATTTAGAAATGAAAAAATAGTAACAACTGACACTGCAGAAATACAAAGGATCATGAAAGATTACTACAATCAATTATATGCCAATAAAATGGACAACCTGGAAGAAATGGACAAATTCTTAGAAAAGCACAACCTTCTGAGACTGAACCAGGAAGAAATAGAAAATATAAACAGACCAATCACAAGCACTGAAATTGAGACTGTGATTAAAAATCTTCCAACAAACAAAAGCCGAGGACCAGATGACTTCAAAAGCGAATTCTATCAAACATTTAGAGAAGAGCTAACACCTGTCCTTCTCAAACTCTTCCAAAATATAGCAGAGGGAGGAACACTCCCAAACTCATTCTATGAGGCCACCATCACCCTGATACAAAACCAGACAAAGATGTCACAAAGAAAGAAAACTAGAGGCCAATATCGCTGATGAACATAGATGCAAAAATCCTCAACAAAATACTAGCAAACAGAGTCCAACAGCACATTAAAAGGATCATACAGCATAATAAAGTGGGGTTTATCCCAGGAATGCAAGGACTCTTCAATACACACAAATCAATCAATGTCATAAATCATATTAACAAATTGAATGTGAAAAACCATATGATCATCTTAATAGATGCAGGAAAAGCTTTCGACAAAATTCAACACCCATTTATGAAAAAAGCCCTCCAGAAAGTAGACATAAAGGGAACTTACCTCAACATAATAAAGGCCATATATGACAAACCCACAGCCAACATTGTTCTCAATGGTGAAAAACTGAAACCGTTTCCTCCTAGATCAGGAACAAGACAAGGTTGTCCACTTTCACCACTATTATTCAACATAGTTTTGGAAGTTTTAGCCACAGCAATCAGAGAAGAAAAAGAAAAGAATTCAAATAGGAAAAGAAGAAGTAAAACTGTCACTGTTTGCAGATGACATGATACTATACATACAGAATCCTAATGATGCTACCAGAAAACTACTAGAGCTAATCAATGAATTTGGTAAAGTAGTAGGATACACAATTAATGCACAGAAATCTCTTGCATTGCTATATACTCATGATGAAAAATCTGAAAGAGAAATTAAGGAAACACTCCCATTTACCATTGCAACAAAAAGAATAAAATATCTAGGAATAAACCTAGCTAAGAAGACAAAAGACCTGTATGCAGAAAACTATAAGACACTGTTGAAAGAAATTAAAGATGATACAAACAGCTGGAGAGATATACCATGTTCTTGGATTGGAAGAATCAACATTGTGAAAATGACTCTATTACCCAAAGCAATCTACAGATTCAATGCAGCCCTATCAAACTACCAATGGCATTTTTCACAGAACTAGAACAAAAAGACTTCACAATTTGTATGGAAACACAAAAGACCCTGAATAGCCAAAGCAATCTTGAGAAAGAAAAAAGGAGCTGGAGGAATCAGGATCCTGGATTTCAGACTATACTACAAAGCTACAGTAATCAAGGCAGTATGGTACTGGCACAAAAACAGAAATACAGATCAATGGAACAGGAAAGAAGGCCCAGAGATAAACCCACGCACATATGGTCACCCTATTTTTGATAAAGGAGGCAGGAATATACAATGGAGAAAAGACAGCCTCTTCAATAAGTGGTGCTGGGAAAATTGGACAGCTACATGTAAAAGAAGGCAATTGGAACACTCCCTAACACCATACACAGAAATAAACTCAAAATGGATTAAAGACCTAAATGTAAGGCCAGACACTGTAAAACTCTTAGAGGAAAACATAGGCAGACATTCTATGACAAAAATCACAGCAAGATCCTTTTTGACCCACCTCCTAGAGAAATGGAAATAAAAACAAAAATAAAAAATGGGACCTAATGAAACTTAAAAGCTTTTGCACAGCAAAGGAAATCATAAACATGATGAAAAGACAACCCTCAGAATGGGAGAAAATATTTGCAAATGAAGCAACTGACAATGGATTAATCTCCAAAATTTACAAGCAGCTCATGCAGCTCAATATCAAAAAAACAAACAACCCAATCCAAAAATGGGCAGAAGACCTAAATAGACATTTCTCCAAAGAAGATATACAGATTTCCAACAAACACATGAAAGGATGCTCAACATCACTAATCATTAGAGAAATGCAAATCAAAACTACAATGAGGTATCACCTCACACCGGTCAGAATGGCCATCATCAAAAAAATCTACAAGCAATAAATGCTGGAGAGGGTGTGGAGAAAAGGGAACCCTCTTGCACTGTTGTTGGGAATGTAAAGTTATACAGCCACTATGGAGAACAGCATGGAGGTTCCTTAAAAACTCAAAATAGAACTACCATATGACACAGCAATCCCACTACTCGGCATATACCCTAAGAAAACCATAATTCAAAAAGAGTCATGTACCACGATGTTCATTGCAGATCTGTTTAGAATAGCCAGGACATGGAAGCAACCTAAGTGTCCATCGACAGATGAAATGGATAAAGAAGATGTGGCACATACATAAAATGGAATATTACTCAGTCATATAAAGAATGAAATTGAATTATTTGTAGTGAGGTGGATGGACCTAGAGTCTGTCATACAGATTGTAGTAAGTCAGAAAGAGGAAAACAAATACTGTATGCTAACACATGTATATGGAGTCTAAAAAAAAAAGAAATGAAAAGGTTCTGAAGAACCTAGGGGCAGGACAGGAGTAAAGACGCAGATGTAGAGAATGGACTTGAGGACATGGGGCGGGGGAAGGGTAAGCCGGGACGAAGTAAGAGAGTGGCGTGGATATATGTACACTACCAAATGTAAAACAAATAACTAGTGGGAAGCAGCCGCATAGCACAGGGAGATCAGCTCAGTGCTTTGTGACCACCTAGAGGGGTGGGATAGGGAGGGTGGGAGGGAGACGCAAGAGGGAGGAGATATGGGGATATATGTTTACGTATAGCTGATTCACTTTGTTATAAAGCAGAAACTAACAACAACAACAACAACAAAAAGTTTATTTCTCAGGTCCGTCTGACCAATTCCCCACAATACAGGAAAAATTACTGGTAAACTTGTATGTTTTATGCATAATCCCTGCTCGGCTCACAGTCTACATTTTATATCCTGTTTCTTGGAAAGTTTCTTTTAGTACTTTTAGATAAACCAGTTGATTTACAGCTACACACTTAAATATGAGGCTTCAGTGATTATCACTGTGCTCACTTAAAATGAGACTCTTAACTTTTTTTTTTGCTTGAGTCTCTGAAATCATCAGAGAATCTTTGGGTGTCTTTGATCAGCAAGTTGGGAAAACATATTTTTAAAACAACAATCCATTATAGGAAATTTAATTTCCAAAAATGCTGAAAACCAGAATCTAACTTTACTTCTTCTAAAAGTCCCTGGCACAGAATTTGTTTCCATAGTTATAAGGCAATAGAGAAGGAGTAAAACTGAAATTCATTAAAAAGAAGACAAATTAAAAAGTTTAAACATCTTTTAAAATGAGAAAATATTTGGAATACCTGGAAGTAGATGATACCTAAGTATTGATAAAGACTAGTATTGATATGTAGCTGTTTCTAAACATTTTGTAAAAAAATTTAAATTGGAAGGAAAATTGGAGGCAATTCCTTGGTCCACTGCTCCTTAGCCCTAGTGCAGCTTCTCAGAGGCAACAACTAGTATTGCTTTCATTTCAGTCCTTACTGTTATTCTATATACTTAAATAATATGCTGGTACTACTATTTCTTTATTTATCAGTGTTTCTAATCTGACAGACGCTCTGTTTTACCTGGCAAGTCAGTGCTTTTGTATATGGGATGATCACTGGTGTATTTGAGATGATTTCCACAATCTTACTTTGTGTTTCCTTTAGTCCAACGCTTTTCCCTTCCTCCATCCTTTTCTGTCGTCTTCAATTTATCAAGATTTTAAAAATTCTCTTATTTGCTTCAGCTAGTTTAGAAGTTATGAATTGTATCTTTGCTGGTTACTTATCTTAACAAACTTACATTGACTGATTTTCCAATGTTAAACCACATTTAGGATTAACATAAAACCACTTTTCTCACGATGTAGCATTCTTTTCATATATTGCTGTTTCTGAGTTGTGAAAACTTTAGGATTTTTTGTATCGTTGTTTATGAGTGAGGTTGCCTGTCACTTTCTTCTCTTTTACTGACACTACTGGGGTTTGCTATCCAGGCAATGCTAATTCTTAAAATCAGTTGAATCAGTTGAGAATTGAAACATATTTTTAATTCTTTGGAAGAGTCTGTGTACATTAGAATTATTCACCCTTAATGTTTAGTAGAACTCAGCAGTGAAACAATCTGGACCTGGAGTTTTTGAGGTAGAAAGTTTTAAATTATTGACCCGAGTAATTTAATATTAAAATGATTTCAGAATTTATTTATCTCTTACAAATTAAAGCATTTTTGTCTGTAAAATCAGTAATGATATCAGCTTTTTCATGACTAAACTGGTTACTTATCTCTCCATCAGCCTATTAATTTTAATAATCTTTTTTAAACTTTTTTATTTTTAAAAAATTTTTAACTGTGCCACGCAGTATGTGGGATCTTAGTTCCCCATCCAGAGATGGAACCTGTGCCCCCTGCAGTGGAAGTGCGGAGTCTTAACCACTGGACCGCCAGTGAAGTCCTAACGGTCTTTTCAATCACTTGTGACTTTGTCGAACCTCTCCATTGTGTATTTGTTTTCCATTTATCTTATTAACTTCTCTTCACTTCTCTTTCTTTGATATTATTTGTCTTCCAAATTCTTGTCTTGGATTCTTATCTCATTTATTTAAGACTATACAGTTTTCTCTACATGGTGGTTTAGTTGCATCTCATGAATTTTGGTATGAAGTATTTTCATTTAAAGAAGTGGGTCTGAGTGGAGCAAGAGGAGAATGCTGTGGTGAACGCCGTGTGTGGTGAACGCTGGGATGCGCTTCCTTATCACCCTTCAGAAGGGAATAGCGCATCCCGTCAATTACTGAGAATCCTCCAGGCAGAAAGCCTTCCGCTCTAAGCCCCCTTCACGTACTGCCTTGACTGATGACAGCTGCCTCACTCAAGGTTATGCCTCCTGCCTCGGGTGCTCTGCACCCAGTGCCTGGTTGATCTGGGCTACAAATTCCCCACCCTCTCTCCCAACTTAGGACAGCACTTAAGGGTCAGCTTCAAAACTCCTTCTGGAGTCAGCTCAGGTTTCTTCCGATATTTCATCACAGCTCTACTTCCCCTTCTGTCCAATCTTGTTTTCTTCCCTTTCTTCCATCAGATATTGATCCTAAGAGGACTCTTTAAAAATCTTCTGGCAGAGTAACCTCTGTGTTATTCTTCTTCTCAGAGAATGAAACCTACGAGAGAAGGCTTTCTGGAGGAAAGGACATTCAGCCTGGAACTAAAGGAATTCTATTTAAGAATATATACAGTGAGTACCAACAGCCCACAAGGTTGGAGAGTAGGTGTTTGCGCATGTCTGTGTGCTAAAGTGGAGGGATGCTGGGGAAACATGTGTTATGAGAGATAGAACTAGAAAGGCAAACTTCACCTAAATTACACAGGGTCTTATAATCCACCGTGAGATGTTTGGGGCCTTAGAGCCCACTACTAGTACTATAGCCGTGGGTGCCAGGCACAGCTCATGAATTAGAAGAGCTAGGTGGGAACTCTTTACTGGATAGAATTCAAGAGTATAAAGGGAGCCAGATTTCCTTCAAATAATAAGGATATTGTCATTTCTTGAAGTGTGAGAGCACTTAGCCAACCACAAATGTTTGCAGATAAGATGATCACTAAATGATTACAGAATTTCTAACTACCCAATTCCTCATTAGAAGTCCATTTCACTGTTGACTTACCCAGCAGGATTTTGGAAAATGTTTTTACCCTATGGGGACCACACAGCCTTCTCCTCTTATGGCTTGCGGGCAAATAGCACCCACTGGGAAAATTCTACTGCACAATGTCAGTGTTCAGAACCAGATCACCACTGTGCTTTATTAAAGGCATAAATCTGAACTTGTGCTGAATATGTGCAAAGTAAATTTGATTTGTACATCTTTATAACATAAAAGAGTTGCTCCAGTTTCCAAAGGCGGCCTACTTACTGTCTCATTAAAGGATCAGCACCACAGTAATATTTTCCAATAGGTGATATCATTGACAGGTCTGCATGTCCTTATTTCAAATTCAGTGGAGAATTCAACGTAGTCATAAGTAAAATCCAAGCAAATACCTACTTCTTCAATTGTTAATTATTCATCAGATATGGAAAATAATGATTTTATGATTACAAAAAATGCAGTTAAAATTAGGCCTTTTGGTTAGAAAAAGAAACTTGTATAAGTATTTAGCGAATCTAAGTAGGCGTGGGTGACAGAAGGAGAATGAAAGAGGAGGAAGAGAGGAAAGTGAGGAAATATCTGCCTGTGCTTGATTGAAGAGAAAAATAATGATGATTTTCTAAAGATTGGAATAAGCTCTTCAAAGATCTGCCACCAGCAGAAAAGTCAGCGGAGTCACTTTGATAATGAATTCAGCTGAAAGTAGCAAACCCTGTTGCATAATACAGGACTTCAGAAGCAGTGTCGCAACTCCTGAGTGACATACTGTTAACCTCACCAGCTAAGCGTATCCAGGAGAAAACGATGTTTGTGTATAAAGTTTCATAAAAGGGGCTGGTAGGCATAGGGATATTTTGTGGTTTCTATTAGGTTCAGAGTAGCTGCTGCAATGATTGAAAGCAGCAAAGTTCAGTCGCTCAACACAAGAGAAGTTATTTCTCACATGTACAGAAATCCAGTGAGGACTAATCATGTGCTCCCACCTACCTGCAGCGGAGGCTGGGAAGTGTAATTCGTGCCTATGAAGCCACTTCTCAATGTCACCTTTGTACTCTGGCAGATTTTAGTGCGCAGTTAACTCTCCTCCACATGTGCCATCACTATCCTCAGAAAATAGCAACAGATCCCCTTTTGATGTGTTTTTCTGATCATTTCTGCATTGGAATGCACACATCTGATCTATGTCTAGTCCTCTGCCTTCATTTAGAAATAAAAAGGATTCTATTCAGTTCAATGTAACACAAATTTTTGTACTAAATATTATAGGGATCTAAGATTGTTGCAGGGCAACTGTAGAGTCTGTGAATATTAATAGTAAATAAGATATTGTTAGGATCCTCAGGGAACACATAGAGAAGATGTTCTAATAAAACCCAATTTCAGTACAATGCAGTAAGTGCTAGGCTCCTTTAAGAGTATCAGAGGTTTACTCTTTTTTATATTTTAATGAAGCATCATTCATTGGAGGATTAATTGTCACAAATTATCACAATTGTGTTGACATTTGAATTAAGTTGATTTATGTCACATGCCAAAAAATGAAATAAACTTTATAAGACTTGAGTAAATTTCTAAAATGCAACCATATTGAGAACTTAGCATCGCATCAAAAATGTCTGAGATTTTGAAGAAAATTCTTCTTAATTCTGTCTTTCCAAAGTGGAGGAAGAACGTCAGGCAGACTCAGAGTAGCCAATGTCATTTTTTTTTTAAATTTTTTATTTATTATTTATTTATTATTTTTATTTTTGGCTGTGTTGGGTCTTCGTTTCTGTGCCAGGGCTTTCTCCAGTTGCGGCGAGTGGGGGCCACTCTTCATCGCGGTGCGTGGGCCTCTCACTATCGTGGCCTCTCTTGTTGCGGAGCAGAGGCTCCAGATGCTCAGGCTCAGTAGTTGTGGCTCACGGGCCTAGTTGCTCCGCGGCATGTGGGATCTTCCCAGACCAGGGCTCGAACCCGTGTCCCCTGCATTAGCAGGCAGATTCTCAACCACTGCACCACCAGGGAAGCCCCCCAATGTCATTTTTAATTCCGTAACATAACACATGGAGTCAGTCTTTTATTGACAACTAATAATTGATATTTTGTTTTAATGAGATTTAGTTTAATAAGTTCTCCCAGACTGAGGAGTCTGAGAAGTCACACAGTAGCACAACCACAGCGCATACAATAAATAGTTCATCTCGACTATATCATTACTTTCTATGTTATTCAGTGTTCTCCACAGCCCAGATTTACTACTCCTAATTCCACTCTTATACTTTTTGATCAAAAATCGAATGCATTTTGGAACTTCATGTGTAATTAGATATTGTAATGGAAAAAATCAAACCCAAAGGGTCTGGATCTGCCATTGCGTGACCCGAAATATGCATTTAAATATGCAGTGTCTTAGCAGTTTCCTCCTGTGTGAAATCAGAGTTTCAGATTAATGAAGGTTCAGTGCCCTATGTTTCCTGTTTGGTGAGTCTATTATTCTAATACATTTCTGTATAGCTATGTTGTCTATGCAGGGAATTTCAATGTAAAAAAAAAAAGTCCAGTGGACATAGGATATTTCAATAATAGCCCTTTTGTTATTTAGATGTAAACTTACCTACTTGTTCAATTTGGAAGTCAGTTTGTTTATGCTACCTCCTTCTGTTTATGTCTTTAGCTTCTTCTGTGCTATATCTCTCTTATCCCCATCCCCATGAATGCAAAGTATTGACTACCTGAAACTTACTTCATAAGCTACAAGCTTAAAACCTTGCACAATTCTTATGTTTGTCAAAACTCTGCTGAGGAAGATAATATATTGAAAAGAAATAGGCTCGGTTTTGGGAATACTTCCAGTTGTGAGTCCTTGGCAGGTTTGGACTTCCACTGGAGAATAAGAGTAGCCAAAGCTCTAGTTCAAAATCTTTTGAAAGATAAAGCTATGGCGATTACTCTAATGTATTCAAGGTGTGCATGGACTTTGAGTACAGCTAATAATAAGCTCCCTGGAAAATATGATGAAGACATTGGCAGATTATCAAAGTTCAACAAAATCAACTTCATGCACATCCGAGACTACCGTTTCCAAAATAGATTGCTGGATTGCAGGTTTACCGTTTCATTTGGAATGTTAACTTTGGGAGTATGGGAGGCATTTTTCATAATCACAGGGAAGGGGACAAGAGCTTTGCCCCCCACCTTCAGTATGTGTCCTGATGCTGTAGTCTCTTAGCGTCTGAAATTCAAAGCAGCTTCCTCCAAACAGAAGGCCACCCAGGAGCTGGACTGAGAGTAGCATGCGGAGGAATTTGTGGTGAAATTTGGCTGCAGTCCCTGAAAGCCCCCTTTCCTGTACTTTTAAAAGAGTGTTGAGTAATATGTGAGTGCTTATAATGGGATAGATGTTCTACCCACCAAACTCGGCCTCTAGGGATTCTGGAGCCGCACTGTATTCTTCTCAGAGTGATCAGTCTTCAGAAGTGACAAAAGATATTACTTCCCGGTTCGAAAATACACAGAAACTAATAAAAGTATTTCAGATCATGAGAATTTCCCCAGTAATCTAGCTACATCCAGGACTCATAGAAAAGGGTTTAATTTTCATAACTGAATATACAAATGCCCTTTCTATTGAGGAATTACATCACTTCTAGCAGTCCTTTTCAGCTAAGGAGGGGACGTGAAGGTTGTATCAGAGTCACTTGTGACACTTTTTCAACTCACACATTCTCTCCTCTCGACAGACTCCATTTCTCCCCGAGATTCTGGGAATCCCTGCCCCCCCCCCCCCCCTC
This sequence comes from Balaenoptera borealis, assembly GCF_965194805.1. Taxonomy (NCBI): domain Eukaryota; kingdom Metazoa; phylum Chordata; class Mammalia; order Artiodactyla; family Balaenopteridae; genus Balaenoptera; species Balaenoptera borealis. The sequence continues at coordinate 28,915,408 of NC_138861.1, forward strand.
CCAGGCAGCATGGCTATAATCTGTCACTGTGATCAATAGTTACTTGTAAGAGTGGGTTGTGGCTTCTGGATATTGGAGTGGGACAAAGGTTGAGAAAAAGCTCCTCTGTCTTGGGACAATGCTTAACGACGGTGTCCCAAGCTCTTTGGGGATTTACGAAGTTAGTAACGGAGACCTGCAGGCGGTGTTCATTATTTTTTAAAACAACCTTGTGGAAACTGTAAACCTACTGACAATAAAGCTGCTTCAGCTGCTGGATAAAACCTTGTCTCTCCTCTATGGGCTAAAATTATATCAACTCATGGTGATAAGCGAACTATCACAATCTCTGTGCAAGCTCTGATGAATACTTACATATTCTTTGGCAAATAGAAATGGAAAAATGAATTTCTATTTAATTAAGTCTGGTCGTTTGATCGGTAGACTGTTTCAAAACATGGAACACATAGAAGAAAAACAATTCCAAGGGCATGTGGCAACTCAAAATTTTGGCAACCATTGACCTCAAATGAGATAGAATTCAGCACAGGAGAAGTATCTGTTGACTTCCCTTTAATCAATAACTTATTAATAGCAGCATCTATATGTATATATGGGCACAGATATGTATATTGTTCTAAAATACGATTGAAGAAAGAACATCAAACCTATTAATTAAGGAGAGCGTTCTCTATATATTGACAGCTGTAACCATTATTAATTTTAATTATGATCTCCTAAAATTATTCATGTTTTATTATCTTCAGTAAATTTGAATTCCACACCGTTACTCTGCCCGGGATGGGTGATGTGGGTGATAAGACTGTGGGAGACCCAAATTTAGAATGCATTTTTACCAAATTACTCTCATCAGTAAGTTCTGGGTCTTAAGGTATGAGTGATTGACTTAAAAATATATCTGCTAATATGAATCTCATTAAAGTAGTTCTTACTACTTTTTGTATAATGGTTGATAAATTAGAGTCTGGACACTTAGGTCTCTTTCTTTCTATTATAGAATTAGCATGAATTTCTACCAGCAGCTTATTATTAGAAAAGTTGTTGTCAAGGCAAGAAAATCATAAAGCAGAGATAGGAGCCTTTGAAAGCTACCAGGCTTTTAGCTTTCAGGGAACAGAAAGCTCTTTGTCCTTTTCTCTATTTTCTTCCTAATTCCAATTAGAATTGGAGGGAGAAGGATGAAAGGTGACAGGGCTCTGTGAAATGGCAGTGAGAAGGGTGACAAAGGTTTGAGATGAACAAATATCTGGGTCTGTTGGTTTGATTTCCAAGGTATCGGTAAGAAAACAATGAAAGAAGGCTGACTTACCGACTTTCCTTCATGGAAGAAAGGTGTCATTTAACTCTGAAACTAAAGTGCATTCTAGAAGGATTCTACTTTTTAAAACAATAGTTAACAAGTTCTTGAGACTCCAGGTCATCCTTTTAAGTTGCTTGAAGAGAGAGCAATAATACACTGTAAATATCAACCTCAGTCCACTAACATATTTATTTATCAAAGCTTGGCACTCTTGGAGTGATTCTGGACTGCATCATTTTCAGTGTTCAACTGGTGGTCATAGAGACTCTTCAGTCAGATTTTGACAAAAGGTGGTTGGGCAGAGAAAGAAAGAAAAGACATGAAGACTGCCAAGCATTTGCCTTGTGAAATAACATTATAGGGATCCATCTTTTTGAAATCCCTTTCTCATCTCTGCTTGTTTCCATTGTAAAGCAGGAATAATAATTGGGAACTTGAAAGCAGTTTGACATCTGTTCCACTTCATGTGTCTAATATCTCTCCTCCACCAGCATGCACTCTATCTAGACAGCAGAGGAGAGAAGCCCAGAGCACAGCCATCAGAGAATCAGCATTATACAGACCCTTTGTTCTGTGGTCCAGAGTGTCAGAGGGCTCGGAACAAAGTCAGGAAGAGAGTTTTTCAGATGCTCTGAGAACCTAGCAAACAACTGCCAGGAAAAGTCAGAGATCATTGCATTGTCCGTCTGTCAGCAGTTCTGAAGTGATCTTTCCCCTGCTCAGAACTTAGTGAATTTTTTATCCTTTGTATTCTTCTTCCCCATCACAACACTTAATGTAGTACTCTGCATGCACATCGGCCTCTCAACAATTGTGGGCAGGTTGGAAATATGATAAATTTAAATAATAGGATGCGGCAGGGTGAGGGCCATGAAAATGCACCACTTGGATCTAACGTGGGGAACGTAATTGGTGGGTGGTCCCACTGATGCCTTCCAAGTCCTCCCTTGTGTTTGTACGGGGCTTGCTCTTGGCAGGGCTGCTCCTGTGAGGGCAGGACTCTTCTCATGGGTGACTTTAGCTTGCAGACTCTCTTTAGACATACCCAAGACCGTCTGGAGCTGTACTGCAGTGTTAGATCCTTCCTACCAGCCCTCCCTCCTTTTCCCTCTTCTTCCACAGGAGTCAGAACTGCGGTGCCCTCCGGAGGTTTCCCCGGTTCCTCCAGCATCCTCCCCTTCACCCTACAAAAGGGATTTTCTCCAATGAATCTCTTGCAGGTCTAATACTGTGTAGGCAACTGCTCCTCAGAGGACCTGAGCTGAAACAAAAGGGAAAGGGATTTTCTCCCACACTTTAGAGCTCTAAATTTGATGTGAATAATGCATTAGAGAAAAACTAAGGGACAAAAGGCAGATATTCTAATGGAATCCCAAACTGTGCTTGGTCACCCTCTCTCCTTTAACTGTTTTGCCTCTTCCCAGCCCATAGCAGGGGTTGGTCAACATTTCGGTAAAGGGCAAGATAGTAAATGTTTTATGCTTATGGGTGACATGGTCTCTGCTGCAACTACAAAACTCTCTATTGTAGAGTAAAAGTACCCAGAGGCAACACATAAAAGAGTGGACATGGCTGTGTTCCAGTAAAACTTTATTTTAAAAAAAACAGGTGGTAGGGCATGTTTGGCCTGTGGGCCGTAGTTTGCGGACCCCTGGTCTTTCAAGTTCATATTGGAAATTTCCTTTGGCTGAATTATTCAATCACTTATTTAGGCCCCTGGAGACTGAGAAGACCATTTAAAGCTAAAAAGAACAGGAGGCTCTGTGTTTTGCATTGGCATCTTCTCCCTTAGAGATACCTCACCCTGTAGTCAGCATTCAAGGCCCTCTTTCCTGGGGATCCGGTGTCTTATGTGCTCCCAGATCTCTGTCATTTGCTTATAAATTTCCTAAGCACTCCACTTCCTATTCTAACAAAGGAAACTTCATTTTTCTTGTTGCTGGAAATTTTAAAACTGAAATATAACAAGACGATGACTGCATCTTACAAAAGCTTCTAGCAACTACAATAGGAGTCACCATGGCAACACACATTTTTTTGGATGAAGGCATTTTGGAGTGGGAGCTGATGAGGAAAAGAAAATGTTGCATGCAGCCAACTGAGGTTTTGACTTTAGCTAGAAAAAAATACCTTGAAGTCTCCCCAGAAGTGTAGGCATTGGGAAAAAGGAAGTAGAGCTGAGGAAGGTCCCATGGCTGAGAACAAACCCAGATAGGAGGTGAGTCAATGAAGTGTCCAGGTATTCTGCAGCCGCAAGTGAGATGGGAAGGTTTTACTTCCCTGATTATGCTTAATTGGTGGTGAATTTTGGTATTTTGTGATTCATATTTTGGATGCTTGAAGTCACTTTATTCATATCCTTGCTCAGATATTACACTTGGATTTTACTATTCTCGAAGAAAGGATTTAGCAAAGGGCACTGGACCCGTTTGGATTGTCTTTGGCACTTGTTGTTCCAAACTTCAAGACAGAATGGCAGAAAATGGCCTCAATACTTGGAAAAAGAACTGGGATGGTGGCAATATAAACATTGACTCTCCCTCTTGAGAGAGATCCGTGACTCAGAACGGATTTCCAAGCCATATCCTTTTGTCTCTTGGCACTTCACCCTGATCCCGTTGTCCTTCCCTCCCTCTTTGTTCTTGTTGAGGACTGAGACAGAGCCAAGCCAGCAATAAGTAATAGATGATAAAACTTCATTTACACAGAGCCTCTTAAAAATAGTTAACAGTCTGCAATACTTTTAATGAAGCACCCATACTTGTGAGGATTAATCATTTAATTAATGATAACATATAATTAATATAAATCATTAGTGACAATAATAATAGTTATAAAGTGGTAGACTAAGCAGGACCACAATGACTACTAAAATAATAATGAAATGTGTATCATCTCATTTGATTTACACAACATCTTGTGTAGTTGGCATTTTATAGATTAGAAAATTTAGGCTCAGAGTTTAATTCTGATTAAACGATTCTACCAAGGGCATAAAGCTGATAATTCATAAAGTGGAAATTTTTGGCTAGTCTGGCCTCTAATGACTGAGAAAATGGTTAGGCTCAGAACTTTGAAATCAGATGATCTGGGTTTGAATCCCGGTTCTACTCTTTCATAGTCAGTTACTCAACCTCTGTGTCTGCCCCGCCGGGCTGTTAGGAGGATTAAATGAGTAGTATTTGGATAATGTTTAGAACCACGTTCAGCATACTTACTATTATTAGTGTTTGTAAAATAAATAATTATACCACACTGGTTCTGAGAATTTGAATAAATTAGCTGACATTAGGAGATCTACCTGACCTTTCTAAGTTTCAATTTCTATTTATCTGCAAAATGGAGATAATAATGGTATCTACCTTACAGTTATTTACAAGCCTAATTGGACTTAACATAAGTACCTCATTACAGTATCTGGGACTATTAAGGGCTCTATTTTTGTTAGCTATTGAACTAGTCTGGGTTCTCTAGAGAAACAGAACAAATTATATAAATATATAATATAATATAATATATTTTAAACTATAAGGAGTTGCCTTATACAGCTGTGGAGGCTGAGAAGTTAAGTCCATGATCTGCAGTCAGCCAGCTGGATACCCAGGGGAGGCAATGGTGTGAATGTCAATCTGAATCTGAGTCTAAAGGCAGAAGATCAAGGTCCCAGCTCAAAGACAGTCAAGCAGAAAGCATTTGGTCTTTATCAGCCTTTTATTCTATTCAGGCCTTCAATGAACCCCACCCACATTGGGGAGGGTGATCTGTTTTATTCAGGCTACCAGTTCAAGTGTTAATCTCATTCAGAAACACCCTCCCAGACACACTCAGAAATAATGTTTGTAATGGACTGAATGTTTATGTCCCTCTAAAATTTATATGTTGAAATCCCAAACCTCAAGGAAATAGTATTAGGAGGTGGGAGTCTTTGAAATGTGATAGGGTCGTGAGGGTAGAGCCCTTATGGAAGAGTTTAGTGCCCTTTATAAGGGAGACCCTAGAAAGATCCCTTCCTCCTTTCACCATGTGAGGTGACAGGGAAAAGACAGCTGTCTGGGAAGTGGGCCCCCAACAGACACTGAATCTACTGGTGTCTTTATCTTGGACTCCAGCCTCCAGAACTGTGAGAAGTACATTTCTGTTGTCCATAAGCCACTCAGTTTATGCTGTTTTGTTATAACAGCCCAAATGACGAAGACAATGTTTAACCAGATATCTGGGCACCCAGTGGCCCAGTCAAGTTGCTGCATACAATTAACCATCCAAGCTAATATGATTATTTTTGTTGTTATTGTATTATCTTCTTTTGTGGAGCTGAAATCTATGCAGATAGATCAACCACATCGACACTGAAATTTAGACAAGTATAAATGGCTAATGTGGGTGATGTGCATAATATTTTCAATTTCGTAGGAGCACACACACGTTATTCAAAGATTAATCTGCTTGGCTGACAAAATCATTTCAACTACATTTTAAGGACATTTCTTCTCATAGAGAAACATCTTGTTCAGGCACCAGACAACTTAAGAATAATGGGTTGATTTAAAAGACAGTAGACTCAAAATTGACCACTGTATAAAAAATAATTAGGACCTTCCTTAAGTGTTGGAATTTTAAGGCATCGATTGGACAGCAGACTTTTAAAACTGCGAAATTAAGGCAGAGTTCTTGCCAGACAAAGCACCTTTGCCTGTGAGGGGAATTTGTGAAATGTCACAGATGGTTTACTAAAAAAGACCCAGGGGAAATTCTTACAACCTATGAGCAAAGCGGCAGGTGCAGGACATAACTCCCCTCAAGCTGCCCCTATGAACACGTAGAGCCTCAGCCTGTGTAACCCGGGAAGACCTGGGCCTGTGTGTGATACAGCCCCTGCCTACCTCTCCAGCTCTATCTATGTCTCCTCCCTCTTTCTCTCCTTCACTTAGGTTCGACTTTTCTTAGTTCCATAGTTGACTATGCTTGTGCTCGCTTTCAGGGCTTTGCACCTGCTACTCCTTTCTGTGAAGAATGTTATGTCCTCACTCCTGCCTAACTCCTTCTCATTTTTCTGTCCTAGTTTAGCTATCATTTTTCCAAGGGGGTTTCCACGATCCCCCAGACAAGATTAGACCTCTCTGTTGTATGCGCCAAGAGCACTGTTTTCCAGTGTTATAGCACCCATCTCCCTTAATTATTTTTCTTACTTCATATTTTAATAACTATATGTACTAAGACCATGTAAACTCCTGAAGGGCAGGGCCTGCGTTCATTCCATATTCTCCATTCTTACCACAGTGCCTGACACATAGTAGGACCTCATTAAATACTATCTTTGATTGAATCTAAGATGCATTGATTGTAAGACACACCAGTATTTCATCTACCTATAGGAAGAAAAAAACTTCCAATTAAACTATGACATCATACTTTTTTTTACCATTTAGCATTTTTTTAAAGATTTTTTTTTTTTGATGTGGACCATTTTTAAAGCCTTTATTGAATTTGTTACAATATTACTTCTGTTTTTTGGTTTTTTGGCTGTGAGGCATGTGGGATCTTAGATTCCCGACCAGGGATCGAACCTGCACCCTCTGTATTGGAAGGCGAAGTCTTAACCACTGGACCACCAGGGAAGTCCCACCATTTAGCATTTTTATTCTGTATTTAATAGAAGACACTGTCTAGTCTTGTGTAGGTATAGATTTTTATCACATATCACTCTTGTACTTACATGAAAGGAAAAAGTGGAATAAATTTGTAAATACATGTCCTAAACATCTTCATATTCAGAATCTGACTCTTCTGATCATTTTATTTTTTATTGTGGTTAACTATACATCACATAAAATTTAGCATCTTAACCATTTTAAATGCACAGTTCAGTGGCATTAAGTACATTCCCATTGTTGTGAGATTTATTTTTTACCACTTAGTTTAGGTGCTCTTTTTTCCTCTGCCCCATCCCCCTGCCCTCAAAATATCCTCTGTGCCATCAAGCACATTGGGGATGGCACATCTTAAAAAGATGATCAACTATTGTCTCTGAGAATTTCTTGTAAATGTCACACCCATTCCTCAAGAATTTATATACACATGTCCAGGCAATGACAACTCCATCATGTCTGCTGCTAGGCCAAAGTGATTTTAAGATGCACCCTATTTCTGGAGTTGTTGAAAGTGAAAAAAAGTGAAACAACAAACATGGCATTTGCCAAATAAATACTGTAAAGTCTACAAATATATGTAAGAAGTTCTATGCACGTATATAGGTAGGTTGGTAGGTAGCAATGACATTTTGTGCTCAATATGTCTGTAAAAAATGAGGAGGCCACTTCTGATTGGGTATAGACAGGCCTCCTTGAGAGGTTTAGAGGTCAAGGCAAGAGAGTTGCTCCCTCGTCTTTCTCCTGCTTCCTGCCTCTGTAGAGCTGGAGGGAGGAGAGGGCTGGAGCTTTCACTCACAAGGAGGAAGCTTTGCTATATCTTTCTTTTGAGCTTTGGTCCTTTTCCCACCAGCCTCTTGCCTTCTCATTCTCTGACTGAATTTATACATGGTGGCTTAGGATCCTGATTTTGTTAAGGTTTGAGGATACCATAAATTGTATCTAGTCAAATCCCTTTATTTTATAGAAGAGGAAATCTGATATCCATAGGGGTAAGAGGAAAATTGTTCATACTCACGTGTGGACAAATACAGATCAGAGAAAATTGAGTAGATGCTCCAGTGAAAGGTCATAGGCTAAGTGCCTGGGAAGCCTAAACTCATAACGCTTACATTGTTTGAAAGCATCTGTTATGGGCTAAATTGTGTTCCTTCAAAATTCATATGTTGAAGTCCTAACACTTAGTACCTCAGAATGTAACTGTATTTGGAGGTAGGGTCTTTAAAGAGGTAAGTATGGTTAAAATGAGGCTGTTAGGTGGACCCTAGTTTAATCTGATGGGTGCCTTTATTTATTTATTATTATTTTACAGTAGGTCCTTGTTGGTTATCTATTTTAAAAACAGCACTGTGGTGTCTTTATAAGGCAGAGGTTAAGACATACAGAAAGAGACACCAGGGATGCAGCAAGAAGGCAACCATCTACAAGCCAAGCAGGGAAGCTTCAGAGGAAACGAACCCTGCTGACAACTTCATCTTAGACGTCTAGCCTCCAGAGCTGCGAGAAAAGAAATTCCTGTTCTTTAAACCTTCCTGTGTATGGTATTTTGTTTTGACAGCCCTAGCAAACTAATACAACATCTTAATGAGGGAAGAGAAGAGGGGATTCAGAAAGATAATTACAAATGAGGGAGGAGTGCACGCGAATGTTTCAATAACTTACAGCAAGATTGGGCTATTAGAGAGTGTTGTCCAAGGGGTCCCAGGAGAAACTAAATCTTCCATCAAATCACAGCACTCTTCTTCCCAAGGTGCTCAAGGAAAATATGGAAGACATGGATCAAAGGCAAGACTGCAGCACTTTGCGGTGAGCAAGGCTAGGTGTCGAATTCCATTAGAGAACCTCTGGTTTGCTGGGCTGGGGAACAGAAGGTAGCCTTCTCTCTGTACCCTGACTTCACACCGGTTTTAGCCTCCATTTGGTTATGCAGGAGGAATGTACACAGAAGAGAAGAAAATGCCATTCTCGGCAGTTTCAGCTTTTTAAATTTATTGTTGAGTAAATCTGTGCTATTTATATTTCCCCATAAAGTCATCAATTTCATTAAAATTTTTAAATGTATTAGTACAAAATTGTACAGATTTTTCTTTTCTAATAAAAAATACATTTTCTGTATTTATTACACACCTTTTCTCATTCCTTGTTTTGTTTGTCTTTTCCCTCCTTTTTCTTCCCTACTCTTTATTGCCTCAAAAGAGAATTTTTTTTTAAACATTGTTATTGGAGTATAATTGCTTTACAATGCTGTGTTAGTTTCTGCTTTATAACAAAGTGAATCAGCTATACATATACATATATCCCCATATCTCCTCTCTCTTGCATCTCCCTCCCACCCTCCCTATCCCACCCCTCTAGGTGGTCACAAAGCACCGAGCTGATCTCCCTGTGCTATGTGGCTGCTTCCCACTAGCTATCTATTTTACACTTGGTAGTGTATATATGTCCATGCCACTCTCTCACTTCATCCCAGCTTATCCTTCCCCCTCCCCGTGTCCTCAAGTCCATTCTCTACGTCTGCATCTTTATTCCTGTCCTGCCCCCAGGTTCTTCAGAACCTTTTCGTTTCTTTTTTTTTTTTAGATTCCATATATATGTGTTAGCATACGGTATTCGTTTTTCTCTTTCTGACTTACTTCACTCTGTATGACAGACTGTAGGTCCATCCACCTCACTACAAATAACTCAATTTCGTTTCTTTTTATGGCTGAGTAATATTCCATTGTATATATGTGTCACATCTTCTTTATCCATTCATCCGATGATGGACACTTAGGTTGCTTCCATGTCTTGGCTATTGTAAATAGAGCTGCAATGAACATTGTGGTACATGACTCTTTTTGAATTATGGTTTTCTCAGGGCATATACCCAGTAGTGGGATTGCTGGGTCGTATGGTAGTTCTATTTTTAGTTTCAAAAGAGAATTTTAATTCTACTGTATCTGGTTCCCTTGGAATCTTCAAAACACTTGTGCTCACATGCTGCCATTGCCTCTTAACCTGTGCTCTTAATGTTGGTTTCTTTGTGTCATAGGGGTCATGCTCTTTTCCAAGCTTATGCGACGATTCTCATGATAAATCGGTTTCAGACCTATGCTCTCCTTCTGAGTCTTCCTTATCTTGTTCTATTCTCCTGTACTGCAGCTTTTCTTCATAGGCTGTATTTTACTAGCTTGTTGTTTACTCTTCCTTGAAGGAAATGGGTCTATACCTGGTGTTTATAAACACATACAATTTGTAGATAGCCTTGATCTCACTCACCATCCACTTGAGTGTTTGTTCAATCTCATGTGCATGACAAGAGAACAAATCGCTACACAGTTTCCATTTCCATTTCTGGAGTTTGGCAGCCTTTCACCTGATAAACCCTGTTGAGGTTCAATCATGTGACACCCCTCCTTCAGCTCCCCGTCCCCAACTTCCTTCTGTAACAATTCGAATCAGCACGCTAGATGAAAAAGAAGAATACTCAGAATATTCTATTCCTAGGACTCTTTTTGTGCATGCACTTAAGACCTGTTCTTACTTTCTAGCCTGTTGTTTTCTGAGTGTTGCAGTCTCTATATGGAGAATAGAGAGGTATTATAGAAAGAGAGGTAGGGTGTCTTGGGGACGAAGAAGCATGAGAATATCATCTTGCTTGCCTCAAAAAATAGAATCCACGCAGTCGCAGGATTCATGCTCAATGTTTTAGTTAGGTCATATCCTCTTTTTGAGTGGGCAAACAGTGAGGAAATAAAAAGACATTTTCCTTTCCATTATCTTGCTTTTCAGAGAAACAGGTTTGCTCTCTTTTCAGAAGCAAAGTATTTGTGGGGCTTTTTCCAGTTCCATTTCATCATTTTAATTCTAGTTTTAGGCAAATGTGTGAGTTTTCATCTTTTTCTCTGACCTCTAAGTGGGCAATAGCTATGTCTGTCTTGCCATTTTACTTCTGACATAGTGACAGTGTTTGGAACAACCTAGGTTCCCACTAAATAATTCATCTAATAAATTGATGTATGTCACCATTGTTATACTACTAGGGTATTAGGAAAAAATGTATCAAGGACAATTAGCCAGAAGATATTTTAAACTAGGCTTTCCTATTAAGGTAGGTTTTGTTAAAATTTCAGGGCCAATTTTATTTCCTTCCCACCTAGTAATGTGGCTATAGCTATAACATAGGCTAATGACTCGATTTGGAAACTTTGATATGCCAGGAATTGTATTAAGATCACTCGTTCATTCCACATGCATGCATTGAGTGCCTATTAAGGTTGGCTCTGTGCCATGGTAGAATTCTTTCCAGCCCCATGGGAATGAGGATATGGAAGTGGCTATGTAAATACAAAGAGCACAGGTTAAATATACAAACATACTTTTATATTAAAATCATTGCAATCAATTGTGAGATATAATAGAGTTATATAAAATGTACAATGAGACACAGAAGGAGTGACATTTGAGTTCTGTTGTGGGTCTTTAGAGAAAGCTATAAAGGCTAAGAGTTATGGAGGATGGCGGTCTAAGAGGAAGAGCATTTCTGGGGAAGGTAGTAATACCTAGGGTCTAGAATAGTCAGGGATTTGCGTGTAGTTAATTGTGATCGATATAAGAGGGTGGAAAATAACTGGAAGGGTTTTGAAAATGCAGTTACCCATGGATCACTGAGGATAACATTCACCTAGAATTCATGGACGGTACTAGATTCAGAAGGGTGGTGGACCATAAGCCAAAGTGATAATGACTGGGGAAGATTTTTTGCTTTGCCTAATCGTGTTTATGTCCTGACGAAAGAGTCACAGATTCAATGTAGATACAAATAATCAAATACAGAATACACAGATGAGTGAATGCCTCAAGGAAGCATTATAGTGTAAGAGATAGAGAATGATAAGCCCCTGTTGGTTCACAGGTGGTTCCTCTTTATGAATTTGCAACATGCTGAGTGGTTGATAAAATTGAAAATGATCTTACCTTATCTCTAACTATGTTCTTAATAGTTATCTCACTATTGATACCAAGCAGAAATATCTGCTGGGTCCACGTGCAATATATTAGATTTAAAAACCTAGTTGTAGTCCTTTTTGAGAAGAAAACTGGAGAATGGGAGTATCTAGTAGGGCAACTGATTTATAATTTAACATAGTTTTCCTTTATAAAAATCATATAGACAACATTTTATTTTGAAGAATTAATTGTATAGCTTGACAAGCATTTGATTCTATCACTAAGCACTGGTTCTGAACTATTTGATATTTTAAAGTATTGTTCTGTCTCCCTGCTCCCTCTTTTTAGTTTTGGGTATTAGAGTTACTAGATATCAGGATTGGGGGTCCTAGACCCCGTGGACGTGTGCTGTCCAATATGGTAGTCTTGAAACATGGTAGCTGTTGAACATTTGAAATGTGGGCAAGTCTGAATTAAGATGGGCTGTAAGTGTAAGATGCACAACTGATTTCAAAGACTTATTTTGGAAAAAAGAACGTATTTCTTTCATAGTTAATGTGTGTATATATATATATATAGAAATAATTAATTTCATCTGTTTCTATTTTTTGATGTGACTACTAGAAAATTTTAAATTACATATGTGGCTCACATTACATTTCTATTGAATAGCATTGCTTTAGACTATAGAAAAGTTGTCATAGGATTGTGAGTCTAGTGATATAATTTGCGTAGATATCAGTGAATATGTAAGCTTTAATCATTCTGTTAGCCCAAAACATTCTGATAATAAGTGTCTCCAAATAAGTACCTATTAAATTCTTTTTTTTTTTTTTTTTTCCTTATGAAGCTAAGGTGTTGTTAATAGAATTTTCTCTTTAAGTCTTTGGCTGAATAACTTCTTGTCGACATAACGACAGTTTTGGTAATCTAGCAGTCACGATTACATTCCGGGCAAGGTCAGTAGGCTAACTGATCTTTCAAGTCTAGGGAAAGATAAATTTCAGCTTCTCTGATGGAAATGGCTTTGAACTAGAAGTCAGAAGACCTGGATTATAGCCAAAGCTTTCTTGGCCACTTATAAACAGTCTGCATATTCGTTAGTAATAAATTGTTTTGCTGGGAGCCAACCGTATGTTTCCATATATATAAAAAGGGGAAAATTGATAATAGCAACCCAACCCACCCACAAGGTTATTATGGCAAGTTTATGTATAAGATGATAATTACAGTACAAGATGTGCTTAAGTTGTCATAACTTGCACTTTCATGAGGATTTTTGCCTACATGAAACTTTGCAATGTCTTTTACAGAATAATGGAAACCTGCTTCCCAATGCCCATAATTGGACAGTATATATTGTAATTCGTTATTATTGCTGTTCATCACCTTGGGATAAAAGAAGCTGGCAGGTTACCTCAAAGGACAGATCCAGTGATCTGTTGACCTTGATCCTGGATGAATCAATTTTTTAAAATCCATGCCTTTTAAAATGGGGGTAGACTGGGGTGAGTCACAGAAAATCTCAGGCCTTTGAAACAATTCAGGAGAGAGACTCATGTGGCTGAAGTTTGAAAATCCAATGTGGGTAATTGTTGATTATTAATTAATACTGAGTTGAGTAGCAAATAAAGGGATCTTTTCTGGAAATCTTTAGATGGATGTTTGTATCTTCAGGGTGTGATCCCTTCCCTGCTTTAGTAAAGTACCTTATTAATTAATTGGGTTCAGCAAGGAGAAGGGAGTCTTTCTTGATCTTTGGCCAAAACTATCCCTTAAAATAGACCAAGAGAAGGAAATATAATCCCGTGGCATTAAATTGTGCCGCTCAAAGGAGCTATTCTCAGCATCAAAATCACATATATTCTTTTGGAAATATTTTTGACTCTGCCCTTTTCCTTCCTTTCTGCATTAAAAATAATTTAAAAGCAAAATAAAAAAGATCTGCTGCTGCATCATCCTTTAACTATTTCTTGCCTCCATAAGATTCTACTTGGCTGAAATACATTTAGAGTTCTTCAGTACCAATAGAAAAAGAGGCAAAACTTTTCCAGGATGTGGCTTCTATTTATGCTCGAACCTTGTATACTTAATTATTTGTCTGTATTAGCCCTCTGCTACATTTAATTTTGTTTTGTTTTGAAGTTATTGTTTTTCATGCTTGGTTTATATGCTAGTCATTGTGCTAAATGATTTGCATGCATTATTTTACTTAATCTTCTCAAAACCTTAATATCACCATCTCAGAATTGAGAGGAAAACTGATGGAACCTAGCTCATTTCTAACTCAGAGCTCATCGTTTATTCCATGCCTGTGCTCTGTGGCCAATGCACACAGCTTGGAGAACAAGCAATGCCATATAACATTTAGTTTTCCATTTAATCACTTCACCTCACTTGCCCATGTTAGCAGTGAGTCACAAAGAGCCCTCCTCTTAAACTATATGTATTATCTTCTATACGATAAGCTCCTAGAGGGAATTATCACTTATGGTGTCTTTTGGTTACTGCTGTGTCTAAAACGATACCCTGGGCTAGTAGGAGGTAATAAAACTTTTTTGAGGATGATGATGATGCTGTTGATAACTCTTAGAATGTGGTATTAATAGATGATTTCAATTTCTATTCCCTTCCCACACACATTTTTAAAAACTTCAACCTTTGAAAACTTCCCACATTTCTCTATCCAGGCAGTTCAACTTCATTTCTATACTCCACATTCTGAACCTCCACAGAGTGGGAAGCTCAGCTAGCAGGATTTTAGAGGAACCAGTCTTCTCTCGAAATAAAAATTCATGGCAATCCCAGGGAGTGGCCGTATCCCAACAACAAGACGGAGCTGAGACTGGGCTCATCTGTCGAGGATGTCAAAGTGAAGTTCAATGCTTTTCTGATTCATGGTTCTTAGCTAATAGAACTAATTATTAAAACTAATTAATTAAAACCTGCCTCTTGTAGCACACATACCACAAACAGTGGTACCGCACTCAGCGAATAAGTGGGTTTCACTGCAAATCCCACGAAAACCCCATCTGTGCCTCCTCCAACCTATCAACTCATCTAAGCTCTTTGAGATCATTAAATGGCAATATAATGGGAACAGCAACGTAGTGGCTGACAGTTTTTGTTTTAAATGCCTTCATTTGCTTTAGTTTTAGTTCCAAGCAAAATGCTATAAATAATGCACTGTACTTACATTTATAATTTAAATGCACACAGCATTATTATACTGTACTGCAACAGCAGCAGGAGAAGCTCTCTGATAATATATTGCCAGCATGCCAAAGACACTCTGTCCTTTATCAGAGTTTAATCTCTCTCTCTCTCACACACACACACACACACACACACACACACACACACACACACACACAGGCTTGGTTTATGTTTGTGAGCAAGGGCGTACACAGATATCACAAACACCTGATACTAGAGAAGGGTGCTCAAAATCTAATCCAACGGAAAAGCTTTTGCACAGCAAAGGAAATCATAAACAACCCACAGAATGGGAGAAAATATTTGCAAACTATGCAACTGACAACGGACTAATCTCCAAAATATACAAACAGGTCATGCAGCTCAATATCAAAAAAACACAAACAACCCAATCAAAAAATGGGCAGAAGATCTAAACAGACATTTCTCCAAAGAAGACATACAGATGGCCAAAAAACACATGAAAAGATGCTCAACATTGCTAATTATTAAAAATATCTTTAAAGTCAATTTTATTAAGGTATATTTTACATATAAAAATATACCCATTTTAAGTCTACAGCATGAGTTTTGGCAAATATGTATACCTCTGTAATCAATGCCATAATCAAACTACAGAAATTTCTATCATCTCAAAAAATTCCCTCTCTCTTGGCATTCCCCTTATATCCTGGCTCAAGACAGCCACTGGGCTGATTTCTTTTCTAGTGCTTCATATAAATGAAGTCATAAAGTATGCATTCCACTATGTCTGGCTTCTTTTTTGCAGCATAACGCATAATGTTTTTTAGATTCATTTTGTTGGGTGTATTAGTTTTTTCTATTTTATTTCTGAGTGGTATTCCATTTTGTGACTATACCACAATTTGTTTAGTAGCATTTGGCTATTATGAATAAAGCTAATATGAACCTTTGGTTACAGGTCTTTGTATAGCCATGACATGTGTTTTCATTTGTCTTGGGTAAATACATATGAGTGGAGATGGTGTGTCATATAAGAAGTATACATTTAACTTTTTAAATTTTATCTCAGGAAGAATCTGCTAAATTGTTTTTCAAATTGTTGAATGATTTTACATTTCCACTAGCAATGTATGAGAGTTCTAGTTTCTCCATATTTCCATCAACACTTGGCATTATTGGCCTTTATAATTTTAGCCACTCCTGTGGATATGTAGTGGTATCTCACTGTAGTTTTAAATTTGCATTTTCCTGATGACTAAATGATATTGAGTATCTTTTCATGTGCTTATCAGAAAATCATATATCCCTTTTAGTGAATTGTCTTTTCAAATTTTTTTTCTGTTTTTCAGTGGATTGACTTCTTATTTTTAAGTTTTTTGAGCTCCTTATATGTCCTAGATCTAAGCCATTTGTCAGATATATATAATGTAAATATTTTCTCCTATTCTTTGGCTTTGCGTTTTCAGTTTATTAACGCTCATTTGGAGAGCAGAATTTTTAGTTTAAAGTTCGACTTACGCTGTCTTTAATTTTGGCCTTTTGGGCCTTATCTAGGAAATCTTTACTGACATTAAAGAAGGCAAATGTTATAGATCTGGATTTAATGTTTAAGGTTATGACACTTTAGAGTCAGTTTTGTGTGTGGTATGAGGTAAGTGTTGAGCTTTGCTTTTTCATCACGTGAGTTCCAGAACAATTTGTTGAGAGGACTGTCCTTTCCCCATTGAATTATTGTGGCACCCTTGTCAAAAATCAGTTGACCATATATTCATGTGTATATAGGAGAAAAGCATACATTTAATTCTTTCTGTAATCTCTATTTTATTTCATTGATTAAATTCTATTCTTAGGTCAGTTCTGAACTGTCGTGATTTAAAGTAAGTTTTTAAATCCAGTATTGTGAGTCCTCCAAATTTAGGCTTTTAAAAAAATGTTTTAGCTATTCTAAGTCCATTTTATTTCCATATAAACATTGGAATCATCTTATCAACTTCTACAAAGAAGAAAATTAAATTTGGCCTGAAACTGTAATAAATCTGTAGATCAATTCGAATAGAACTGACATCTTAATAATACTGAGTCTTTTAATGCATGATTTAGTATTCTTTAATTTCTCTTAGAAGTTTGACAGTTTTTAAGTGTACAGGGAGTGAACATATTTTGTAAAATTTATCCCTCAGAATTTTATATATACTGGCATTATTGTAAATGGTATATATATATTTTTTTAATTTTCATTTTTTGGTTACTAAATAAATCAGTTGATTCTGTATATTGATCTTATATTCTTCAACTATTACAAATTAATTTATTAATTTTGGTAGCTTTTTTGGAGATTTCATAGGATTAATGCATGACTTTGTCACCTTTGTTTATAATGGGATGATAAAGTGGTCCCTATTTTAACTATAGCCAGGAGCATAATTGTTAACCCGTTTTTATATATAGGTAAACTGAGATTAGAAAGACTAAGTGATAAAGTGATGAAGAGCAGGGATTTGGGGTTTAGGTTGGAATCCAAATTTTTACTGCTTACTAGTTGTACCACCTTGGGTAAGTTATTTAATTTTCTGTCTTGGTTTCCATATATCTGAAATGAATATGCTGCTGCTGAGAAAAATAATATAACAAATATAATGTAATATTAGAAGTTGTATCTTATTATTGTTTTCTTATTAACTGAGATGACAGATGTGAGGGTTTTAGCACAGTGCCTGGAAACAGTGCCTCAGACACAGTGTCACTAACCAATGATATTATCCGTAATCACTTTGGTAGAATTCTGACTTTAAGTTCAGGAATGTAATATTGATGAACAAGATAGATGTTTTTTCATTATTTATCAAAACTGTTTTTCCTTTAAAAAGTAACCAGAACAAGAAAAAGGTGTTCAGGCCCATAGGATAAATCCCCTTGAAGAAAAGACAAAGTATACTCATTTAAAGGAACATGAGAAGTCTTGTTTGTGTTTGTGGGGAAATTTTGACCAGAAGTTCTGTAGATAATCCATGACATATTCTCAGTTCAAGGTACTTATTAGTTAATTAATCACAATGATGGATATCTTCAATATTAGGCAATAATTAACAAATTCACAGTCTTGAGACTACCACGCAAAAAACAACTTTTAAAGGACTTATCCACTTTTCTTTTTAGAACCCCATCAATTCTCGATGGAGAAAAATCAGGAGGAAGAGCTAGCATGCTCATTGTTGAAGGTTTGTCGGTGTCCTAAGTTGATCCTCAAGAACTTATGTTTGGCAGGTAGACAAGAAATAAGATACAGATTTGTCAGATATGTCAGGGAATATTTCAGCTCAGCAAGGGGAATTTAGAAGTCTTTCTCTGCTGACTGATCACAACCAGTGCATCAGACAACAACATCCGCTTATTCTTAGATGACAACAGTGCCAGTTAATTAGCTCTTGTTTATGTTTTGACTATAGATAGACCTAAATTATATTCATATTGTCATGCAGAACAAACACACAGAAAGGTTTGCCTTTGATCTAAATACATTTTTTCCTTGGCTGCAGTGACATTTGAACTGTATATCAGAATAAAAATCTTATAAGAAATCAGGCATAAAAAAAGTAGATCATCTAAATCAGATAATTAAAAAAAACATCTGATTAATGATAATTTTGGCTTGAAAACCAAGTGCCCTATTTCAACAGAAGTTCAAGTTGACTTATAAAAATGCAGACATTACCTTTGAGATTGACTTTACAAAATGCCATGAATATCTCTGCAAATTTCTCAATCCTCTTATCACTTTGACTTTTTAAAGATTTAATGCTATAGTTGTAAGTATAAAGCATATTCCTTATGTATAATTCTTGAACTAGAGTGAATTTCATTCTTTCATTATGTTTAAAAAGCTTTCCTTCTTCCTGATCCTTATAAACTCTCTTCGAACAATATTTATTAAAGGTCAAGAAAATGGTTTTTCTAGAAGTCAGAATAGCGTATCATTTGCAGTAATTTAAATTGCAGAAGAGTTTGTATCTTTACTACATTCTGTGTAACAATGCTTTTGCTCTGTAAAGCATTCTGGGGGTGTTGGAATATTTTCCTTTTGAAGACAAATGCTCCATGGTTGGCATGCTCTAGCCATTGTTGCACCCATTTAAAGACTTCTAGGTTAGAGTTAAGCATGGGCAAAGCATCCCTCAAGGGAAAGTGTAGGTACTGGAGATCCTAGCCTTTTTCTATACCCTATTGTTGTTCTTTTTCTTTTTCTTTTTTATTCCCCATTTTTCTTCTCAAAGAAACATAAAGAGGCACCAGTAAGAAATATAAGTATTCTTGTTTGGTGTCCTTGATTAGAAGTAGTGCAGACATCAGGGAGCAAAAACCAAAATGATTATTCACATAATCCTTAACGCTGACCACTTTAAAATACACTGCAACAAAATAAATTGTAAAAGGTAGTTTTAAATGTACCCTTCTGTCTCTACTACATTGTCCTCATATCACTAAGATAATTTAGCACCGAAATCAGCTTAGGTAATCATAAAAGTTAAAGAGCTGCCACTGGCAGCTTTTTCGTTCCAAAACTTTCCACAGAACTTCAGCTAACATGATGTCTTGACCCCTTGTGTCCAAGGAGTAGTCAAGGTTTATCAGTCAGCCTTCAACAGAAGAATTTGACCCTGATGGAGTGGCAGCTATAATCATATGGTATTTTTAGGAAAGTGATACACTGAAAAATAATATCACAATTATGTATTTATGAAATGTTGGTTTCTTCAAACTGGAGATTTAACAATGATTGCTAGAACAAATCAATACATTTCTAAAAGAAAATAAAAATGCACAGAGATAGTGTCAATCAAGTGGATTATGAAAAAGCACAGTCCTGTTATCTTCGTAATGAATGCGGTACAGAGTGTCATAAATGCCCTTACATCCTTGTCACATAGTGTGAATTACAAAGAGAAAGACCAAAGAAATTGACTTCCCTTGAACAGGGTCTAATACGTGAATCCTTTGTCCTTTTCTCACTTATTAGATGCCTTTCATTAGTGAGCTCTCATAGTCTAATAATCAATCCCAAAATACTCATAATTATGGGAAGACAATATCATTGCCATTTTCACAGTCGTATTATCATATTTTTAGTGTGTTGAGCACAGCAATTATTTATGAAAAGTAACACATGGAAGCATGAATAAAATATCTTTATGTACAAAGTGGCATGGCAGGATTTCGACCCAATATTTAATAATACACTTGCAAATGTTCCCTGCATTAACATAGTGGAAAACAATAAATACAAACGTTAGGTAACAAAAGAACACTGAGAAAGTAGGAAAGTCTCTGTGGATAAGAAATGTTAGTTCTGAAAACTTTAAACTCAAGGGACAGTCATTTCATCAGTGAAGCCACCTGCCTGGGCTGTCAGGTTACCTGCTCACAGATGCCCCTCCTAAAATTCCCTCCCCTAGGAATGTTCCTATAAAATGTGGTAATGTGTTTTTTCACATCTTAAAGGACAGGAGAGGCCGAGGATGGTTTCCGATTCTCTTCTATTATTGCGTGTCATCTGGACATCACTTTATTGGGACAGGTGACTGGTGCACACTGGCGAGCAGGGTTGGAAGTCAGGATTGAATCCACAGGGCTTTCTCCCTTTCTACCTCTGGAGCACAGAAGCTGAAGAGTAAGCCTGTGGGGTGGGAAAGGGGGAAACAAAAAAGTTCAGATTCCAAGAAAGTGAAGAAGTAGAGATGCTGGGGGAGACCATCTCTTGGTAAGAAATGTTAGTGACCAGCTGAATTTTTCCACCCAGTAGAGTCACTGGAATGTCTCATAAGCACTTCAACCTCAACAAGTCTGAAAGGAAACCCACTAGACTGCCTCCCAAACCTATTCCCTCTCGCTCCATAATTCCAATCTTTGCTCTTACCTTCATGATCCATCCAGGCACTCATGCTAGATCTGTGGGCATAATCTATACCCCTAATAGTTCTCCTTCCCCAATGCCTACATGCACACAATCCCTACCTCTGGAGAATGCTACCTTCCAGGCAATTCTTTATTCTATTCTGCCTCTTCATCTGTATCCCTACTGTACTTGCAGACCTGGTGAAGCCCTTGTTCTTTTCCCGGGGAATACTGAAATAGTCCTCTGACCTCTCGGCTTCCGGTCTTACTCCTGTTGAATTAATCTTCCACATTGAACACTCAGTGATGTGTCTCAAGCACAAATCTCATCATATTCCTCTTCTGATTAAAGCACTTCACTGTACCTTATCACTAACGCGACATCGTTCGAGGTCTGTTGCTTGGGGTAACAATGTGAGTAATTAAGAAATTTATTGGCAACTTTCATGCTTTTGCTGCCGCGTACTTATCAGGGAGAAGAGTGAACAGGCAACTCTGCACTTCTCCTTCACAGGAAGGAGAGTCAGGGCTTTGGTTTATTACTTTGGGTTTTCTTGTTTGCGGTACAGAAACAACTTTGTGTATTGGCCCCCCAAAAGAGCAGGAGAAGGAAGCTTCTGTGCTTTAATTGGGAAAGGGGCACGTGCCCGGCATGGCAGGGTAGGTGCTGTCGTGCTGCTGATGGCAGTGCCGGTGGCTTGTTGGAGTCTGGGAGGAGGATTATATGGTGGGGGGTGAGGGTGGGCAGTGGCACCAGGGTGGAGACCTGCATCTTGCTCCCTCATGGCATGGTCGGTGAGGCAGGGCCTTTGCTAGGGGTGGTTGCATTGCTGCCTTGCAGTGCGGGAGCCGGACACTGGTTACCATGTCTTGCGGGACAGTTGGAAGAACAGAGAGTGGACACAGGATCCAGGTCAAGTCTTAGTCTGTGGAAAGGACTGTAAAGCAGGGCATTTCTAATGTCCTCCCAGAGCACCTGTGGCTGACAGATGGTCTCGCACAGGCCAGAGCATGGCGTAGCCCTAGAAGGAGCATAATGATTACAGGGATGACTGAAACACTCCCCGCTCTCAAATTCTGGACTAACTTCCTGGGTGTGTTTTACATTCAAGGTCAGAGGGTCTCCCCAAATAAATAAATGGCTGCTTGATGGCATTAGTAAAAAGGAAAGAGTCAGATTTTATTCTGCTTAGAAAAAGAAAGTATTTCATTCTCGCCATGTGAAGTCCTTTATGATTTAGCTTAGCATGGGAAACAAGACCTCTCATGATCTGGTGTCTTCCACTGCTTCAGCCTCATTTCTCAGCCCTTCTGGCATTGAACTATATCTTCCAGGCCCTTGCTTCCCAAGTTATCTATGGACCAGGTTGGTTTTTAAAAATTTATAATCAGTTGCAAACTGATATTTTAAAGAATAAAATAATGTGAATAAAATGTTGAAGCAATAGCAGATTGCTATAACAATTTTTAAATGCTTACACTCAGTTTCTGTACTTAATCTTGTTGTGGAATAGTATCAGTGGTTCATTGACCCTGCAGCAGCTGTATATAGAACAGCTCTAAGTTAACCAATTATCTATAATTTTTTTCATATACCACTCAGTTTCACAGTTCTTTGCATTTACATATTCCCTGTGTCTAGAAAAACCCAGGTCATTTTTTTTTTCTTACCCTGTAAGTCTCAACTTAAATACTATCTTCTCTAAGAAATTTACCATTAAACTTCAAGGTACCATGGCTATCTTTACATACCACTCTCTTATTTACTATATTCTAGTAAAATGATCTTATTTGTATTTCTCTACACTTGTCTAAGCTCCTTGAGGACAGCAAACCATGTTGTGTCCCTCTTAATACCTGGTCTAGTACTGGGCAAGGAGTAAGATCTCTGTCACTTTTTCTTCAATGGAACTGTAATCCTCCGTAGGTGAGTTTCTAAGTGAAGCTAAGCGTTTGCAGCATAGATCAGCTAGGTAAACATCTCAATTTATGTGAGTAGGATAATGCTCATGATTAATATTGTATTGATCTTTTTTTTCTCAAAGATCAGAAACCAATATAGGAACAAACTGGATTTTTCATCAGAGTGTATTACACATTGACAGTCTTTCTCAAGAAATGAATTTTGCTTGCTTCATTAACGATTTTATTCATTAGTTGACATTTCAGTTTGAATGTCTGTACCAATACAGCATAAGCTTTCTTTCCAACATTATAATCTCTCTAAAATTCAGTGTGCTGGCTTCTTTATGGTCACTGAAGAACTTTATGGTCACTGAACCTCTCACAACCCTAAAATTTTGTATATTTGTGATTCTTACAAAAAATTAATGATCACTTTAATAATAAAGTATCATGATAGATTCTTTAATCATATTGACAACACTTTATAAGCAAAGAAGCACAATGGTTTTAGGAGAAAAGGTCATTCTGTCCTGGTTTTATAGATGTGGAACCTACTGCAAAGCATTATAAAGAAATTTGTTGAAGGCCATAGACCAGGATCAGAAAATAAATCTTGTTTTACTTGTGATGTTTTCTTTTTAGCCCTCATTATTCATTTTAAAATGTAAGAAAAATAATTGAAAAACATGTTAAGCTTTTCTGGAAGTTCACAAAGATGCTTTTAGATTATCAAGGGTATCATTTAGAAAATTACAGAAGTACAGTGAATTGTATCTGCAAGAAAAATAGAAAGGGGTAACATTCCACTTTGTTGAGGATCTGTGAGATGAGACCTTCATACAAGTTATTGGTCTTGCTGCCCCTTGGTTCTTCATTGACCTGAAACTCCCCTCACTTCTTACGCTGGCAGGTGGCTTGGAACAGAACGGACAGGAGACCTGCTGCAGAGGGAGCGGCCAGGCGGCAGCAGGTCTCCCTTCTGCAGCACAGGATTGGTCTCAGAACAATTAAAAGACTTTCTTCTCAGTTCTAAAATTGTTTTTCCCCTCATTTAAGATATATCTTGGACGTGTCTACATGCAATTAAAAAATTGTCTTGATAATCACTTTTGTTAGTTGTATAATGTCATTGATTGGATCATACCTAATTTATCTGAAATTTCCATACCACTGGACATGCTGTTTCTAAATGTTTGCTACCATTCTTTGTATATTAATCTTTAATCACATTTCAAATAATTTCCTTTTGAAAATTTCCTAAAAGTTAAGTTACTAGGTGACAAATGTGAATACTTTAAGTCTCTTAGTGAATATTACCAAACTGCTCTTAGGAAAGATTAATCCAGTTAATCCAATTTATACTGTCAAATGCAGCATATGATACTATTTGCTTCACCAGTATGATTTTTAAAAATTAGAAAAAGAAAAACTCAAGTAATTGAAGGTTATAATTTTTTTGGTCTTAATTCCATTTTTGATTAGTAATAGTACAGGAACTCTTCTATAATTTTATATTACCATTTTTATTTCCTCCTCTGTGAATTGCCTGTTCATGGCCTTTGCTCATTTAAAAAATTTCCGATTTGTATAAATGTCTTTGTATATTTAAAATATTAATGAATTGGTCTCATATTTATGACAAACATATTCCCGATTTATAATTTATAGTTTTCTTTATGATAATTTTTATGTTTGGAAATTTTAAGTCATGATGTAGTAGAATTCCTATTATTTCCATTGTGTTATATTGTTTCATGGTCTGAAAATTCCTAATCAGACACATAATAAAACCTAACAAATTTTTCTTCTACTTTTTTTTACATTTAGTTTTTTTATATATTTTCCCCATATAGATATTATTAGCTAATGTCCCTTCACACTCATTATTAACCAATTTGTTCAGACCATTTGTTGGCATCAGTAAGAAAAGGATGTGCTTTCCTGCTCTACATTTTGGCATAAAAATTCTGGCCTTAGCAGAAGTCCTAGGTAACAGCAAATCAATTCCCTGTCACTTTGTCATAAAAGAATTAAACTCTTGTCATAAAAGAATTAACCTCAGAAGAAAATAACAGAGCATATTTGTATTATAAGTGAGCACAAATATGTATAGAAGTACATACAGCTAATGTATCTCTAATCTTTGATTCCAGTGGCCTTCAAAACTTACCACAAGTTATTTTTGCACTAATAGCCATTTTGAGGGAGCTATCAGCTAATAGCTGAGAGGAAAATGAATTATACAGGGAAAGCTTAAACTAAAATAATCATTTTCTTATTCTAAATAAATTATGGTCCCTAAATATAGCAATAAATCTGCAGTGAAAGATAGTATTTTTTGAAACTCCTATCAACCTTCCTCTTGTTGACATAAAAGTCTTAAGAGATTTTAGAACTAGATTGAATTGATGAATTATATCAATCATGCCCATATAGCTTTTTAATTTTTTTCTCTGTTTTCTTATTTCTTGTGTGTGATTTCATGTTCTCACTAGACAAAGTTTTGCAGAGAGGGCAAGGATCATAGATTAAAGGTATTTTGGAATTCCATTAAGTACAACATTCAGCACAAAATAGATGATCATTATACGAAGCAGCAGGCATTAAATACATCTAGAAATTTATCCTGAGGTGAAAAATTTTAACATGAGTGAATGTTTCCATATCAGTGTTTGCTGTTGCATACCAATCCAAAGACTTCTCAACTTCTTTTCTCAACTTCTAGTTCTGATAAATGCATTCCTATTTATCCTGAATTTCTGAGTTGATATCTTATTTCTAGGTGATATCTGATTTCTAGGAGAAAGCAATTACTCAGCGGTTACTACATTTAAAGTACAATGGTTGCTAAGAGAAATATATTGAAAAAAGGGTAAGACAAATAGACAATAGAACTGACCAATTTCAAACATGTTTCTTCCCATTACTTTCATCTTTACTCTTCAGAACATTGTTATGTAATTCCACAATTACTCAGAAAGGCAACAGAAGCTATTTACCTCTGCAAATCAAAAGACATGAGATTAGAGGCTAGGGATATTTTTTAAAGTACAAAAATCGAAAGAAATGGGAGTTGGATGATAATTCATTTTGTTGAGCTTGTTTGGGTCAGTACTCTTCCTTTTCTCCTGTATAGAGACTGTCTCCTGCATAGAGACTTTTCTTTCTTTCTCTTTCCAACTGAACAGAAGACTTCTTCTTCCTCCAAATTGGACAACTGGTCACTAAGATTTGAGCATTTTAACAATCTGGAAAGCATCCTTTTACTAGCCACAGGATTGCAAAGAAACCATAGCTTGTATGGAAGGAAGCTTGCCATATACCAGAGAGAGCTGGACCACGTCTCCACAAATTTCTCACACTTCTCAGGTTCTTGAATCTTGCATCTGAAACAGTGCATTGCAAAAGGACAGGCAAAGTCCCAGATTCCTCTCATCCTAACCCACCCCTTGCTGGCTAGAGAAGGATGAAATTCTGACACTGATGCATGTCTGGATGACACTCCTTTGTTTACGTCTCCTGCTCCTGGCCAGAGAAGCATGGCTGGCATCATTTATTCAATAAACAGTGGCTGAGTATCCGTAACAGCATTGTATTCGTGCTGGGAAGTAGACATAAGTAGTGAGCATAACAATGACATTCCCCCCGGACACTACCCAGAGTGACTACCATTGTGTTTAGGCCAGTTCTGGGCATACACCTACTTATCTGTTCTTTTGCCTTTTTACTATTAGTTGCTAAAGGGTAAATTTCTCTGCAGGTTCTAAAAATTATCAAACACTAATTGTGAGGGCACTTAATCAATGCTGCTTGTGAAAAATAAGTCAAAAGAAACTTTTCTTACCCAATTCTAGAAAAGCAAAAGACAGTCCCATGCTAAGCTGGAAAGGTTAATTCCAGCAGGCCTGAAATCGGGCTGAGTTGTTTTACTGAAATAAGACATGTACCTGCATTGCACTGACTCCTGGTCAAAGAATGGAACACACAGAATAGCAGTTGCTTGTAACCATAGTTTTGAGAGGTTTCAATTATTCATTGATTAACAATTAATGTAATGAGATTGATCACCTTGCATCTCGTCTCATTGAGACACCTGGAGGGCTCTGTCACTCATCTAGTTATACAGCAAGAATGTGCCTACATGACCATCTGGGTTCTGTAAGTTCCCTATATACAAACGAGTTCCGTTCCAAGAGTGTGTTCGTAAGTCCAATTTGTTCGTAAGTCCAACAAAGTTAGCCTAGGTACCCAACTAACACAATCAGCTGTATAGTACTGTACTGTAATAGGTTTATAATACTTTTCACACAAATAATACATTTAAAAAACCAAAAAATGAAGAAAATATTTTTACTCTTACAGTACAGTACTTTGAAAAGTACAGTAGTACAGAACAACAGCTGGCATCGAGTGAACAGGCAAGAAGAGTTACTGACTGGAGGAGGGAGAGGAGGTGGGAGATGGTAGAGCTGAAGGGTCGTCAGGAATAGGAGACAGAGTGCAATTTCACTCATGCCTGACGTTGATGGAATGCATGTTTGCATCTTTGAAAGTTCGCAACTTGAAGGTTCATATGTAGGGGACTTACTGTATAAGAAACCCCAGCTGAGGGTGCATTTTGGATCACCTTGTTTGAGGTACTTTGTGCACACATCCATGGTTCCTGGCTCCAGAGAGAAAGTACATCTGGGTACGGTTCTTACTGAGAGAGGACAATTGGATTTCCCACCTGGCATCTCTGGACCCCTCTCCCTGAGCCAGCCTTTGGCTGTGATGTGCATTCTTACCTTAATGCAGCTGCTGTGTCATATCCTATTTTTTTTTTTTTTTTACTGTCATTTTGGGTCCTGCAAGTCTTCCTTAGCAATAGAACCCTGTCTAACTGCCACTGTTAAGTATGTATATGCTGACCCAGGCAGAGGCAAACTGCATCTATGAGGAAACATTACCAACAGGCAGAAAGAATGAATTGTATCATTCCTGAGGTAGGCAGGGCAACTGGAAGAATCTTCTACAGTCCCCAAGACATTTATTTCTCTGGCAAGTGTTCTTAGAGTTTGTTTTTAGACAAATAGAAAATGATGGTTTAGCTGACACAAGCTATTAACTTTTCAGGTTATAAAAGTCTTTAAAAATAATCTGAGCTGCAGCAGGCTAACAAAACAGATATTAATGAGTATCGCAGTGAGTGAAATTAGGGAACTTACATATTTATTGCCCAGGTGTGGAGAGGATCCATCAAGCTGTCAGTTCTTGGTTTTTCCTTGTGCAGAGTGTTCACCTAAAAACAGAAGATATGCTTTGGTCTATAAGCTCAGAGAGTGAATAAGCATGAAAATAAAAGTTTCTTGGCTTGTTTTTTGTTTTTCAAGGAAAGTCCAGTTTCCCTTCAAGAACGTCATTAGAGCCACAGCTTACCTCTTGGTATTGCCTGGAAATCGTTCACCAAGATTTATGAGCTTTATTCGGCCATTGTTTATTTTTACCCTAGAGGAGCAATGCTAACTCACTTCCTGCAGATAGGGGGTGTGAGTTGGGAGGTGATAGCAAGAGAGGCGCCCTAGGGAATAAGTTATTGAATTTTGCTTGTTCCGTAAGCTGGCTCTGCCTGAGCAAAACTACATCATATATTTAAAATGCCATTTTATCAGGAAAACATTCTAGGGTCCTTTGTTTGAATAATTCAGTGAGAGTTTCGTGAAAATGAATTTATAGGCCAACATGAATACTTTGATGACATACAAAGCAGCACAGGGAACATTGCTCAAAATAACAATGTTATTCCATCATCAATATAAAGATAAATATTAACTTAGGATGATGGGGAACTGAGAGGCCCCAAGCATTCTTTTTTTTAATTTATTTATTTTATTTATTTTTGGCTGCATTGGTTCTTCGTCGCTACACATGGGCTTTCTTTAGTTGCGGCGAGCAGGGGCTACTCTTCGTTGTGGTGCGTGGTCTTCTCACTGCGGTGGCTCCTCTTGTTGCCGAGCACGGGCTCTAGGTGCGCGGGCTCAGTAGTTGTGGCTCGCGGGCTCCAGAGCGCAGGCTCAGTAGTTGTGGCGCACGGGCTTAGTTGCTCTGTGGCCTATGGGATCTTCCCGGCCCAGGGCTCGAACCCGTGTCCCCTGCATTGGCAGGCAGATTCTTAACCACTGCGCCACCAGGGAAGCCCCCAAGCATTTTTACATGCTCTTGGGTTTGTGTTCAAAGCATTTCACATTGCCTGTGTCTTTCATGTAGATTCAAGTAACAACAGCAGTCACATTATATAAAATCAGTATGGGTCCAAGTGTCCAACTTTGAGAATAAATGTCATTGTTTTGCTCCAGCTTTTATCTGCCAGCTAGGAAACCAGTCTTCTGGGGACTCCATTGATGTCACCCGTTACCTACACTGTCATGGCGATAATAAATAGTACCAGAGACCTAAGAAGAACAAACCTGGGACTCCCCTTCAAGAGCTCCTCAAGTCTTCTGCTTCAAGAAATGTCAGGCTCAGAGCAACAGCCCTCACAGCCCCTGCCCCACTACAACCCTTTGCTCACTATTGTTTATTTAACAAAAAGCACAGCATGTCCTGGAATCCATGGCTATAAAGTACAGGAATAAGAAGTAAACAAAAGAAACATTTATTGAACCCCTACTGTCTGCCAGAAGTCATGTAAAACAAATCATATGAAAAACTTCAATTCTTAATATCTCCCAAAGTCTGTCTAACTGGGAGTAGAAAGTGTGGAAAGATTCAATAACCATATGATTCAAATAATAGTTACAATAATGATATATATGGTAAAAGCAAACAAAGTACATATACACCTAGAAAAAAACAACTGGAAAGAAATACACCAGGGCTTCCCTGGTGGCTCAGTGGTTGAGAATCTGCCTGCCAATGCAGGGGACACGGTTTCGAGCCCTGGTCTGGGAGGATCCCACATGCCGCGGAGCAACTGGGCCCGTGAGCCACAACTACTGAGCCTGCGCGTCTGGAGCCCGTGCTCCGCAACAAGAGAGGCCGCGATAGTGAGAGGCCCGCGCACCACGATGAAGAGTGGCCCCCACTTGCCGCAACTAGAGAAAGCCCTTGCACAGAAACGAAAACCCAACACAGCCATAAATAAAAAAAAAAAAGATAGTAACCCTTATTAAAAAAAAAAAAAAAAAAAGAAATACACCAAATGCCAATACTGATCATATCAAGGTTTTCTCTCATAAGTAATTTTTAATTCTTTTCTATTCCCCATTTTCCCCCATTCTCCATTATGCATAACGTGGTCAAATATTAAAATGGCAGTTTAAGCCACGAAGAGATATTCAAGGCAGTAGTGCATGATGACTTGCCAATCAACAGTTAGAGGAGAGAAAGACCACGTACAGCTGGGACAGTCAAGGAAGCCTTGGTGTAAATGCAGAGATTTACGCAACTACTGAAGGGCTGTGAAGACAGATGCTGAATCTCTGTATGGCTTTATACATCTATGAATCTTTCCCTCATCTTTACAGTTGTTCATTTCTAGTTGTTAATGAACGTTTGTAAAACACAAATAAACGGAAAAGTAACTGTACATTTAATGAGTAATTACCATAACATACTAATTAGTATTAGTATACTAATAATATATGAATAATATGTAATTACCACAATGAGTAGGAGGGGGAGGTGGGAGTGACAAAGGAGACCAAGGTGCTGTCTCCTTCTTCAAAAGAGCTTGAGTTCAGTGAGGAACACAGAGGATAGGAGATGAGTGACATCTGGGAAGTATGTGTTATTAAGTGGTTCAAAATTTGAGCAAGTGAAATCTGGCACATCATGAAAGGCCTTGTAGACATGCTAAAGTGTTGGAACTTAATCATAAGTAATAAAAACTTATCAGAGTTTTCCAAGTAAAGGAAAATTATAAATGGATTCAGATCTGCTTTTTCTTCCTCCAAATAGTTCAAAACCAAGTGATGCTTTGAAATTAAATTCAGTGATACAGTGTTTTCTTTCTTTTGTGGAATCATGTATTCCTTAATTTAGACAATTTTCTTCATATTTGTATAGCCTTACATGTTAAAAATGAGATAATGTACATTAACTTTCTGAGGAGTGGTGTAAGTGGGAATCATGTTTAAAATGCATCATGTCACATGTATATTTTGTAGTAAATCATGAGGATGTTTAACTTGGCAAGACTTCTTACTAAACCTGAGTGGCATCTTATATGTTCTCATAAAGGACTCCGTGATCTGCTATGTTTGGTGCTCATTTTTTTCTGAAAGCACATTCTTGTGTATACCCTAGTAGGCTTTCTCTTTTACATTAAAGAAAGCTCCCAATCGAAATAATCAGATTTTAAACATTGCGGGCCACATTTTCAACGGAAGAACCCTGCTTGAGAAAGAACATATTTAGAAGAAGCAGGAAGTGTGGATGGATGAACACCATGGCCAATTAGAGGAGGAGGATTTGAGGCAAGGAACTGTCTTATCCGGAGAAAATACTCAGAACAATAACCATTACACATAGAGGCTTGTAGAAACCCAGAAAATTTAGCATCCACTGGCATTCCGCCTGAAGGTGAATTGCTGCAGAGCTCTGTTTCCTTGGAAACATGATATATTGACCTCTAAAATGGCAAAATTTATTTTGAGATATAAGACCAGAGTTTATAAATTGACATACTGACCAATCCAATGAATTCTTAAGACCATTGAATCTCAAATTTCATGTTGTTACCCACATTGGTGCATTAATTAATACTATGTCCCTTAGGCCATGTAGCACATAATATGAAATATAACAATCATCACTTCTGAGTGGTGAGTTGTCACATATTCGTTCTATCAAATTCTTTTTCTGTATTTTTTAACTATTTAAAAATTTTTATAAAGGAGATAGTGGAAATTTAGGCTAAACCTGTGAACTTATATAAAACAATCATTTCAGACTATTCTAGTTATATTTTAGAATGATGTCACTATTAGGGAAGAGATATTTAAGTGAAAATAATTATAATAATGTAATTTCTATTGAGTGTGGTGAGCATAATTTTATAACGAAAGCATATTTGAGTAAGTTTTGAAAGAAGGTGGGAAGAGACTTGTTTGCAGGTGTTTCAGGAACCATCAAAACCTGTTAATGGTGGACAGACTTTAATAAAAACTGTGGTAGTACAAAGAGAATTTGGAGGGCATTGTTTTAGATTATCAGTTCTAGGCTATTGAAATCAACTCTGAGTCACCTATTTTAGTTTTCCCCTATTACCAAATATTTTCTATAATCAGCTAGGTTGACTTTTATTTTATTAAAAGAAGTGTGCTTTCTAACTGGAGGTTGGCAGAAATAAAAGTACCAGAGACTAGATCTTATTATTTCCATAGTAATATTTCCTCCTTAGACCTATGACCTGAAAAGCTACTTATGAAGAAAAGGAAGTTTGGGTAGTTAAGGGTCTTCTTAACTATCCCACCGTGGTCTACCCACTTATTATTGCAGTTAGTATGAGGGTGGGAGACAGTAGCTTACACAGAATTATGCTTGGGCCTTGAAGAAGAATCAGAAAGCAAATTTGCAACCAAGAAACACAAGGTTTCTCTGTGGATTTCCCCTCCTGAGAGCCGTGATTCTGGTGTCAATTGTCATTTCCCTGGTAGAAATGGGTAGCAGAGCAGGTGGTCTTGATCTCAGCCCCCTCCTCACCAGGAGAGCCAAGGGCTCCTATACAGAGGCTTCTGGTCCACAGCTTGGAGACCCCCAAAAGCTGCCGAGTGTTTGGTTTAAATCCCGAGGGGATAAAGCAGCGTGCATGAAATTACAGTTTGTCATGCTGCTTACAAGTCACAGGCAGATTCTGAGAACTTTTCTTGATAAATGGTGTAGTCACACTCTGGGTCCTTCATAACCTTACTCAAGACTAGTTCACATTTAGTCTGCTTGCCTGGAGGTTTTCCTTGACCAAGTAGAATAGGCTCAGCTACTTAGTCAAGGCTGGTAAACAGCCAGGAGAAACTGGTGAGTGGTTTCCAATTATCCTGTGGAGGAATTTTACTCTTTCATTCATTCATATGGTTACCTTCAAGAGAACAGTGTGGGAATAAAGAAATGTGTAAGAGATACAAGAATGAAAGTCTCTCTTAAGAGAAAATGGCTCCCATGAGGGATTTGGCCACGTCTCTGCAGATTTTGGGTGCCCTTGCTTTTCAACTCTTTTGTTTATCGGTTGTAGTTTGTTCTAGTTGGAATCTCCTACCTGAAATGTGGACCTCATTCAGCCTTTGATATCTTGCTCTTGAATTGGGACTATATTTATAGGCTTTTGTTTTACAAAATTGTTTTTTGCAACGTATTTATAATGTTTATCATCTGATAGCTCTCACTTCACATAACATATGTATTATGGGACTATTTTGTATAGGTAAAATTGGGGGGACTGAATATAGTAAATGTCTTGATGTAACTTGATATTTAAATTTGAGCCACATAGATTGTTTCATAAAACTCATAATTACTTTTTATTTATCTGTTTTGTCATATTGATGTTTTAAATATTTTGTTTACTCAAAACAAAAATGTAATCTGTGTTTTTTTAATTTTTAAAAACTAGCATCTCAGTTTTCATTGCTTTCGATACAAATGTAATTCATACAAATCATATCTATATTTTGAAAACCTTTTTAGATTTCAAACCAAACAAAATCAAAACCTAAGAAACTAGAAAAAAGAAATGTAAATTTTATCAACAGGAAATTGTGTTTTGTCCTCACTGAGAAGCTCAGTTAAAGTATTTGAAGTGATATAAAATATGATATACATTTTAACTGATGAATCCTAGTTCCCGTAGACTGTACACAGCCATTACCAAAAATGAAACAAAACAACAGCAATACTTTAAAAAAAACCCTGCGGCATATTTAATGTTTTTTCTGCCACTACTACAGAAAAGAAAATGCCTCTAGTCACCACCCATTCTTTAGAACACATCTGCATGCAACCTCCAAAAGCCAGATAGTCTAATAATCTTACCAAAAATGGTATTTCTAGGGCTCATCTTTCCTTCATAGGAGAATTTTGTATTTCTTGGGAGTTAATGATTGAGTTTTTCTAGAGAAGTTATGCTTTTTGGTCATGTTCACATGAACAAAATCCAAGTTAGATTTTGAAATAACCATTTTTCATCTAATCGACAATCTGGGAGCTTACCAGACTCATGAGAAATTGTCTTAACAGTGAGAAGCTTCACACTCTCTTTATCGGACTGAGGTCTATTTGGAAAAGAAAACATTAAGTTAGCACCACAGTAATTAGCATTACATATCTGTGAAGGAAAGTAAACATGATACAAACAGAAAGAAGAAGATACACGTGCATATATATTTTTTTGTGTTTCTATGGCAAAACTTGTGTCTCTTCAAGTACAGACACATATACTTTTATAGCACTTTCATTTCTGGAATCAAGCCAATAAATCTCTGTTATTCTGTTACGGTGATGATCATCAGCTAAATTAAACATCAAGATGGGTCATGTAGGGACTTCCCTGGCGGTCCAGTGATTAAGACTCCGCGCTCCCAACGCAGGGGGCACAGGTTCGATCCCTGGTGGGGGAACTAACATCCCTCATGCCGAGCAGCACAGCCAAAAAGAAAAACAACAAAAAAACCACCTGTCATGAGGTCCATGTTGCACATGCCTCCACTTCTGAGTTGTGAGGGGAAGACAGAAATGTTTCCAAACCTTTTGGACTGGTCTGAGTTCTGGGTAATTCCTTTTCATGAGGTCGTGGACACTGCAGTATAGTGTCTGAACTGTCTATTTCAACAAGAGTTCCCACCTATCCCTTCTCAGACTCAAAATAGTTTCAAACCCCAATTCCTCTCCTTGGACATCTCAAGAACCTCTACTTTTAATTAAGAAGGGTAGGTGGCGTAGGGACATTATTCTTAAAGTTCACAACCCAATGAATATACAAAGACATCCACAAAAAGGCAGGCTACAAAGTCAGGTCAACACAGAAAACTTAACCACAGAATTTGGTTTTGACATTAAAATAGTTTGTCTCTTTGCAGCACCTTGATTGTAACAGTTGGTTGGATTGCTAACAACTGCTTTGTTTGTTTTAGTAACGTCAAAGCAAAATAACCATCTGTTGTTAAAGTAAAGCCACTCAGAGCTGTCTCAAGGTGCAGGCATGATTTTTCCCTAATTGTGAGAAGCATATTGAAAATTTCAATGGGAAAACTATTTTAAAACTCTAGCTATGTTTTTCTCTGATTTTTTTTGGCAACTTCTGATTTCTGATTTTACCACTTTACCCAAGCTTAAGAGCCACCTTCTCGTTCAGTTGTTGGAATTTCTCAGTTGAATTTCTCATACTTGAGAGCTCTCTGACAAATAGGTAGCCAAACCCCATACACTGTGCCTTCTACAAAATGCTTGAAAAACCCGAAGAAGAAGTATGAGTAGAGGATCAATACTTTCCCCTATATAAATGACAGGGTCAGAGCTTCTAGAAGAAAACAACGATGCAGCATTACTTACTGGTCATTTCCATTTTCAGGTGTGCCTAGAAGAGGAGGGAGTTGTTATTAGAGTTGTGAAGAGCTTGGCTGCAAAAAACCTGAGACCCCTGCCACTTTCTGCTCAAAGATGTCTCTAAAGCCAATTTTTAACTTTTCAGTCTCTCGCCCCATTCCCCGGCCCACTGACCATTTCCTCAGACGTGGTGACTACTCATTCCGCAGTCACAGCTTATACATTCATGGTATAGTCTCAACTAGGCCAACTCCACTGAACGTAGCTCTGGACTAATTTTAATCTTATAGTTTCGTATCACTGTGTGGAACTATTATCCATTATTGTACATCCCAGAGACACCAAAAAAGCTTTCAGTATCTCTGGAAACAAATTCTTCTCAGAGTATTGAATTACCTTCTTATAACAAAGAATAGAATTTTTGGCTTTTCTTTATATGTTGCTCTCTCTGGGGACCTAAATCTCTGTATTTGTGGTGAGCCATGATGTTGATATTGCTTCTAATTGCTTCTGAAGCCCACGGATTCAGCTTCTCAGAAGTGCCCTACAAAATGTCACTGAGCCTACTAACTGTAACTAATCTTTTGTCCGCTTTGCCAGGCTGTTCCACGAGGGCCGGTGGAAAGCAAGTCAGGCTTGTGAGAATGCAGAGTGATTCATTCTGCACAAGAGCATGGCCTCTCGGGAGCCGATCGTGCTGGTCAAACCTTGCATTAATCTGTGGCCTATCGGCAAAATATTTAATGTAATCACTTAAGGTCCTTGCTTTGTTCCGGATTTTGCTGTGATTTTATTCCATGACTCGGCTCCCATCTCTTGGATTTCCTTTCATCTCTAAGGTAGCTCTTGTCATCAGGATATGCCTTTTGAATATCATTCTCTTGACTTGGACCATCATTGTTTTATAAAGACCTTGATTTCCACGAAAATTTTGGCTACTTCTATTTCTGTCACCTTGGCTAAGTTACTCCAACATGAATCTTAATCCCTAGAATTTAATTCATGGCACGGTATGCTGTTCACCAACTAGATCTAACCTCATCTTCCCTACCGTCAGTAGGGTTTTAAAAACATTTAAAAATACCCATTATAACTGTTATGTATGATATCACCTGTGCTGCTCATAGCCCTGTTTCACAATGAGCAGATATTTTCTTGTTTGCCTGTTTTAATATTTTTTCTTAGAATACTGTAATATGGGTTCATTAGCAGATAGATGCATACCAGCAGACTACTTTCTGCATATATGCCATTGTTATTTGGGTTAAAGCTCACACTACTGTCAACATTATCCAGATAAGCTTAATTTCATACAGAAATCTCTGATTCATACTGGCTTCCAGAGATCAGAGTGGGTTTATGAATTTTCTGAACTTAATGAAGTCTCACCCACATACTTGAAGAGTGATTAACTCCAGGTGTTTAATGGTGCTAATTTAATGATAACAATACTGTGAATTCTGTTTGGAAAACAAAGTTGACAAATAGATTTGGCTAATTGTACAATTGCCCAACTTGGTTATAAACTATTTCATGTCTTCAGAATAACTCTCCATAGTGGTAGGAATTTCATACAGTTTTTCTGAATGATCCAGTTCACCTATAAAGTCCCCTTTAATAGAAAGTGTCAACTTTTCAAATAACTTATTTGCAAATCTTCCTATGCAAAGCAGTTTTTCAGTACAGGGTATTTTTACTAATGGATTTAGCCCACAATTTTTTTCCCTATCCTGTATACTCAACACCCACTGGCTTCAACTAGATTGGTTGAGTTCCCATAAAAGATAGGATTGGTGGTTTAGAAACTTAGAGACATTAAACTGATTTATAAAAATGCTATTTCCCCTCTGGAAACTGAGTGAGGAAGCATATTTCAGACTTTATTAAGAAGTTTATTCACTAACTCCCAGAGGGAAAGACATTGATTTGTTTTCTTCTTATTTTACAGCAAGAGCTAAAATGAGCACTGCTGTTTTCACCTCATTACTTTCCCTTGCACTGTCCTGCTCAGGCGCCAAACTGTCCGCGCCCTGCACAGTCAGGGATTGGCCTCAGGAACAGCATTCATTAGTGTCCTGGGGGCACATTGTCCATGGGGTAAACAAAGAAGAGCGTGGCTCATAAAAATGATTCATTTTTACTTTTTAACAGTATATGAGACTTAGGTAGAGTTCTGTTAGTGAACTGTTTAGAATTAAAGTGAGGAAAGGAAAGGTTCTACTTTACTAAAAATTACAAAATTTAACTCAACAAGCATATCATAAGGCTCTCTCTGCTATTTATTATGCACAATGCCATGTGAGTCATACGTAGTTTGTGACTTGCAGGGGTTGCCTGAAGTTATGGACTGAATGTTTGTGCCCCCCCTCAAAATTCATATGTTAAATCTTAATGCTCAATGTGATGGTATTAGGATACTGGGCCTTTGGAAAGTGATTAGGTCATGAGGGCAGAGTCCTTAGGAATGGCTTAGTGCCCTTATAAAAGAAAGCCCAGAGAATTCTCTTGTCCCTTCTGCCACATGAAGACACAGGCAGATCTGAAAACCAGGAGATTGCGCTCATGAGACGTCAAATCTGATGGCGCGTTGGTTGAACTTCTCAGCCTCGGGAACTGTGAGAAATAAATGTTTGTTGTTTAAGCCACCCAGTCTATGGCATTTTTGTTACAGCAGCCTAGACAGAATAAGATGTTTGACGTGCAGGGGAAGCAGGCTTATAGAGAAGTAACTATACTATAGTGTGATGAATACTGTCATTAAGTTCTGTGGAATTAGAAGTAACAGAACACTCCACTTTGCTTAAAGAGATGGGGTGTCGAAAAAATATGGATTAAGTTTGTTTTTCAGCTAGATCCTAATGGATAAGATGGAGATTAGGTGTGTTGTTATAAAAGTTAAGCAGGGGGCTGGACATTCTAAGAGAAGGAATAACATGGATGAAGCAGAACACATGGCACTACATTATACAACCAGGAAGGTGTCTGAAATGGAAAGATAGGTTGAAGTTTAAGATAACATAGGCGAGTTCCCGGGAACTGGAGGGGGATTCAGAGGAAGCATGAAATAAAATGAGAGCTCAAGTTCCTGGAACAGAAAAAAGACTGAATAAAGACCGAAAGAAATCTCAGTAAAATCGGGACTTTAGTTAATAATGTATCAATTTTGGTTACTTAATTGTGACAAATATACCATACTAACGTAAGATATTAATAATAAGGGTAGATGGGAACTCTCTACCTAT
This sequence comes from Balaenoptera borealis, assembly GCF_965194805.1. Taxonomy (NCBI): domain Eukaryota; kingdom Metazoa; phylum Chordata; class Mammalia; order Artiodactyla; family Balaenopteridae; genus Balaenoptera; species Balaenoptera borealis. The sequence goes on from NC_138861.1 coordinate 28,954,014, forward strand.
CTTCACAACTTTTCTGTAAATCTAAATCTATCCTAAAGTTTCAAAGTTTATTTAATAAAAGACTTTAAAATATAATGCCATTACGGGAATAATAAATATTCAAGAGGCAGGGAGAAGAAGATGAAGCAGCAAAAAGAAGAAAAAGGGCGAGGATGTAAAAGAAGGCAGTGTCACTTTAAATGAAAGAAGAAAGACTTTCCAAAGCTAATGGAGAGATTAAGGAGAATAATAAAGAACTGTTGGACTAGAATCCCTCTAAAAACTGCAACAGTGATCAACCCTGAGGACCTGGTTCAATTAGCAGAGCACACGGTTGTGGAAGACACCTTCATAGGAAGGAAGCTGTGCCTCCCAGGAGGGAAGTAAGTCACAAAACACTCTTCTTGAAATTATGGGTCCCAAAGTGAAATCCTTAGCGATACTTCCCTTTATTCTCTGTTACACGGAAATGGAACAAATCTTCGCTATAGCTAACGCATGTCATTTTATGCCTTCTTTACTACCATATTCCCCTGACCACCCACAAAACTAGGGCTTTTTCATTAAAAAAAATCTGTCCATATTCGATATTATCTGCCATTAGTAGTTAATTCCTACTCCTTACATTCACCAGCATTCAATGGATGTCTCTGCCCCTTTCCCTCCACCTCTGTGATCAAGCAATACAGCAGTTCTTTTCGGTGTATAATTCCTCTCTCCTCTTAAGAGGTTAAGTTCAAGTTTAGACTGAGCATGTATATTCTCCTTTTAGGAAAGCAAAATGAAACAAAACACTGTTACCTACCTGGGTCTGTCTTCCAGCACATTCGATACAAACCCACCAAAGCAAAGACTGAAAGTGTTATTGCAATCAAAGCAATAACCACAGGCAAAATAATACCTAAAAAGTATTGGAGACATTGTCAGTTAGAGTGGCTATTGAATTTCACAATAAATAGTTCATGAACTGAGGAAAAGCACTGTATGCTTCCTTTCTTCTTTAAACATCATTTTATTTAAAAGAAGTTTTTTTTTTTTTAAGTAAAGAAGATAATTATCTGATTCCTGGGTTTTACCCTAGTTGTCATTTCTGATGTATCCACTTGATGTCAGTCTTGTAGCCTTTCTGAAATAAAACTCCAAACCTAAGGAATACAGTTCCCACTTTCCTGGTGACTGAAGGAATGAGGAGATGGGAGACTGGTCAGGCAGAAGCTGTCCCCTATGGTCAGACCCATATTCACACTTTATATTCTTTACTACTTTATAGTGAAGTTACTAATACATAGCTTGGATGAAGGCAGTCAGAAGGCACAAACTTCCAATTATAAGATAAATAAGCACTAATGTATAATATGATAAACAGAATTAACACTGCTGTATGTTACATATGAAAGTTGTTAAGAGAGCAAATCCCAAGAGTTCTCATCACAAGAAAAAAAAATTTTCTATTTCTTTAATTTTGTATCCATATGAAGTGATGGATGTTCACTAACTTATTGTGATAAGTTTCATGATGTATGTAAGTCACATCATTATGCTGTACACCTAAAACTTATGCAGTGCTGTATGTCAATTATATCTCAATAAAACTGGAAGAAGAAGAAATATATATCCTCTACTGGTTCTAGTGGAAATGCTCTGGTCATAAAGCTGGCTTTTTAAAAAAAAATCATTAATATCTTTCTGTAAAAATATCTTAGGACTAAAAAGGCATACAATAACATAAGTGGATATAGATGGATATCATGGTGGAACAATATGGTCCAAGAAAGATAAGCATGTGTGTAATTGTGAATGTCTGCTTGGGGGAGTGGTGTTGCTACAGTAAACTAGGGTGAGTTTTTCCTGTTCTCATTAAAAGAAGGGTTTTGCTGTTTGTTTGTTTTAGCATCTGCCTTCTTTTCTGACAGTCATTTCCCAGGTTAAAACAAGAATGAAGAAAGGAAAAAGCTGTCATAGGGATATAAGTAGAGATATAGATGTTACAGTTACTATTTAGTTAGGTGTTCTCATCTGCTGGCATATGTACTCCTTATATTTACCGGGGGTTGAGAATAGTTAGGAGATTCATTTGTAGGGTGGGTTACACTTCACTGTTATGGTTAAATATTTGTTTTAAGTAAGTTCTGCTGGGTTCATATTAGACCTTACATGAGATCATTAGTGCCTCCCAAAATGAAGATGGCATGAATCAGCAGCTCAATAAGTGCAATATGCTGACTTACTGAATGGAATGACTTTACCTGAACCTAAGATAATCTTTTATCATCACAGCTTCATATATATTCATCTTATTCTTAATTTTCAGGGAAATTAATGAATATTCTCTATTCAGTCCTAGCATAAACAGTGGCTGACATATATATGTTTTTGCTAAAATAGAACTTTTCTTAAAAGGCCATTTTTAACATTAAGATAAAGCTTTGTAAAGGTGAAAATTCATTTTTATGGAGATCTCTGCCCATGCACTTTGGCTTATCAGAGATTAGTCCCATCAATTCACCTTGACCCCTGGTGGTAGCTGCTTAGCACTAAGGTAAGAAAAAAAAAAAAAATCCCCAAAGTGTATTTATTAAAACCAGACTCAATGGGAGGAAACTTTCAAAGCAGGTGGCAATTATATAGGATTATAATGGGATTGCAGGTTCAGTAAAGTTGAGAAAAGGCTGTCTATAGTTGAATCCCTTCCCTTATTGGTAACATTCAAACTTTCTGCAGTTCTACTGCCTTGAATGAAGATGCACGTATTACTCACTGGAATAAGAGGGGTTGGTTGAAGAAGAGCTTGCATTTTTTGCGTTCTCAGTGCCTATTATTTTAAGAAAGAAAAAAAGTCACCTTTGGTTAATGTGTGCCAATTCTCACAAACCTCCCCCCACCTCCCCACTCCCTGTTTAGGTAAGCCTCTGTGATTTATAGGTATGAAGCTTGGAGTGAAAACATTTTATCTCATTCTGAAAGAGTTCTGTTTTATGACTCAAGATTGGTAGGGAGTTAATGTATACAATCTGATGAGTTTGGACACATGCGTATACCCATGAAACCATCCCCACAATCAAGGTAATAGACAAGAGTCATCACCTCCAGAAGTTTCCTCATGTCCCCTCCCTTTTTTGAGGATGTGCAGTTTTGTTGTGTATAAATTATACCTCAATAAGCTGTTTTTTAAGTTGGTGAGGTTTTCTTGGCGAGGAGGGGTCAGGCGAAGCAAGCTTCCACTCATACACACAGAAGTCATACCTTGAGACTGGGAGATGTTTTCCAGAATTGTTACTGATATTGAGGATAATGTAGGGATTCTGGAAGGTGATGCATCTGGTTGTAGAGTGTTAACTGTAGGAAAATGATAAATTTAGCGTCAGATGATAGTATTTGCTCTTCTTACTGGATTTCTTTGCAGATTCAAACAATTTGCATTTCTGATGATCTGTAAAAACTGCTTATTGTTGAATAATGGGATACATACAATTATACATTAAATCATGAGTTCATTCTATCTCCTCCTGTAGAGATAATTAAATTTGGAATGAGAAAACCTGGGTGTTAGTATTATATCTTCAAGAACTGGCCAAAAAAACTTGAGCAAGTTTCTCATCTTAGGCTACAGACTGTATCACCTACTGCATGAAGTTCTGCATCCCATAAGAATGCAAATCAATGCAAAAGTATTAGTCACATTTTAGATATTACAACTTTGAGCGATAGTGATTTTTTTCACTATAAATACTTAAAATGGACATAAATACACAGGACTTCAGATTTTATAATGTTTCTTAGTGGTCAAAGAGAAAGATTGCAATTGAGGCTTTGGTTGGAAGAACTGGAGAAAAAAATAATAGAAGATCCCTTCATTTTTATATCAGCAGTGATTTACACTTGTATGCCTTTTCTAGAGTAACTGCTGCTTGGATGCATTTCCACCACTGTCCATGCTCTTTTTACCATGGCAAATGTTAATTTTAAATTATTATTATTTGTTTGCATAAGTCAACATTTGCCATCTTTAGTCAGAAGGACTAAAACAAAAATAAATAAATAAAAATTTATTATTCAAAACCCATAAATCTCAATAAATTTCAAGGAAACATAGATAATTATATGTTTTATAAGTGTACAACATTTATTCTTGTGAATCTGTAATAAAAAGTAATTTGTATTTTGAACATTTTTTGAAAAATAATTCTCTTTTTCTTGAAATATGAAGTAATATCTTTCAATCACACCTGTTTGCCTTGTCTCTACACTGAATTGCAAGTTCCTGGAGTGTGAGGGCTGTAATTCCCACCATCCACCACACGAAGCTCTGACCACAGTGGGTATGCAGTAAGATGTAGCTGACTGCTTGGATAAACTAAGAGGAACTTCTTACAATTATGGCCCCCTTAGGAGTGTGAAGGCCATGCATAATTGCATGAAAGAAATTGGTATTGCCTATGACTGCCTTGGATCTTTCCCTCTTTGTCACCCACAGCCCAGCACACACTGCATGCTTATGCATTTTTGACATTTGTGGGGGGAGAATAATGTTAAGAGTCTGTTCTTGCCATGCAAGAGATCTGTGGGAGGAAGCTAGATATATGCCCGTAAGAACAAAGAAAAATGTCAGGCTCGTGCACTGAGCAGGCAGAAAAAGGAATCTTAAATACAAGAGTGGGAACTAGCTCAAACCTCGGTACTTAGTTGCTTTTTCCAGTGTCAAGTGTTCTAGTGAGGATGAATGCTCTTTTGGTTGTGTTGATAGAGAATGAGATGGCTGATTAAATAACCAATGGCATTAATTCCCCTGGGATTTCCCAAGGGTTAATTTTCAAGACTCCACATTCTACCTTATTACCTTCTCATAGACAAGCTAAGTGGCGGCTACAGTTCTGAGTATAATCTATCTGGTTCAGATGAAACTCCAAGCTTTCCTCCTTAAAAGGTTAAAACGTGTTGACTGTCCAGTGCCATTATTGCTAACGACCCACAGGGAGGCAACAGAATTAACCCTTCTTAAAAGAGGATTTGTTGGCTCCTTGAACAAAGACTTTTTTTTTTTTCTTTTAACCGCAAACTTTAGTTAATAAATCATTTCTGAAACCAGCACACATGCACACACACACACGTACACACACTTCACCTCTATTACATTGAATGATTTCTGGTGTTTTCTAGTCTCTTTTACTTCATTTAAAAAAATACTAGTCATGACCCACTAATGGGAATTAACTGACAGTTTGAGAAACCCTGTCCATTAGCGTGATCATATTGATGAAATTACAGGTCTTGGCTGAATTCATAAATTGTGAGTTTAATGTAATTCTTCCTGCAATTAAGATGGAGCCATGGTATGTTCAGAGCTTATGATTTCTGTGGATTTCATTGAGACTCTATTATGCCACGTTACTACTAAAGCGGCATCAGCAGAGGAGGTACAGGAGAGGTACAGTGGATGGTTGAGAGCATGATTCTGAAGACTGAGTATGTGGGCTCAAATCTGACTCTAGCACTTATTTGCTGTGGAATCTTAGGCAAGGCACTTAAACTCTTTGTGTCTGAGTTTCCACATCTACAAATGGTGATTATAATTTTTCTACATCATAGTGTTGTGAAAATTAAATGAGTAAAAATAAATTTAAATTGCTTAGAAGTGTTGATACTGATATGTTTATAACATATATAATTACTATAAAATTATGTTAATTTATATTATATTAATATATTACTTTATAATAATATCCTATTGTTATATTGTGATTAGGCACCTACAGAGTTGTGTCTTTCAACCAAAGTCAATTTATCTAATTTTCTCAGATATTCTAAGTGTAAAGCTATATGACTCTTCAGACACTTACATGTTTTCAGAAGCTTCTTTGCTCTGGTCAGGAACTGGAGAAACTGGAGTATAGGTGATCTTAGATGACATCAGTTTGCTCTTAGACCTTGACTTTTGGTGACTGTAATGATTATTGAATTGCAGATATGGTATGTTATGACTTAAATTTAGTTTGCAAACTTCAGGCCAGAAATTGGAGTAGGCTGTTTGAGGCAGAGACCTCAGAACAAAGTCTGTTGTAATAAAGAGACTTGCGGAACCAAGTCTATTGTAATAATGCGTACCCAAATTTACCCTATGGGTTAGTCTCCAAAATTTACAAACAGCTCATGAGGCTTAATATCCTCAAAACAAACAACCCAATCAAAAAATGGGCAGAAGACCTAAACAGACAATTCTCCAAAGAAGACATACAGATGGCCAAGAGGCACATGAAAAGATGGTCAACATCACTAATTATTAGAGAAATGCAAATCAAAACTACAATGAGATATCACCTCGCACCAGTTAGAATGACCATCATCAAAAAACCCACAAACAATAAATACTGGAGAGGGTGTGGAGAGAAGGGAACCCTCCTACACTGTTGGTGGGAATGTAAATTGGTGCAGCCACTATGGAGAACAGTATGGAGGTTCCTTAAAAAACTAAAAATAGAGCTACGATATGACCATGCAATCCCACTCTTGGGCGTATATCTGGAGAAAAACATGGTCCAAAAGGATACATGCACCCCAATGTTCATTGCAGCACTGTTTATAATTGCCAAGACATGAAAGCAACCTAAATGCCCCTCGATAGAGGAATGCATAAAGAAGATGTGGTATATATATATATATATATATATATATACACACACACACACACACATACACATACAATGGAATATTACTCAGCCATTAAAAAGAATGAAAACAATGCCATTCACAGCAACATGGATGGACCTAGAGATTCTCATACTGAGTGAAGTAAGTCAGACAGAGAAAGAGAAATATCGTATGATATCCCTTATATGCGGAATCTAAAAAGAAATGATACAAATGAACTTATTTACAAAACAGAAACAGACTCACAGACTTAGAGAACGAACTTATGGTTACCGGGGGGGGAAATGGGGGGAAGGGATAGTCAGGGAGTTTGGGATCGACATGTACACACTGCTATATTTAAAATGGATAACCAACAAGGGCCTACTCTATGGCACAGGGAACTCTGCTCAATGTTATGTGGCAGCCTGGATGGGAGGGGAGTTTGGGAGAGAATGGATACATGTATATGTATGGCTGAGTCCCTTTGCTGTGCACCTGAAACTATCACAACATTGTTAATTGGCTATACTCCAATATAAAGTAAAAAGTTAAAAAAAACAAAAAACGAATTTACCCTATTGCCATCTGACCGTGGAACACATTTGGCTCTTGCTGTAAACCAATTACTAGATAAATCATTGGAAGTTTTAAAGACAGAAGACCTTATTGATGTCCCAGGGTACCTCTGGTGGTTATGAGAATGCACCTCATGGAAGGTGAACTACAGTGTAATTGACCGAGGTTCCCCACCTGCTCTCTGAATTCCATCATTGTGTTTGTGCTGATGCCATACCTCCTGCAGGCTGCTCCCAGCCAGTGATTGAGCCTGGCAAGGATATGAAAGCAGGTCTGCTCCTGGGAACCAGGGGTTTCTCTGAGGAGGGACTTGAGCTGGAGGAGTCCCTGATGGCCTTCTCAAACCTTCCTTAAAGGAAAGCATATCATACACAGATATTAACAGGAGAAAAAGTGTGAGAGGCAGTAGAGGATAAAATATTCTAGTGTGAGAAAGAAAATAAAACTGTGTGTTCTATTTTCATTTCACCATGTTTCCTATACTTCTTTTTGATATGTGTGCATCTGATATGTGTCTGAGGGGCTAAATTCAATTGAACGGAATGCTTATTCATTTTTTTCATTATTTATAAATAATTGGAACTGGTCTCTAACTGCAAATTGATGGATTCATGTCTCACTTTTAAAAAGAACTTTCCAGCATTTGTCACAATAACTCATTCACTCCTCCTTAACACATTTTCTTCACGTGGCTCCAGTAGAGCACACACTGCTGGTTTTTCTCCTACCTTAAGTCTTATTCTTCTCAGTCTCCTTGGCTGGTTTCATCTCTTCTTTCTGACTCAGTCTTGGAGGGCCCCAGAATGTAGTCCTTCGTCCTCATCTCTAACTACACTAATTTCATTGGTGATTTCAGTCAATTTCAAGGTTTAAATAGAATATCAGTGCAAATGATCTCCTAATTTATACTTCCAGCCTAGACCTCTTTCCTAAATTTCAGATTCATAATAATGGCAAATAATAAAAATCTGAAACTCAACATGTCCAAACTTGAATTTCTGCTCTATCTGCAGCCTTTCTATCTTAGCTGATGGCAGATATTCCTTCCAATTGCTCAGGCCAAAAGCCTCAGAGTTATTTTTGATTCATCTTTTTCTATACTATTCCAAAGGCAGTCATCAAGAATATCTATAGGCTCCACCTCCAAAATATATTCAGAATTTGGAGATTGCATGCCACCCTATGACCCTATGACCACCCTGGTCCAAGCTACCATCATTTCTCTCCTCGAAAATTTGCAAAAGATAATCTTGCTTCATTTGACAGTCTCTCCTCAGCAATCAGAGTTATACTTATAAAACATGAGTCAGATCATGTCACCCCTCTGTTCAAAATCCCCAGTGTTTTTCCATTCCACTTACAGAAAAAGTCACAGTCCTTGAAATAGCCCATCAAATCTTAGCTAATCTGCCTGGTATATCCCCTGCCTTTCTCCCTGCCCTGTTTCTTTAACACACCAGTCCTCTCCTCAAGTTGTAGCTCTGTTTAGATGCTCTTCCCCCATGTATTAGGGGGCTCACTTCCTTCTTGTATTTTCTCAAACCTTTTTTATGACTTATCTTGACCACTTTTTCAATACTGAAAATGGTCCCCACCTCTCCAGCACTCGTAATCCCTCCCTTCTACACTGTTCTACATCTTCTCTTTCTCATAGCACTTATCACCTCCCACCTTGCTTTACAATTTGGTTAATTAATACATGTATTGATTATAGTTTGTCTATACTTATACTAGAATATAAGATCCTCGAGGGCAAGAATCTTTATTTTGCTCACTGATATTTCCCAAACGCTAGAGCAGTGTGTACAAGTAGCGACCGTAAGTTTTGCTGAATGGACAAACAAATTTTTTGGCAGCAGACGTGACTACTGTTGAGGAGGAAGTGAATTCATGTGTTTTCCTTTTTTGCCTTAATATTAGGATGGGTACTTATTTAAAATCATTTTCATTAATTTTTTTCATTCATTCTGAAGTAATAGAAAAAAATAGACACCTACTCTGGGTCCAACAGTAGATGCTGAAGGAAATACAACAGAGTACATGAGATAGTTATTTCATTTAAGGAGCTCTCACAGGGAAGGTGAACAGCACAAAGTTGACAGATGTGAAAAAAAACAAAACAGTATGTCAGGGATTAAAATAAGAGATACCATGTTATTGTTAATTGAATTTTACTTATAAATTAATTCTTAACAGAAAGAATTAGAGGTGCTTAAGCAATGATATAGGCCATAAGATGAATGAAATAAAAATGAGAAATCAGAACAAAGGAAAATGGAAGAAACAAATAAGCTCCTCCTAAGAGTTAGTACCAAGCATCAATACGGTTGCTGGTGTTGGCCATAAGAATTGATTCTGAGCATGCTGACACTCAGGGAAAGGGAGCATGGTTTACTCTAGGCTTTCATTATCAGAGTGGAAAATGATCTATTATATAAGTAAGTGGCACATCAGCGGTCCAGTCAATAAATGCTATGAGGATGGTTGGTCCCATTCTCTGTTTTGGGAGGGGAATATGCTGGTATGATCCCTGAGGTCTCTTCTAGCTTTAAGATTTAGATTCTTGTCAGGGTTCCTTTCAATTCAGATTTTGTCATAGCTAGTCTGCATTTTCGCTTTTAACGGGATCCCCCCATCTATGTAATGGGCAAAATGACAAAAGGAAACTTTTCTGCCTTCACGTGATAAAAATTAATTTCTGCTCTCATCAGACCTGACCTTTCTGACCTAGCTGTACACTTCAAGCTATGCAAAAACAATTTTTATCTCAAAGTTCTTTCACTTTGCTTTGGGCCATCAGCATAACTAACCAGAAGTAATAGGATCCCCTAACCCAGTAATAACTGTGATTAGAGATTTGTTTACTTTAGGTAACTCTGTAGAAATATATGTTGAAGAAGGAGGGCATATTTTTCTTTTGTGATTTAATATAAATAGTTATTAACTTCCAGAAAATTATATACAGTGCACAAAGAATAAATGGGGCACTGTGCTAATTACTTCCATATGTGCTAACTCACCTTATTCTTAAACATTTTTATTATGTGCTTTAAAGATGAGAGATACTGTGGCTCACAGAGATAAGGTAACATGTCTGACAATAAGTAGAAGGGCTAAGACATAAGCCAAGTATGACTCAAAACCCTATCGGTTTCCTCTCCATTATGCCATGCAACCAACAGATTTCAAGTGAGTTGAGTTCATCTTACTTGTTAATGGCATCATTATCAATGAGACCAGCGAAATTTTTTTCTCAGCATTCTGAAAGTTTTAGAATGTTCTCATCTCCCTCCCAAAATATATACATCATCTTACCTTAAATTCACGATTTGGATAGTACGACCTGAAAACACTGAGAAGCTTTTCAATATGTAACTCTTCCTGTGCCATATGCTTTCTGAGAATGTGAGCGTAAGCGATCCAAAACATGGACATGAAAATATTAAAAAGGACTTTATTTTCAAGTCATGGGACACTATGTGCCAGGCATTGTTCTAAGTGTTTTACACTCACTATTGTATTAATAATATTTTCATTTCATAAAGTGGAAACTGAAGCCCAGAGAGTTTAAGTAATTTGCCCAAAGTCACACAGAGCTGGGGTTTGAATGCACACTCTAGACTCTGTTCTGTCAACCACAGTTCTGTGCTGCCTAAGCAGCTCCTCAGTCGGAATGAGTTATAAGTGCATGCCTCTTATTTTTGTTACATGAAATATTATCTATTTCAATTTCGGCTCCAATCGAGAAGGTATTCTTCCTACCAAGGCAAACTAAACACCTCCTTCCTTCAGTAGGCCAAACCAGACTCTGCATATACACACAAGCAGACAGAATTATTCCTAGTGTATTAAATAAAGCACATTGTAGAGCTCATTGGAAGAGCTCACACCCTTAGCAATATCATTGAAATGTGTTGGTTCTTAAAGTGAGTGTTGGCTAGCTAATCAGTTGAGACTGTGAGTTTTTATGACCTTTCAGTGTAGACTAGAGAGCCACAAGAACAGGGTCGAGCACTTCTCAGTTATCAGATCCCTGAACTAGAGGAGAACTCACATAGCCATACCTAGATTTATAGATTCATACAATTTCCTAAGTGGAAGTTTATGCCAGACCCTATCACATAAATATTTATATATTTTGCATTCCATAACTGAGTTGTTTTATTCTCAACTAATTTTCAAACAGCATAAAATTTCCAAGTTAATAAAAACAACTCTGGATATCACTTCGCTATGGGTATATTAATAGTTTGAGTGCGTTCTACCTGAACAATAGTATTAAGATTCTGTCATTCAAAGTTCGAACATTCAGGTAAGTAATCCTCTGTATAAAAATAATTCATGCTTCACATGATATAAATTCCGAGAGATGAGTAACCAATCCCAGGCATTACGTAAGATGTCAAGCATAATGAATGAACCAAGACACAGCATCCTCTTTTCCAAAGGCCAGTAGTCAGTTTTGATGGGACTTTTGTCTGTACTGGCTTCTGATTTTCCATCAAAATTAATGTCTACAATGCAACTGAGGTCCTGAAACACAGTTGAGAAAGTAAAGAAGATGGGTACAATGAGAACTTTCACAAGCTGCGCCGGTGACTATGAGAATGTTGTTGTGGTGATTAGTTTTATGTGTCAACTAGACTTGGCCATGGGGTTCTCAGATATTTGGTCAAGCATTATTCTGGGTGTGCCTGTGAATGTGTTTTTTGGATGAGATTAACATTCAGATCAGTAGACTGAGTGAAATAGATTACCCTCCATTAGGGTGGCTCTTATCCAATCAGTTGAAGGTCTGTATAGAACAGAAAGCCTCCCTGGAGTAAGAAGAACTCTTTCTGTCGGATTGCCTTGAGCTGGGATATCAGTGTTTCCTTGCCTTTGAACTGAGATATTGGCTCTTCTTGTGTGTTGAGCTTGCCAGCTTTCAGATTGGAACTTACACCATTTGCTCTCCTGGTCCTCAGCCCTTTGGACTGAGCCTAGAACTATACCATCCATTCTCCTATCTTTCCAGCCCTCTAGTTTGCCAACTGAGATCTTAGGACTTCTCAGACTCTGTAATGCATGAGCCAATTCTTCACAATCAATCTCTTTAGAGATTTCCATGCATATATACAAATACATATATATATATATATATATATTTTTTGTTGTTCTGTTTCTCTGGAAAACCCTGACAAATATAGTTGTATTTTCGGAAAGTTAAGGGCAGATGGTTTATTCCTTTCCCAATACTCTGAGGCATATTGTTCCATTTTTCTCTGGAGCTGAGGTCTCTTATCAAAGAAATCAAGAGGTTCATTTTCAAGGACAAGTTATTAGCTCTGCCTGTCTGTGAGAAAATGATAAGGCTAAAGAAAAGTGAATTCCATCATTGCTTTAAATTGTTGCAATGGCCACATGATGGCTGCATACATCTCTGGGGAATAAACAGTCTTTCATCACTTTTTAGTGGGTCTTTCTATCTCCTCATTAGCTCTGAATTCAGAGCTAAAAAAATGAGTAGGTAGAAAAATCTGGCAGCTAGAAGGTCGCTTTTTTCATGAACCTCTTCCTCATCTTTCTTAAACTGCTCTTTCCCACCCAATGTATACCACAACAACAGCTAAAGGGAAAAAAATCTCTTCCTCCTCTGATCTTAACATAAGGTTATCTGAGGCTCATCTATGACACATCACTTTATACCTGCATGACTGCTGGAGTCATTATAGTTATTTATAATATTGACCGGTCTTTAGTAACCCTTAATGGCAGGCTCCATGTAACACTCAAACTCTTAGCTAGTGTTATGTGTGCTGGAGCAGAACAAATATTTATTGAATGCCTCAGTTAGTGGTGATTGGTTGAATATACCATCCTGTATATTTGGCAGGGGATTATACAAAATTTGGAGTCTCAACAGGTATGTTACAGTGGTCAGGTGAAGTTTGACTTTCCCCCATGCTTTAGATATTGGGCATGAATTCCTCATGCTTAGCATTGTTAAACTCAGTTGTCCATTCATACTACCTTTGCTCTGTTGAATGGAACGAATGGACATGTCTTCTGACTTTGATTGATCATTTCCATCTAACTATGACTATCTTTCTTTTATCTTTATTACGTAAAATTGAATGTCATATCTATGTATAATTGCTTATAATTCACATTTTATATATAGTTGCCTTACTTATCCTGAATTCCAATAAAAGATCCTACGTAAAACAATCAACAATTTCTAGATCCTTAAAAATAGTTTTTGAAGAGAGTGGTAAAAACATAATTTTTCAAGGAAATTAAAGTCAGATGCATAATCTGAAAGAAAATATCAAACATGAGAACTCAGTATGTTCTAGTCAAAGATTAAATGTATATTTAGCTCATATTTATGGAAGGAAGCAGTACTAATAATTCTGTGGGCAAGAAGTCTACCTCAACTTTACCTAAAAGAGAAATGCTAATTATTTTAAGGAAGATGCCTCTCCTTGATCATATGAGTGAATATATGTGAATTTTTTTGAGTGTATCTGGATTTAGTCTTTAGCCAAAACATACATCTGAAGTTTGAGACTGACTTTTCTACAGCTGATAGAATCAGCCTCATTTCTTTCTAGTCTGCTATTCAAATCAATGGTTTGTCTATTATTTGTTTTAGGAGAATTAGTTTCCGTAATTCAAAATTAAAGTCTAAATGGGCTTTTTATTACATTTAAAAATCAATTATAGTTAAAGTTGGCATTGTGTAAATACCATTATTTTAAACAAAATAAAAGATGCTTCAGTCTCCCCTTAAAATGAGCTGACACTTTGTCAGCTTCCCAATTGTCTTTCATCTGTAACTTCTCCTTGATAACCAATCCATGAAGCGGGGGGGGGGGGGACAGGACTTCTCCAGAACAGTGCAAAGCATCAGCCAACGTAAAGCTACCCTCTTTGCCTGGATGTACTATTTTTATGCTTTGTTTTGCTTTGTTTTTCCCAATGTTTTTTCTGTTGCATTTCTAGACTATGTAGATGGAAATAAGAATAAAAAATATGGCGATAAGGTGAAATAGAGAGAGTTAACAGTATAAAAATAACTTCTTTATTCATTTGATGTATTATGTAGAAGATAAATAATGAAAAGTTAAAAGCATAATGATTTCCATTTCTAATTCTTTGAAGGTAGACTATGATGATTATTTAGGACATTTGCTGTGAAAATGTTATCAGAGTCAATCATAATTTCCATGGCTTTATTTTTCCAATTTTTAAAAAAGTTACATGATCTTACAAGTTTATTTCATGTATTTCTCATTTTATATATACCAAAGGTGGTTATTATTGAGAACCTAAGAGATTTGTCATTTATATAAGTACCAGGTAGGATGTAGGAAGATAAAAATCCCCCAAACAATTATAATTTCAAAACAACAGGAAGATTCAACATTATCATTTTCCTCTGCCCAGTAATCTTTTTCAATTTCTGTTGCTCCATCATCCAGAATTTATTCAGTTTAAAACTAAGGATGGCAAAGCATGAGCACTCCTTGAAGTGATAACATTTTAGGTTGTTAACTGTGGGTTATAACATCATCTCTTCAGATGCCAGGACCAGGCTTTGTTAGAAAGTAGAGAAGACAGCAAACACACACTCTATACTTCTGAGAGAGGGCAAGCTGACCACAGAAACAGACCAGGAACAGTAGGTTCTGAGCAGAGGAAAATTCCACAGGCTTTATGCATTTACCAGAACTGGTTCCACTCATCCCAGCCCCAGAGCACTGAGGCACATCATTGTGTATTCTCTGGGACTGCATTTTTTTAACACAAGGTTTCCTAAATGTTTTAGTTGCCATGTAATGTTTTCCTTTGTACTATTTCACCCTGTCCTCAGACCGATTGATCTACTTTGTCTCTTTCTTGGGATTTTACCCAGGAATATTTTCAGAGAAAGAAAATTAACTTACCTGGTGTTTCTGTGGCTTTGATTGAACTCTGAATCTCAGCTTTAGAGGAAAGAAAAGAAAATTGCTAAAATTAAATGTTGAATATCAAATGTACTCTCACAATTGTTCCAGGTGGTAAATGGATATAGATCTTAGCTCATTTCTGATTTACTTTCATCAAGTCATAAAATCAAGAGGCTTCCTGATTAGAGGAAACTTCAGAGCAGGGGTCAGCCAACTTTTTCGTAAAGAGCCAAATAGTATTTTAAGCTTTGTGGGTCATAAATCTCTAGTGACTATTCAACTTTGCCATTGTAGTGTGAATGCAGCTATACATAATACCTAAAGAATATGTATGGCTGTATTCCCATTAAACTTTATTTACAAAAACAGGTGTGGGTCTGGATTGGCCTGTGAGCTGTATTTTGCTGAATCCTCTTTTGGAGCACCGAGTACAACCCCACATCTTGAATACGCCTAGATAACCCAGACAACTATAGAAACTTTGGCAGGTACTTCATGAGTGGCACTGCCATGTGTCATATTCCTACTAAGATACTGTGCATCTCCTGACCTGAGGAAGATTCAGAACGGTTCATACAGATTCCTCTGAAACTTAGGGAATTCCTCTAAAGTAAATATAGTTCAGAAGAGCTTCTACAAATAAAATTACCTGAGAGAATCATAATCAAAGATCACTTCAACAACCTGGAGTGTTGGCACCATGAACCAAGATTTGCCAAATGAAAAAATATAGAAAAAAATTGAAACAAATAGAAGCCCAATAATGATAGTTTAAAAATATTCACTTGCTTCCTTTGTATTTTCACTTGACTGTCTCACCAGCATCTCAAATTTAACATGCCTGAAACAGAACTCTTTTTTATTGAAGTATAGTTGATTTATAATGTTGTGTTAATATCAGGTGTACAGCACAGTGATAGTAATTCAGTATATATATATATATATATATATATATATATATATATATATTCTTTTTATTCTTTTTCAGATTTTTTCCCCTTATATGTTATTACAAAATATTGAGTATAATTCCCTGTGCTATATAGTAAGTCCCTGTTGGTTGTCTATTTTACATACAGTAATATGTATATGTTAATCCCAAACTCCTAATTTATCTCCCTCACTTCCCCTTTGGTAGCCGTAAGTTTGTTCTCTATGTCTGTGGGTCTATTCGTGTTTTGTAAATAAGTTCATCTGTATCTTTTTGTTTTAGATTCCACATATAAGCAATAGTATAATATTAGACTTTCCCTGTCACACTTACTTCACTTAGCATGATAATCTCTAGGTCCATCCATGTTTCTGCAAATGGCATTATTTCATTCTTTTTTATGGCTGAGTAATATTCCATTGTATCTATATACCACATCTTCTTTATCCATTCATAACTCTTGACTAGTATCCTCAAACCCACCTCCCCCCTCACCATCTTAGATCAAACCATGGTACAACTGTCTCCCAGGTGCACAAGCCAAAAACTAGTGGCCTTTCTTATTCACTTCTTTTTCTCACCCCATCAGCTCTAGCTTCAAAATATATTCCAAATATGTCTCACCATTCAATTGAATACTGTTCATCTAGCACCTATATCTGTCCCCTTAGTACCTGCAATAGCCACCTAGAAAAATCTTTTGAAATTTGAATTTGGCTGCTCCAAGGGCGCCTTATTCTTCTCCTCACTACAGCTGGCAATTCTTCATAGGACATGGCTCCTGCCTTGCTCCTCAATTCACTCCAGCTGTTTCGCCCTGCTGGGCATCTCTGTGGTACATCAATGTGCCAGGGCTCCTCGTGCCTCAGGTGTCCCTGCTTGCTCTTCTCTAGCCTCAGTGTTGCCCTCTCAGGCCTACACTGGCTCCTTCCCACCCTTCAGGATTCTGCTCAGGTTTCACCATTCAGAGAAGTCTTCTCCAGCCACCTTATCTAACGTTGTATACATTTCCCTCCACGCTAGCCCCCCACTCTGCCTCATCTGCTCAACAGTACTTTTATCACTCCAGGGACATTGATTTTTTTAAAAATATGTTTGTTGTCAGTTAGAATGTAACTCCAGGAAGACAAAGATTTCTTGTTTTACTCAGAGCCGTAATCGCAGAGCCTACTACCAGGTCTCTGATAAAATTATAAGGAATGAACGAAGAACAATAGAAAGTAATAATAATAAAACTAATTCTACCTCTTTGAATTTAAGTTTTAAGAGAAAATGAATGTCTTACTTAATATTCCTGCTTGGATAATTATAGCTACTATTTTTCAAGCAACTCTTATGATCAGTTCCATATATTAATTGCTGATGTCTACAAGAAAGACGTTATTATTTCCATGTTGCAGACCTGCAAATATTAGTTGAAAGCAGCGAAACTGCTTTCTCAAAGGGAGGACCGTGATTATAATTCAGGTCTGTTGGTTCTACGGTCCATTCTCTTTTACTCAAAGAGACAGCTTTTCCTTCCACTAAACTGTTCTGAGTGGAAAGCTTATGTAATTAATTCCTACTTTTGATAACTAGTTAAAATACTCTTGAACATGGCGTAATGTTGTATTTGAAAGTTGCAGTTAAAATATTTATCAGCTGCCAGAGGATTAGAATACAAATGAAATCAAAACCTTTTGTTCCTCCTGCTTTTAATATCAGGTCATAACCTTCTTGCTGATAGACTTTAGAGAGAATGAAAAATTTTTAAACTCATATCAGACAAAACCTTCTGACTATCCTTTTTTGCATTTTTTTCATCCTTCAAAAATGCATAATGAGAAAATGGACTTGGGGACACAGGGAGGGGGAATGGTAAGCTGGGACCAAGTGAGAGAGTGGCATGGACATATATACACTACCAAATGTAAAATAGCTGGTGAGAAGCAGCCGCATAGCACAGGGAGATCAGCTCGGTGCTTTGTGACCACCTAGAGGGGTGGGATAGGGAGGATGGGAGGGAGACGCAAGAGGGAGGAGATATGGGGATAGATGTATATGTACAGCTGATTCACTTTGTTATAAAGCAGAAACTAACACACCATTGTAAAGCAATTATACTCCAATAAAGATGTTTAAAAAATGCATAATGATTTTAGAGGGACATATTACACAAAAGAAAAATAACTATGCCTTAAAGATGTAGCTGAATATTAAAAAAATAACATATAACAATTCAAAATCCGGGCTTCCCTGGTGGCGCAGTGGTTAAGAATCCGCCTGCCAATGCAGGGAACACGGGTTCAAGCCCTGGTCTAGGAATATCCCACATGCTGCGGAGTAACTAAGCCGGTGCACCACAACTACTGAGCCTGCGCTCTAGAGCCTGTGAGCCACAACTACTGAAGCCCACGCGCCTAGAGCCGGTGCTCCGCAACCAGAGAAGCCACCGCAATGAGAAGCATATGCCCAGCAATGAAAAGTAGCCCCCGCTCACTGCAACTAGAGAAAACCTGCACACAGCAACAAAGACCCAACACAGCCAAAGATAAAATAAATAAATTTATTTAAAAAAAAATTCAAAATCCTTTTATTGAGTCTTAAGAGGTCCAGACTTTTATATATGAATGAATATATTATTATTCTGAGGACAAAATTCTGTAAATCTTAAATATTTAATCAATACTGGAATATATATACCTTTTAATACTAAAATCAAGGATGTATTATTCTGAAGATAATAAAGTGTTTTCATATGGCATACTATTTTCAAATTTGGATTCATTTCTGTGGATATAAAATCTTAATAGAGAGGAATGCTATGGAATATGGCTAAAGTATTATTCTTGTCCTTTTTTAATTTATAAATTTCATAACGCAAATGTGTTTTTAAGAAAAGGAAGTAGGTGAAGTCAAATAGCAAATAAGTGTGTAACCTAGTCTCAAACTTAGATGTTTAGTAAAAACCAAATCCTTAATCAGGGTGGTTGGCAACTTAAAATCTCTTGGTTGAGTTTGTCTCTAATATGAAACTGAAGTCTTACGAAATGCAAATGAACTTTGAAATGCTAAACTTTAATCCACAATTTAATCCAAAGCTAAACTTTGCTTAAACTATCAGCTTTTAAAACAGAAATAATAAGCAATAATACAACAAGTAACTTTGCTAAATATTCTTATCTTATGAAGGCCATTATATTTACAGCTATATATAACTGTATATAATTACACACAGAACATGATTTATCATTAACAGGCCCAGGAGAAAAAATATATACAGCCATTCCCATATATAATTCTTTTCTGATTTGCTTAAAAATAATTTACTATGACCAATTCAAATTTTCCTTCTTATTTCCACTCCCCCCCCCTTCCAAACAAAGCATTGACTGAGTCACTGTACATGAGATGAGTTCTGGTTTGGCTAAACTGTGACTTGTGACTAAGACCTTGTTATCCTGAGTATTCCTCCTTTATTGGCCCACATGAAATGATACAAACTAATTAAATATCATGTAAGAAACGTTGTAATTAAGTTCCCAAATAAATGTTATAGATAAATGGTGACATTCACAAGAGAACTAATGAGGATAGGTGATCAGGTAAATTAGTGTTTTCCAAAGCATGAGATGCATAGCATTGTAAGAGAGATTCTATGAGGCAGTAGTGGAAAGTGGCATTAAATAAGATTGAAACACTAAATGAGAAAGTTATTTTCTTTTCAGCTTTTTTGTTTATTTCAATGACGAAGTTTCAAAATTTCAATCTGATGCAAATATGTCATTAATATGTAGCATGTGCTTATCATTTTTTTTTCACCCCACAGCGGGAAGTACAAATGCAGTCCCCGACAATCACAAATTATTCAGTAGAGTTTTCCACATTTGGGGAAATCACAGGGGTCAGCACAGCACATCCAGGGTGCTATGGATAAGCCTCGACGGGGGAAAACCACCTTCATGATCCTGGTATCTCCCTTTCCAGGTAAGTATTTGATTTATTTCTTAAACAAGGACAAGCAAGCCTCAAACTCAGAGCCTTTGGCAAGCAACAAAATCTAGCTAGAATTTTGTTTTATTTTGCTTACATCATAGTGACCTTCTAGCTTCTGTTTATGCCCAGTCAAACTGGTTTTTCATTTATGATGGTTTACTTTTCAAACAAATTTAAGAATAAAAAGTGCATCAATTGAAAGAAAGTACTAAATAAATAATAGTGCAGATGGTACGCATATCTGGCAACACTCATTAAGTTGTGGGAAACACTGAGGTAGTATCTTGCAGAGGCTCTTGATAGTTGTGTAGAATTTGAATAAGCAATTGGAGGAAAGACAAGGGGATGAAAGAAGGACCATACAGATGAGGACGGCAGGATGAACAAATACCACAGTCAGCAATAAATCTGGCAACAGCGAAAGAACCACCTTGGTGAGAATCACAGGTTCATATTCAGCCAGCCTATCAGTCCGTCAATCTCTCATATTGGGTGAACTCCTACTTGTCAAGCATATGATGCACCCAATTAAAAGCTAGTTGTTTTCTAATTCCTTTAGATACCTTATGTAAAACAGTTGTAATGAGAACAAGTGTGGTATAGTGGATTTGAGGCAAGAAAAACAGGGTTTGAATTTCATCTTTTAATTTAACCTTGGCCAAGTCATTTAGTCTTTCTGAACCTGTTTTCTTATTTGTGAAACTGGTATCATAAATACCGACTTTGCCTGGCTTTTATAAGGATTATCATTAATAAAACAATAGCTAAAATGTATTATTTACTTTCCAGACACTGTTTTAAGCTTTATATATTTTTACCTCTTTTAATCTTCACATGAATCCTGTAAGGGTGTAGTCTTATTACAACTACTTTACAGATGAGGAAACTGAGGCACAGAGAAGTTAAGGAGCTTACCAAAGGCCACAGTCCAAATAAATGGTTGTGCTCTCATTTGAACCTAAGCTATCTGATTTCAGAATCATTGTTTGTAACCAATAAGCTAACTTCCTCTTGGCATGATTGTAGAGCCCTTTTTTTTTTATTATTTTAGGAAGGGTGTGGTGCCTTGAAAAGCACAGGCTTGGGCAGAGGCCATTCTCATGTTCAACCAGTACTATATCTGAAGTGGCTACTTGATTACTATACAATTATATATGATTTTTGTGTTAAACAAACTCCATACTAAACTAGGATAAATTATGCAAAAAGGAAACATATATGATAAACTATTTGTTACATATAAATGTTATTAACTCTGACTAAATAACCTACTGATTACTTATAAATGTTACTCGTTTTTACTTAACAAAAGTCAGATTTTTCCCTTCAGATTTCAAGTCTGTAATATTGTATATGCTGTGGTAGCAGAAGCTCTAAGTGGAAAAAGCCTGAGAAGTATTTTTATCTACGCACTTGCCTTAGTAGAGTTATGTCCTGGCATTTGCCCATCTCAATTTGTCTTCTACCTATAATCTTATTCCACATTCTCTCCTCAGCTGAGACAAAATCCACCAAAGGGAGAAAGGGCAGTGGTCTCTCCTTCCCTGTCAATCTCTTACAGTGTGAACTATACCTGCTTTCAAATCTGGTTATAGATATCTGAATGACTAAGTTTCCAGCAAGAAAAGCATCTATTTTGCTTTCTCCCCTCCATCTTCCTTTTACTTTTCTCTTGTCTCTTCAGAAACCATCAGGTATGCAAAGGAAATGAAAAGAGTCAGAGAGGATGCCACGTTTTTAAGCCACTGGCAGAAACAGGGAACTCAGGAAGAGGAGAAGATTTGTAATTTTACAACAGAGTTTTACGTCCAATTTTCCCACAGTTTAGATACTGGAGGATGGGGACTCCTGTGATTGACATTTCTTTGAATCACTCCTCAGTGCCCAGTGCGGTAGCCCTGCCAACAGACAATGGCAAATGCATGGATGTTGAAATCTAGGCGTAACAAGGGTAAATTCAGGACACAGTCTGGAGTGGGTTCAATGGTGACATCCCCCTCCCCCTGACTTCCTTGGAAAGATATGTGTACCTAGAACCGGTGAATGCAGCCTTATTCGAAAAAGGATCTTTGCCAGTGTAATTATGGATCTTGAGATGAAATCATTCTAGATTGGGGTGGGCCCAAAATCCCAAGAAAGTATCTTTATAAAAAAAGAAGGCACAGACAGAAGAGGAGACACAGAGGGGAAGGCCGTATGTAGACACACAGGGAAAAAGACAATGTGAAGACAGAGGCAGAGATTAGAGGGATGTATCTACAAGCCAAGAAATGCAGAGAATTACTGGCAATTTCCAGAAGCTAGGGGGCATGTCAGGTCACCGATGCTCTCCAAAAGATTTTTAGTGAATAAATTAATTTACTAATTAATCCAAAGGGCCCTCGTTTCTTTATAAAGTCAGATCACTGAATTAATGAGGATTTCTATCTTAAAAATCCTAGTATTCTAGAAATGTGTCTTCTACAGGCAGAATAAAAGAATAAAAAAGGAGAAATACACACAACTTTAAGAGAATGGGAAACGATTAGAAATGTTTTGAGAACATGCTGTTTCTTTTTTTGCCAACCTAATCAGAGCCTTCTCTGGGAGCTTCCTCAAACTAACTGGGCAAGGGAGACTCTTTTTTTTTTTTTTTTAAATTAATTAATTAATTAATTTTGGCTGTGTTGGGTCTTTGTTTCTGTGCAAGGGCTTTCTCTAGTTGCGGCAAGCGGGGGCCACTCTTCATCGCGGTGCGCGGGCCTCTCACTATCCCGGCCTCTCTTGCTGCGGAGCACAGGCTCCAGACGCGCAGGCTCAGTAGTTGTGGCTCACGGGCCTAGTTGCTCCGCGGCATGTGGGATCTTCCCGGACCAGGGCTCGAACCCGTGTTCCCTGCATTGGCAGGCAGATTCTCAACCACTGCGCTACTAGGGAAGCCCCGAGAACATGCTTTTTTGATCTACATTCCACCTTTCTAGGGAGTAAAGCAACAGACCTCGATAACTCTTCTCTACTCTAAATCAAGCCTGCATTTGAGATAATGTACCCACAGTGCCTTTATCTGACAATCACTCTCCGAGGACCCATTGCCCATATGTTTAAGAGGTGTTCAACCTTCCCCTGCCTATAGATTGTTTTGTTCTCCTTCTGTTTCTCTGTCTTGGCTCCACTAATTTTGAATGTTTGTGTGTGTGAGGGGTGGAGATGGAAAGGGAGCATTGCCCCGCTAACCAGGAATCTGGGCAGACTCTGGTCTCATTAGGCGCCGATGGAAACGTGTGCAAACTCATTATATCCAGTGGAGTCCATGCTTAGCAGGAAGCACCTTGAGGAACGAGAGAGATCTAGGGAGGATGGCTGCCCAAAGAATGAGTTTTATAACAGCATTTCTAAAGGACTTAGTATAGAACTGGTTAATCAAACGGCAAATGCAAAGGGCAGCAGTAAGTACCCTTCTTTCATTACCTTGTTTTCCAGGGTGTTTCATTTTTCAAGAAATGGCTTTGTGGGTGTATTTTTTAAACTACTTGGAAGAAAGCCACTTCAGACTGTGTTTAGAAGCCAAATAAATACAGGAGTCTCCAGAACTGAGATGCAGAGGGCATTTTATTGCATGAATCAAGGCAGAATTAGGAATCTAAAGTGGCACATGGGATTGACCACAGACTTCTGTCTAAGTGCTAATTTTAATAAACCATGGTCCTTGAATGACATTTTCCACATCAAGCACTGCCTGGGTGGGTGTCAGTGCAAAGTACAAATTATTTGAGTTTAATCTTCAACTGCTGCACATTTTGCAGATGCATATTCACTTTTATTCTTGTTTGTCTTGGGGGCAGTCATATTATGAGATGGATGAGGCTTTGGTTTGCCAAAGGTACTTTTCAGGCATATATTGCCTACAAAATAGGTTCTACTCATCAGAGCCCAAAACACTACCACAAAAAAAATGTTCTTCTTATGAAGGAAAAATGACCCTCCTCTTTAAGGGTCTTTATGTGGTGACTAATTAAATAAAATTATTAGTTTACAATTATGGTGTGAAATTCGACTTTGTCTAGATAACCTTTTTTATGTCGTGCCTAAGACGATTACAATAAAAAAAGGGGGAGATGGAGGTTCTCGATGTGTTTCTAGACAACAGTGGGCCTTGGGTGGCCACAGTCCCCACTTGCTGTGTCATTCTACCTTAGAGGTCTCCCAAGAAGAGACTTGGAGACTGTGAGTCACCTGTAGCTGCTTGTTCTTAAGGACTATGGGTATGCCAACAGTACATCCAGTGTTTATAATGAACGGGATCTGATAAGGCTCTTACAGAAGATTGCTAGCTTTTCTACTCAGGATAGTTTGACTAAAAGTACAGATTACTTCCGGTCACAGAGGCCAGAATAAGGGAAGTCGTTGTTGTGAAGATACGTGTGGACTGGACCTGGAAAACTGTCAGGAACCAGGGGATCTCTCGGTCCTGCTACTCTCTCTGTCTCTCCTGAACAAATTAATCTTGCTCGCGGGGTCTCTCCATTTCCGCACATAGTCTCTCTCCATTCTTCTACCAACTCCGCTTACTCATAATACCCGCTTCCTTATGCCGCAGGCATGCACACCAATCACCGTGGCTGTCTCAGACTCACTCTACTAAAACCTTGCTACTACAGTTCCCCTGACTTTCTGGTTTGTTTGGGTTTTCTAGTTCAGATTACCCAGAAGGGAATTTTATTGGCCTAGATCAACATTCTCTTTCTTTTTTTTGTTTTTAAACAAATCTTTATTTGGAAACTCACCACTTAATGCACTCATTTTAAGTACACAACCCAATAATATTTAGTAAATTTATAGAGTTGTGTGACCATCACTATACTACAGTTATACAACCTTTTCTTCAACACAAAAAACTTCCTTGGGCCTTTCTGCAGTCAATCCCCAGGCCCATCTCCAGGTGTAGGCAGCCACTTACCTGCTTTCTGTCCCTATGAAAATATCCTTTCTGGATATTCCACAGAAATGGAATCATATACGTTGCATTTTGAGAAAGACTTCTTTCACTGTATGATGTTTTTCAGATTCATGCTATTACAGAATGTATCAGTATTTTGTTCCTTTAAATTGCTGAATAGTATTCTATTATACGGATATCCCATGTTTTGGAATATTACAGATGCATTCCAAATGGAAAATCCAATGAGATATTCTATTTCGCCAGTTAATGGACATTTGGATTATTTTCAGTGTTTGACTATTATGAATCATGCTATTCTTAACACATTAACCACACCCTGTTTTGATTACTATAGCTTTAGAGTAAGTTTTGAAATTGGCTGTGTTCGAGTCTTCCAATCTTGTTCTTCTTTTTCAAAAGTGTTTTGACTATTCAAGGTCCTTTTCATTTCCATATATATTTTAGGATTGGCTTATCAATTTCTATGCAAAAAACCTGCTGGTATTCTAATAGGGATTGCACTGACTATTTTATCAATTATTGATCAACTTGGAAACAACCGCCGTCTTAAAGTATCAAGTCTTCCAATCCATAAACATGTAATGTTTGTTTGTTTGTTTATTTATTTATTCTTTGCAATGTTAAATACGTATTTGAATTTTAATCGTGAGGTTATGCTAATGCCTTCGGTATCAATATGATAATGCAGTGTTTTTTTTCCTTCCCCCATTCTGTATTTGTATCTCCCCTTTTCACATTGAGAACACATCTATATGTTTTTTCAATCTTGTAGTACCAAGTATTTAGATTCGCTATATTCATTTCAATAAAACAAACTCATCAAGTGAATTTCAGGATTTCTTTGCAGTGTTTTTCTTTTCTCTCCCCCTCTTTATCTGTTCTACTGAGGAGGGTGTGCAGTTAAGACTACGTTGTTTAAAGTACTTGGATTCTTTTTGTTTCTTTTTGTGTGCTTTTTTAACAATTTTATATATGGTTAGGTAAAGTGTTTCTGTTTGCATTTAATTTTTTCTATTTCTGTCTTTGTTGATAGTTACATACTTAGAAACAATTATATTTGTTATGAAAATTGACAGTAGATTATTACAGTATAAAACCTAAGGAAGCAAATGTTCAAAACATTCATCACTGGCTTTAAAAAATTTTTAAACATACAGCAGCAACACACTCACATTCTACTTTTCTTTCCCCCGCGATTCCATCTTTCTTGTGAACCCCTGAAATGGCTTTGTGTGGCTAAAGTCAGAATCAAAATGATGTCATTTTTGCATCTCACTAGCACTTTCCCACCGGCAGTAATGTTTTAAAATCTGATTTCTTTGCTCAAGTACCAGATGTAATTGTACTAATGAAAAATTTTCTTTTTTGATCCTTAGTGGGCTTGTCTGAATCACTAAAACTAACAAGTGGTCTTTTCACATAATACTAAAATAAATGTATTATTTAAATTGTGTGTGCATTACATTAAAAAGGCATAAATTGCCTTCCCCTCCCTGCTCTGCTGTGTCTGGCCTGCTGGCTCACACCTGCCACATCTCCCAGATGTGCTCTGATACCAGGCTCCACATTGTGAATGTCCAGAGCATGTGATCAGAATAGGCTCAGCTCTGCTTTAGCTTTGGGGGTCCCTTAGTTCTTTTGCTCCTCTTGCCTGGAAACTGAACCCATGATGTGTCCTTTTTAGGGTCCCAGACACCCACTAGAGCCCCTCCAGGTGATGTTCCAGGTACCACTGACTAGCCTTACTTAATTCAGTTATACTCATATGACTACCTGCCTTAAGACAAAAGAACCCAGGGAGGTGGCAGCATGCAATAAAGAAAAGAACACAGGACAAGGAATCAGATATGCCAAGTTGTTAATTCTGGTACTCACTAGCCCTACTGATGGGGAAAAATCTTTCTTGATAATTCACTCCATTACCTCATTAGATCACTGGCTTATGATAAAAGGCTATAACTCAGGGACAGCCAGATGGAAGAGATGCACAGGACAAGGTATGGAGAAAGGGCGTGGAGCTTCCATGTCCTCTCCTAGTGCACCACCCTCCTCAAATCTTCACCTGTTCACCAACTCAGAAATTTCCATTTAGATATTTAATTTCTCACAGAAGTGTTTTATAGTTCAGTGTACAAATCTTGCATTTCTATTGTTAAATTTACTCTTAAATACTCTATTCTTTCTGATGCTATTACGAATGGAATTATTTCCTTATTTTTTGGATTGCCATTGCTAACATAAAGAAATATGATTTATTTGTGCATATCTTGTATCCTCTGGTATAGAATACTCTTTATTAGTTCTAGTAGCTTTATTGTGAAATGTTTGGGTTTTCTACATAGATAATGATGCAGTCTACTGAGAGAAACACATTTATTTCCTCCTTTCCAATCTGGATGAACGATTCTATCTGTCCCTTTCTTTCTATCTATCTATCTATCTATTTATCTATCTACCTATCTATCTATCTATTTACCTATCTATCTATCAGCTTATTGCACTGTCTAGAACCTCTAGTTATAATTTTGAATAGAATTGGTGAGAGTGGAATCTTTGTTTTGTTCCAGATCTTAAGAGGAAAGTATTAAGTCTTTCACTCTTAAGTATGATGTTTGCTGTATGTTTTTCATAGATATCCTTTACCAGTTTGAGGAAGTTCCATTATATTTATATTTAATTGAGTTTTAATTATGAGTGGGTGTTATATTTTGTCAAATACTTTTTCTGCATTTACTGAGTCTACTAATATGGTGTATTACATTACTTGATTTTCATATGTTAAACTAACCTTGCATTCCTGGATAAATTCCATTTGTTCATGCTTTATATCACTTTTCATATGTTACAGATTTTTTTCTAATATTTTATTAAGGATATTTGTATCTGTGTTCATGAAGGATATTGGTCTGTAGCTTTCTTTATTTGTGTTTTCTTTTCATTCATTTCTATCTTTGGTGTTAGGGTAATACTGGTCTCAGATAATTATCTGTGCGATGTTTCCTCTACATCATGAAAGAGTTTGAGAAGAATTAGTATTACTTCTTTTGTGAATATTTTGATAGAATTCACACTTGATGCCATCCTGCTTGGAGTTTTCTCCATGGGCCCATTTTAAATTTCTAATGCAGAATCTTAAATTGCTTTAGGTCTTTTCAGTCTTCCTATCTTCTTGAGGCAGTTTTAGCAATTTGTTTCTAAGAATTTTTCCATTTCATCAAAGTTGTCTAATTTTTTGGCCAAGCTCACCTTTTTGTGCCAGGTGATATCATAGATTATTGCTCAGGCTTGGACTGATCCTCCTTGGCATCCACTCATTTGTGGCTATGGAGGGATAGAGTATCACTGTACAAAGCAAAGTCGCTAAATGGTTGTCCCATTTGGTAGAGACTAAGAGAGAATATAAGTAAGGCATTGTTCTTTGGTAGCTGTGGGCTGGAAAACATTCTGAGTTTAGTTCTATCCAATATACTAGTTTAACATTTCAGCACAAATTGTTGTACTTACTCTTGGATTGGGAACTTTGTAATGTTGAAATAGCATTTGGAAGTGGAAGACTTGTCACTGTTTCTCTTGTAGTGATGAACTCAGTCTTCGTGACACCTTTGGCTGTAGATCCTAATTATGTAAAAAAGAATGAGTAGCCATCAGGGGTGTAAACAATCACTAGATCATATCATTAATATAAACATCCAGTTACAACTTGAAGATTAGTTAAAGTCTTCTGATCAAGATATAGAAATCCAGTGTTTTGATGTCTGTCTTTTGGTGAATCAGTTAACTACATTTTTAAAAGTGGAGGGACATTAGACTCTCCTACATGTCTGATATAGGTTATTTCACTTGATCATACCAGTAATTCTATGAATTAAGTAGCAATTATGATCATAATTTTACGTGATTCTGAAAAGTTATATAATTTTCCCACAGTCACAGAGAGCCAAACCTTTCTGATGTAAAACTTAGTTGCTCAGCTACCCTAGAAAGGGGGTGGTAAGGCAGTAGTAGTAGTTGAAAGTGGTAGTATGATTCCCATGCTATCTAGGAGAGAATTTTCAGGTAGGTGGAATAGCAGGGAGGAGAGAGATAACAAGAAGTAAACAGAATAAACTTTTAATTATATTTAGTTCATTTTTGGGGGGCAAAAAGGAAATTCAGCAACAAAGAAAAAATAAGCTGAGTTTTCAAAAATAGCATTGGAATAAGATTACTTTAAATAATCTATATTTGCACAAATATTATAAAACAAAATGATTGATGACCTTCAGTCTTTTCAAAGTCTATCATGGGGAACATTGAGTTGGTAAAGATAGGCATTCTGGTTAGTGCACGCTTAGTGTTAGCTAGATACGATGTTGGCTGGAGATGGGGAGAAGACAGTTTAATAGACTCCTATCACAAAGAGGTCTGGAAGCCTGAACTGCTGGTGCCTTCCAGAAGTGCCAATCAGCTTTCATTCTATGGCAATAAGCATCTATAGTGTAATGCAAATTCTTAGTGCACTTGAGAGATTCATGCTGGAGAAGCTTAGAGTTTGCAGGAAGACCTCATAGACAGTGGGTAAATATGTCTTCAGGCAAAAAGCCTTTAGAAATTGGTATGCTAAAGAAAGTGAATAAATTTGAATATAGGCTATAGGATTAACACTGCATATAAGAAAGTATGAGTGAAAATGGTCACCAACTTCAGAGGAATCTTGAAGTAATAAATTGAGAGGGAAATATTTGAGGAAGAAAAGAAATGTCTTATTATATAAGGAAAGCAGAAGTTGATCTTTGTAATAGTATGGAAGTGGGAAAGGTACAGAAACTCAACACTTGAGGACGGAGGAATGTGGGGATAAAGATCTTGCTTCTCACTGGAACTCCAAGAACATATGCTTTGAAAACACCAGAACAGGAGTTCTTCTTCAGAAATCTTCAGAGAAGAATTCTTCTGCTGAGCTAAAATTGGAAACCATGAAAAAGCTATCCTGATGGCCTAAAGAATTCCCTCATATAAAGCAGACTCAACAGTCTCAGTGATGGGAAAAAATAGAATGTATAGCTAAGGAAGATGTGAGGAGCTGCCAGTTTACGAAAATACAAAGAGAAAAGGAGAATAATGGAGTAGCTGGGGGTACAATCCCAAAAATTTTATTTAGAGAGTTGCTTATTATTAATGTGGAATATACTTCACAGATGAGAATAGAATTAGAGCCCACACTCAATTCAGGACAGGTTGTCAATTACACATGTCAATTAGGCCATGGAAGGAGACAGGAATGTTTTGAAAGTGATCCAAATATTTAGAAATATCCCTGGTGGACTATGAAAATAGAATAGAATGAAAGATGTATTGAATGAAAAGTGAATAGAATGAAAAAGGTGGAGACTAATGCTGCCACAGGCATAAACTTTCAAATTTTACTGGTGTACTAAATATTTCAAATCCTAATCTCAGAAGAAAAGAAAATGGGTAACCTACATTTATTAAAATATGAGAATCATAGTCTTATATTAACATCTTCTTGGGAAAATGTTCCCAATTGCACTTCAGGTTCACAGGTAGTAGATTCTGGACTTCTGCCAAGAAGTGATTGACACCTCAGAGCAAAAGGAAACCAATCTCAAAGCTGTTCTTTAAACTTATATGGTTTGCTCTCTTTCAGTTTTTCTGTCTGGCCATTTCCCCCCAGAAAACACTATATATCAGCTGTGGTCTACAGGTGTGACTCACACTGTAAGTCTAGGTAATAATATATGTATCAGATTTGACAAACATTATTTTGCTTGAGCAATACTAATTTAAATCACAGCATCAAGAGAATAGTGGCTTTACCTTTAGGACTTGTGTTTTTGAAATTTATGTTAAGCCTTAGAATTTGATACAGGTGGAATGCATGAAAGACAAAATATGAGGAATTTTTAAACCATATTTAACTTGGAATAAAGAATCAAACACAAGAGATGCTGGAGAAAGTCTCATCAATACCAGAGTGTAAATGCAGAGAAGAGACTTTGACTCCAAACACAGCCCTAAGTTAGAACCATTGGCTAGAACTAAGCAGAATGAATGTGAGGAATATGGGCTGTTTTATAATTTGTCTTGGTATTTTCAATGTGAGATTCATGTTGTATGTTTTGAGAGATTAAATGTTTGGAAGTAAGCAACAAATGTGAACATTAATTATATTAGGAATTTAAGGTGTGTTTACAACAGACTGACTTGAAAGGATTTATGGAGTTAAATTGCGCAGCCAAAGGGATTAAGCAGTTTTATTCCTTTGAAGTTACATAATTTGACTGACAGTATTGTTTTGTCCAATATACATAACAAAAGCTCCTTGTGTGGTCACTTTGTCTTCAGAAATAGAATATGGGATAAATGACTTTTTGACAAAATCAACATTTACTAAAACATATGCTATAGAATACTAGTACTTTGGTATGTTACTTTGTTTATGTTACAAAACACTTTTATAGTCAAATTATTTGGAGCTGCATAGATTTTGACTATAAAAAAACTTTTATAGTCAAATTATTTGGAGCTGCATAGATTTTGAAGTCAACATTTACCAAAACATATACTATAGAATACTAGTACTTTGGTATGTTATTTTGTTTATGTTAAAAAACACTTTTATAGTCAAATTATTTGGAGCTGCATAGATTCTGAAAAAACATCAAATGAATGTCTTTGTGTTAGGATTACTGAGAATTTTTACAGATGTTATTGTGCATTGTAAAAGCCTCGGAGGGTAGTATTTTCTAAAACACTTGCCCAGGTAGTTCCATTTTCAGGGATCATTTTATGGGCTAGTGCTTCACAGAAATTATGTACCCATAACAATGAGGGTAGTCTGGGGTAAAATTAATTAATATCCTGATTCATTTAAGTGACTTCTGAGGTAATATTAAAGAGCCCATAGAAAGACTGTGAAGGGCCTAAATGTTTATACCAATGATCCTAGGAAGATGTGTCAAAGCAGTGGCAAAGAATGGAAAAGAAGCCTCTTGAGGTTTTGCTCAGATTCTTCTGAACGCCTCCACTGGAGTGAAAAGGAATACCTCAGAATGTAAATAAGTTAAAAGGGAAAAAGATGTGAAGGAATGTCAGCCAGATACCTGAACAATTCAAAGAGAACTAAGACATCGTTCCCTCCAGTACTCACTCCTGAGGAAGAGGAGCTCAGATCATGCAACCAGACTATCCCGGTGTCCCCAAAGATTCTGGAGAAGCACAAAATGGTGCTGGTGAAGGAATGTATGTAAAGTAGGACTATAGCTTTCAGTGGGAGACAAGAAGAGGGGAAAGTTTTATTTCTATATAGATTTAAATTTCCTTTTTCTTTTCCATATTATTTAGAGGGTAAATTAAGGTAGGCATTAAGGGTCCCTTGGAACTGTGTGTTTAGCAATGTCCTACCTCTTGCAAAACCATCAAGCACCATGTAGTATGACCCCAGGAAAGTAGGCCAGAGCAGACTACTGAGAGCTCCCTGCTGTTTAGGCCTGGCCTAATAAGGTGTTTAGGTGTCTCCAGATCTATCAATTCTCTAACCCAATTTACCAAGGTAAGCTCATATAGGAACTTGGGACTGATCCTAGGTCATGAATAAACTTATATCTGTATTTAGAGTGGCTTTTTGCATTATATATCCCCCAAATCAAGTGGGTTGAGGTATTTGGTGACCTCGGAGCAATGTAGTAATTTTTTAATCCCTTCGTTCTTTCTTAGAGACTTCACTAACAAATAGATGTTGACTTTCTATTTCCTTAAAATCTATTTTAACAGTGTTTCTTGGAGCCAGAGCAAATATTGGTAGGAGCTTCTTCTTTATTTTCTCATATCAATTGATCCTATTTACCCATAAGTTCTAACATATGAAAAATCAGCAACAGTGCTTATGGGGACATTAAAAGCTTCTCAAACATTTGAGCTGCCCCTTTGGAAAACTGTAATTAACAATTACAGATGAGGTTATTCCCAGCTTAGGTGGGGGGTGAAAAAGAATTGCTTTGTTTGTTTTCCAGTTGTAGAACACATTCATTACTTATTTTACTATGAATAGAATTTAGCTAAGCAGAATAATGACTTATTTCAGTAAATTGTAACTGTACTACTAAAGCCCTAAGGGTTCAGTAGGGAAGCCTCACAGGCTTGGTGGTAAGAGAGAGAAATGGCTAGCAGTCCGCCCTGCACATACAACCACACTGCTTCAAACTGGGCGGTTCAACTTTTATTTGTCTGATATATTCACATTTTGGACTTTCGCAAAAGATTTTATGAGGAAACGTTTCTGCTAATTACAAACAATTTTAGACAACAACTAATTGAATTAATAATGAGGGTCCTAAAATCAGACATTGTCTGACCACACTGAAAGTAAGATGAACAACATCAGAGTAGGCAGAAATAAGAAGATCTTGTGTTATTGTGAAGTTCATGTGCTAATAATGTTTCTATACTATGCTCAAGAATATCACCTTTCACTTGGACTTATTTACTCTTTTTTTAAACACAATGCTAGCAAGTTGGTTGTGTTTGTTTATGTATGTGTGTATGTGTTTTCCACTTAAAGGAGCAACCTAAAACAAATAACCATTCATAGCAGGCTGGCGATCTCACCCAAAATATAGCCTAAAAGCAGGGAAAGAACCAGAACATGCACCAAAAAGGGAAAAGAAAGGCAAAAAGTTACAGAATTCTGTGACTATTTTGTGTAGGAAGGAAAAGTGCTATATAAGCACTGTTAAAACCTGAGGGGCTCACTATTTAATAGCGAAGTCTAAATAGTTGAGATTAAAATAGTAATATTTACTCATTAAGTAATAGTTGATTATGAATTAGTTCAATAGAGACAAAAATTTTAAATTAAAGAGCCAACTTTCAAATTCTAAATTGTTATTATGAATTTTGTGCTTTTTTTGTTAAGTCATTTAAGCTCTCTGAAACTCAGTTTTTCGGTTTTTAAACAATTTTAAAATAATCTTTAAAAAATGATAATATATCCTGAGGTGTGGGCAAGATGATGCAGTAGGAAGACCCTGAGCTAACTCTGCCCACAGGTCCAGCGAAATTACAACTATTTACAGGACAACTATCTATGAAAGTGACCTGAAGACTAGCAGAAAAGATTTCCCACAACTAAAGATACAAAGAAGGAACCACAACAAGACGGGTAGGAGGGGTAGAGATGTAGTATAGTCAAGACCCACACCCACAGATAGGTGACACACAGACGGGAGGATTATCACAATTCCAGAGGTTCTCCCCAAGGAGCGAGGGGTCTGAATTCTACATCGGGACCTGCTACCTGCATGTCCTACACTCCCAGGAAAATGAGTGCCCAGAACATCTGGCTTTGAAGGCCAGCAGGGCTTGTGTAATGGGAGAGCCAGAGGGCTATAGGAAACAGAGACTCCACTCTTAAAGGGCTCACGCAAAGTTTCACATGCTCCGAGTTCCAGTACAGAGGCAGTA
The DNA here is from genome assembly GCF_965194805.1 of Balaenoptera borealis. Taxonomy (NCBI): domain Eukaryota; kingdom Metazoa; phylum Chordata; class Mammalia; order Artiodactyla; family Balaenopteridae; genus Balaenoptera; species Balaenoptera borealis. Next base: position 28,988,437 of record NC_138861.1, read on the forward strand.
ATTTGAAAGGAGCCTGCGTCAGATTCATTTGCTGATCTTGGAGAGCCTCACAGAGAGACAGGAAGCAACGCTGATTCCCCTTGGGAACATAGATGCTGGCAGCAAACATTCTGGGGAGCTTGTTCTACCATGAGGATGCTGGTGCCGACAAGCACAATTTTGGAAACCTCCCTCCAGCCTTGAAGTGCCAGGGGCTTACCCACCCACCAGTAGGCAGGCACCGGTCCCTAGAGATCTGGGGCTCTGCAAGCAGCTGCTCCGGGTCCCAACCCCACCTGCCAACAGGCTGTCACCAGCCCTGGGACTCCCCAGGTTCCACAGCAGCCACCCTGGGACCTGGTCCTATCTACCAGCAGGCAGGCACCTGCTCCGGGACCTGCTGGGTCACACAGCCAGCCATGCCAGATCCTGGCCCTACTTACCAGGGGGCTGGCAGTCGCCGCATGAGTTACAGCTTGGCAGCCAACTGGCCTGGGGTCCAGCCCTGCCTACCAGTGTGCCCACAGTAGTTGGTTCCACCACAACAGAAGGGCCCACACAGTCAACATAGGGGGCACCCCTAGAGCATACAGCTCTGGTGACCAGAAGGATATGGGCTGCTGAGCCCCATAGGATGTCTCCTACATAAGGCCACTTCTCAAAGATTGGAAAACATAACCAACCTACATAATACGTAGAAATAAATGTATAGAGATAGGCAAAAGGAAGAGACAAAGGAATATGTTCCAAATGAAGGAACAAGACAAAACCCAAGAAGAAGAACTAAGTGAAGTGGAGATAAGTAATCTACATGATAAAGAGGTCAAGGTAATGATCATGAAAATGCTCAGTGAACTTGGGAGAAGAATGAATGATCATGTTGAGAAGTTAATAAAGAGTTGGAAAATATAAAAAAGAATCAAATGGAGCTGAAGAATACAATAACTGAAATAAAAAATACACTAGAAGGAATCAACAGGAGATTAGATGATACAGAGGAACGATCAGTGAACTGGAGACTGAGTAGTGAAAAATCACCCAAGCTGAACAAAAAAGAAAAAAAGAATTTTAAAAGATGGGGACAGTTTAAGAGACCTCTGGGATAAGATCAAACATACTAACATTCACATTATAAGGGGTCCTAGAAGGAGAAAAAAGAGAGAAAGAAGCAGAGAACATATTTGAAGAAATAATAGCTGAAAACTCCCCTAACCTGGGAAAGGAAACATGCATCTATTTCTGGAAAGTACAGAGAGTTCCAAACAAGATGAACCTAAAGTGGTTTACAGCAATAAACATTATAATTAAAATGACAAATATTAAAGATAAGAAGAGAATCTTAAAAGCACCAAGAGAAAAGCAACTAGTTACATACAAGAGAACTCCCATAAGACTATGAGCTGAATTTTCAGCAGAATCTTTGTAAGCCAGAAGGGAGTGGCATGATATATTCAAGGTAATGATAGGAAAAAACCTACAACCAAGATTAATCTAACTGGAAAACATATCATTCAGATTTGAAGAAGAGATAAAGAGTTTCACAGGCAAGCAAAGGCTAAAAGAGTTCAGCACCACTAAACCAGCTCTACAAGAAGTGTTAAAGGGATTTCCCTAAGTGAAATAGAAAAGACCGCAACTAGAAATATGAAAATTATGAAAGTAGAAATCTCATTGGTAAAAGCAAACATACAGTAAATGTAGTAGATCAACCACATAAAGCTAGTAGGAAAGTTAAAAGACAAGGCAGCAAAATCATCTATATCAACAATAAGTATTTAAGGGATACCTAAAACAAAAAGATGTAAAAGTTGATGTCAAAAACATTAAACATATATAGAGAGAGAGAAAGAGAGAGAGAATTATATATAAACCTCATGATAATCACAAACCAAAAATCTATAATAGAGACACACAAAAAAGAGAAAGAAATCCAAACATAACACTAAAGATTGTCATCAAATCATAAGGGAATAGAGCAAAAGAAGAAGAAAGGAACAGAAAAGAAGTACAAAACAACCAGAAAACAATTAACAAAATGAAAATAAATACATACCTATCAATAATTACCTTAAATGTAAGTGAATTAACTGTTCCAGTCAAAAGACATAGAGTGGCTGAACAGATTAAAAAAACAAAACAAAACGAAAAACAAGACCCATATATACACTGCCTACAGGAGGCTCACTTCAGATCTAAAGACACACATAGACTGAAAGTGAGAGGATGGAAAAAGGTATTCCATGCAAATGAAAATGAAAAGAAAGCTGGGGTAGCAGTACTCATAACAGACAATTTAGACTTTATTTTTTTTAATTTATTTTTAAAAAACCACTTTATTCAGGTAAGATTGCTCAAAGTGCATTAAACACTTCATACATTAGACACATTTTTATGATGGTATATTTTAGAGCTACTTACTTCTTTTTAAATCCATGTATTATAATTTATTTAACCAAACCACTGTAGGTGGGCTGTTGAGCTTAATTGAATTAACAAACAAATCAAGCTGAGCAATGTGCAATATTGCCCATTCAGGCTGGAGTTGCAAAAATGAAATATTTTTCTCCCTTTCATCTAAGTCTACACAGCTCTGGCCCCCACATTTTAGCAATTGAAAAAGTAATTAATTCTGACTGTTGGTCAGAAAAATGCACCTTCCAGAGCATTCTAGGAAGTCAGGCAGAGGGCAGCTTGCCAGGACACAGCCCTTCCAGTGGGAGTAGCATTCTGAACTCTTGAACGTAAACTGCTGGCAGTATTTACTCCACTTTGAGTTACTCAAAACAGACTTTAAAATAAGACTGCAACAAGAGATGCAGAAAGACATTACATAATGATCAAGGGATCAAGCCACAAGATCAGATAATTGTAAATATACATGCACCCAACATAAGAGCACCTACATATATAAGGCAAATATTAACAAAAACAAAGGGAGAATTGACAATAACACAATAATAGTAGAAGACTTTAACACCCCAGTTGCATCAACTACCAAAACTGAGTCAAGAAGAAATAGAAAATCTGAAAAGGCCTATACCAAGTAAAGAGATTGAATTAGTAATCAAAAGCTTTCCACAAAGAAAATCCCAGGATAAGATTTTTCACTGGTACCTTCTACCAAAAATTTAAAGAATATTTACCATCAATTGTTTACAAATTTTTCCAAAAATTAGTAGAGAAGAAAACACTTCACAGTTCATCCTGTGGGGCTAGTATTAACCTGATACCAAAATCAGACAAAGACAACAGAAGAAAACTATAAACTTATATCTCTTATGAATACAGACATGAAAATTCTTAACAAAATAACTGATAACAAATCTAGCAACATATAAAAGGCATTATATACCATCACCAGGTGGGATTTACCACAGGAATGCAAGATTGGTCCCACATATGAAAATCAATGTCATATACCATATTAATAAAATAAGGGATTAAAAACCACATAATAATCTTAATACACTAAGAATGGCATTTAACAAAATCTAACACTTTTGCATGATGAAAACACTCAGCAAACTAGTAATATAAGAGGACTTCCTCAACCTGATTAACGGCATCTCTGAAAAACCTACAATAATATCATACTTAATGGTGACATACTGAAAGCATTCCCCTAAAATTAGAAACAAGAAAAGGATGCCCTCTCTCACCACTTCTATTCAATATTGAACTGGAAGTTCTAGTCAGGGCAAATAGGCAAGAAAATAAAAGGCATCCATATTGGAAAGGAGGAATTAAAACTATCTCCATTTGCAGATAAATCTTATATATAGAAAATACTAAGGAATACACACACCACACACACACACAACTTGAACCAATAAATGAGTTCAACAAGGTGGAAGGATATAATATCAATATATGAAAATAAATTGTATTTCTATACAGTAGCAATGAACAATCCAAAAACAAAATTGAGGAAAATGATTCCATTTACAGTAGCAATAAAATGAATAAAATATTAGGAATAAATTGAACAAAAGAAGTAAAAGTCTTCTGCACTGAAAACTATAAATATTATCAAAGGAAATTAAAGAAGACCTAAATAAAGGCATCCTGTATTCATGATTTGGAAGACTCACAGCTGTGAAGATGGCAGTACTTCCCAAATTGATCTATAGATTCAATGCAATCCCTACCACAATCCCAGCTGACTTTTTGCAGAAAGTTAGGACAAGTTTATCCTAAAATTCATATGGAAATTCAAGTGACCCAGAATAGTCAAAACAATCTAGAAAAAGAAGAAAAAGTTGGAGGAGTCATACTTCCCAATTTCAAAACTTAATGCAAAGCTATGATAACCAAGACTGTATGATTCTGGCATAAGAATAGATATGTAGATAAATGGATTAGAATTGAAAGTCCAGGAGTAAAAACATACCTTTATGGCCAACTGACTTTTATCAAGGGTGCTACCATAATTCAAGTGGGAAAAGAATAGTCTTCTCAACAAATGGTGTTAGGACAACTGGATGACTACATGCAAAGGAATGAAGCTGGACATCTACCTCACACTATATCAAAGACTTTAAAAGCTCAAAGTATAAACTTCTTAGAAAAAAACATTGGTCTAAATCTTTGTGATCTTGAGTTGAGCAAGTATTTCTCTGATTTGATCCACTGCACAAACTACTAAAGGAAACCAGAATATGTCACCCCAAAATATGCATCATTGATATAAAATTATTTTAAACTGAATGCAATTAAGAAGTAGCAAATGCATAAAAATATCTCCCTTTTCTGCCTAAAGGCAGGATATAAATTTTCCTTTTACTGGAGCCAGACTCATCAGTCCAGGGAAGGCAGCAGAGGAATCAGCAAACAAACTTTACTTTGTTAGTTTCCTTCCGTATATTGATCTTCCCTTAGTTTGCTGCCTGGGAAGCCTAAACTGCTTTCCTTTGCCCTGTCTTTATTTTTTTTTTTTTACAAATTTATTATTTGTTGTTGAAGATGCTATGTAAACTGAAATTCTGTGCCACAACTTTGATTTACTCTTTGTTTTAAGTTTTTCAAGTGATATGCATTACATGTGTCAACAAACTGTTTTTCTCTTGTTAGTCTTTTTGTTCACAATTCCCATCTGAAAACCTAGGATAGGTAGAGGCAAAGTTTTGCCTCCTTCACATGACAAAAGAAAATGCAAGTAAATTTTACCTTATCAAAATTAGAGATTTTAGTGCTTCAAATACACCTTAAAGAAAATTAAAAGACAGCCTACAGAATGGGAGAAAATATGTGCAAATTATCTATCCAATAAGGGTCTAGTCCTTAAAATATATTAAATAAAAATTCTTACAACTCAACAATAATAAGAGAAATAGCCCAATTTTTTTATGGGCAATAATTTGAATAGACATTTCTCCGAAGAAGATATACAAATGGTCTATGAGCACCTATAAAGATGCTCAACATTATTAGTCCTTAGGAAAACGTGAATCAAGACCACAGTGAGATACCATTTCACCCTCACTAGAATGGCTATGACAAAAAAGAAAGACAACTAGTATTGGCTAGAAAGTGAAGAATAGGTACCCTTATACCTTTCTGGTGGGAATGTAATATAGTGAAGCTGCTTTGGAAATCAGTTCCTCAAAAAGTTAAACATAGAGTTACCATGTGACTCCACAATTCCACTTCAAGGTATTCACTGTTGACCTGAAGCCAATGGACTGACAGATAGTTCTCCAGCAAAGATGCATTTATTTGGGATCAGAAGAGAACTGCAATTCAGGGTCTGCAACCATGGCAAGTCACGTGTAAGTTCCCACATGGCAAGGGAAGAAGAACATTTTTATAGAGGGGAAAAGGAAGTGGGGAGGGCGATAGTAAACAAAGAGTCCCTGGCTTTTCATTGATTGAGTCCTTGCCAGGAAAGAAGAGAGTCTCTGCTTCCTGCTGGGCTCTGCTATTGTCTCAGGGTGTGAGAGCTCCCTCTTCTGGCCCATCAACTCTATTTAAAATACTGAGGTTTTTGTTCATTGATTTTTGACAATACCCAAGAGAAATGAAAACACATGGTCACACAAAAACATGTACATAATTGTTCTTAGCATCATTATTTACAATAGGCAAAAAGTAGAAACAACCCAAATGTCCATCAACTAGTAAACAGATAAACAAAATGTGGTCTATCTACACAATGAAATATCATTCAGTGATAGAGAAGAATAAACTACAGATACATGTTATAGCATGGATGAATCTAAGAACATTATGCTAAGTGAAAGAAGCCAGACACAAACGATCATATATCATATGATTACATTTATATGAAATTTCTAGAATAGGTAAATCTATAGAAACAGAAAGTAGTGGTTGCCAGGGGTTAGGGGAAGGGTGGAATGGGGAGTGATTGGTAATAGATGTAGGGTTTCTTTTGGGGGTGATGAAAATGTCCCAGATGTTTGCAGAAGCTTGTGAATATACTAAAACCCACTTAATTGAATACTTTAAAAGGGTGACTATTATGGTATGGTATGTGATGATATACATAAAAGAAAAATGGTGGCAAAACAGATACATTACTCACCTTCACCACTAACTGCTGTGGTTACTGAAGACAGTGTTGACAGCAGAGATGTTTCTAAGGGTTCCTTGCTGGTAGCTCCTAGATAGATGACATTATTATTAATTACAATTTCATCTCACCTGTCATGGAGTAAAGAAAAGGAAGTCAAATCTGAAGGTGAATTAAAATCCTTCTATAGATACTGGGTAAAACTTTGTCTATCTTTATTTTTCCATTTTCCAGCTTCTTTTGTCCAAGGTAAGGAATGTCAGTACTGAATGCTTGGGTGGCCTGATAAACACACACACACACACACACACACACACACACACACACACACACACAGACAGACACACACACTTTTGTATGAGAGGTCCCAAAAGCAAATTTCTACTGCAGATTGTTACTTAGGTCTCTTTAAAAGTGAATTATTTAAAATCATTTTATTTTTCCCAGTGGGAAAAATTACCTGGTCAATAGGACCTAGGAGTAATGTGCCTTTTTTTCCCAAAATAAGATTTCATTTTGTTGATTTAGTTGTGGCTTTGAAACTTCCAATAAACATAAATAATAAAGGAACTTGCAAACTCCTGTAATTAATTAATTTTTTTCATTTATGAAACAATTAATTGATTTCGCACTCTGTACAAAGCCCTCTCCTAGGCTTCTGAGGGCAGTATCTAACCCTTAGTCCCCTCTTTTTTCCCATGCCCCTCCTCCCACTCCCTGCAGTTGCCGCATGCTCCGACTGGCCCTTAGTCATCTTTTTAATCTTTGTCATATGAAGAATAATTCCCGGCATAGAGTGGGCATGTAGTAAATGCTGTTTCAGATAAGATGGCACTCATACAGGACAGGGGGACCAACAAAAGGATAAAGATCTGCTTTAAGTAGTGAACACAACTTACTGATTTGCTACTCATGGTAGCATTCCCTTTTCTCTTAAAACATGTTAGAATGTCCTTTTGTGATTAGGGCAAGGATTCTATTTTTACTATGTGACATTTATAAAATCTTGGTTCTTATATATACACATGCTGTGTTTGAGGGAGGAGATATTTGGCTCTGCACAGTTTACCTAATACTTTATTTTTTTATATCTTTATTGGAGTATAATTGATTTACAATGTTGTGTTTAGTTTCTGCTGTACAACAAAGTGAATCAGCTATATGTATACATATATCCCCATATCCCCTCCCTCATGAGCCTCCCTCCCGCCTTCCCTATCCCACCCCTCTAAATTGTCACAAAGCACCAAGCTGATCTCCCTGTGCTATGCAAACAAAGCAACTGACAAAGGAAGCAACTGACAAAGAATTAATCTCCAAAATATACAAGCAGCTCTGTTATTAACACAGTTTCACCTTGTAAGCTGTGCTGCTTAAGTGGGGAACTGGAATATTTACAAAGATATTTTTTATGACTGAGAAATGACAATTTTTTCTTCTCTAAAAATAAACTTTGTATATGTAACCATCACAATAGGATCATTCCCAAACAGGAAGTGACCCAAAGCGATATCATCAAAGAAGCCCACTGTGATCTCATGGTTCTGTATCCAACCCAAAATAACACGAGTTTCAAAATAGTGAAATAACCTAGACCTTCATAACACAGATATAAGATTCCCAAATTACTTTCCTATGATTAGTTTATATGGGTGCTACTAATTTAATTTGTTAAAGTTAAAGTAAATTTCATGAAGAGTTAATCCTACCTTTAGTAGATATTTCAACTGTTGATTTCTCTGCAACATTTGGTGATGACGTTGTGTCTGATGTTGGTACAGATGGTTTTGTTGCAGAAGTTGATGATAATACAGGAGTGGTTGTATCTTTGACTTCTGAAAAAAGTAAATTGTGTTAAAGCAGCTGCATTAAAATTTACATTTATTTTGCCAGTCAACAGCCTAGTATATTTAAACAAAGTAAACTGTATGTATATTACTGCATCAGGTATGGTTTTGGAATTAATTTTCTAATTGTAATGAATTCAGCCTTGATTTCAGTATTCATTCACTAACTCCATCTGCTTCTCACCAATGGCGTGAATTTTTAAGATGGTTGGCAGAAGCAGTCTGTGGTTCTGAAACAAAATAATAGCTGACAAAACTAGTGAGGAATAAATGTATGAGTTTGAAACTTAACAATATTTTTAATCCAACTAAACTAACATTGTCTGATGAAATAATTAAATAGGCACTCTCTGGGCAGTGGATATTTTACTGAATGTTTTAGAGCATGTTAAAGTTACTAAATACTAAAATCTCAGTATTAGTGCATCTCTTTTTGGTACATAGCATTTCTCTCTCTCTCTCTCCATATACTACATATATATTCTAAAGAGACAATAAATTTTAAAGAAATTCAACAATTGCAACAAGCCTACATTCTTGGGGATAGAGCCACCATAAATCTGACTTTTCAAATGACTTATTTCTCTCAAAGGCACAGAAGTGAAGACAATACATTGTTATGTATATTATATATTTATTTTTAATAATTATTTTTTGGCAATAGAAAGCCAATATCTTACAATAATTCTTAAAACTTCCATTGCAATATTATTTTTTTAAAGTGAAGTATGTAGGATTTAATTCTCAGTGATCTATGGAAAAATTTGTTTCATATAATATTATTGTAACTTATTGGCATTTATATACTTTTTTAATCCTGCATTTGTTGGACTTGTCTCTGTATACTTACTGTTATGTTGCAGATCAAAAAACAGCAAACAAATGTTTACAAAGGATGTGGAAAAAATATTCCTGTTCATGGAAAGCACTATTTTTATGTTGTTACTTTGTATACAGAACAGTTGACCCTTGAACAACTTGGGGGTTAGGGACGTCTACCTTCCATGCGATAGAAAATCCAAGTATAACTTATACGTGGCCCTTCCTATCCGAGGTTTAATTGCATCTAAAGATTCAACCAACTTCAGATTGTAGCACTGTAGTATTTACTATTGAAAAAAATCTGCGTATAAGTGGACCCACACAGTACAAACTCATGTTGTTTAAGGGTCAGTTGTATACAGAGTCAGTACAACAGGTAGTTGAGAGGATGGACTTTGAATAACAAAGACTCATGTTCAAATCCCAGTCAAACTGAGTATGTCATTACAGTAATTGTATGTCATTCGTATGACTTCTCAAATTTAAATTTCATCCAAAATTTTCTTTGAATCTGAGAAAAAAAACCAAAAATCTTTCAAGTCATTGAAAAGCAATATTTGAGATGTCATGAGATAGAGTGTACTTCCTGTTTTATTTTATAGACTTGAGGGGCTTGGGAGTGTTAGTGCTTAGCGCTGACTTTGTTTACAGACACCTCACAGAAATTGCTTGATGTATGCAGCACATACCGATGTTTTCCGCACATACAGGAATGACAGAACTGCTTTTTCACGGGCTTTACCGAAATCAAGTCAAAAGCTTTTTTCACCTCTGAAGAAACACTTCACACCCTTGGTCTTACTCCCATGCCCTCCTCCCCCCCAATACTCAGCAGAGAAGAGGAACACAGTGTGTATGAGGTTACCTTTTCTCTATTAGTCATTTTGTTCTCACTATTTTTCTTTCTGTCCTAGAGTCCATGATGTAACACTAATTTCTAAGTTTAAATTGAGACTGAAGAAGAAGTTATTTGAAGAGGCATATACCCCATAGACTGGAAATTTCACCGGTAAATAACTTGAATGATCTCTGTTGACTTGCTAAATAGCAACAACCTTAATTTCTGAGTATAATCAACAACTCCAGAGATATTTTTCATATTTCTTTCCTCCCTCCCTTACTTTTTTCTTTCCTTTTTTGCTTCCACACATACTTATTGGGAAACTAATATGAAAAGCATGATTAGATACTGCAAAAGACTCTATGTTGTACCACATAGTATCACCCTTGAGTAGCTTTTAATCTGGTAGGGAACATAATGCCTATACACAATAAATAATAAAGAATATTCTGTATGAGTTGTGTAGACCAGTGTTTTTCAAACTTCAGATTATGATACAATTAAAGAGTAATTTAAGTCTATTTAATACATTGCAGCCAGAGCTTTTTTTTCCAAATGAAAGAGAAAAGAGGCAATATTAGATTAATATTGCAAATAATGAGGGTAAGTATTGTTTCATGAAGCTTTTGTTTAGCATTGTGTGTGTGTGTGTGTGTGTGTGTTTGAGAATGAAATGTGTGTCAATGCAAAATGTATTTCTTACTGTGATTCCAGCTAAAAATGTGAAAACTGTGGGACAAGAAAAAATTGGGGCAAGAATTTATAAGATAAAAAATGACCACCCTGCTGGCATGAGCAAGGAATATTCCATGAGAGAGTTGACATAGGAGCTGGAGCTTGAAGAGTGAGTAATATGGTGACACAGGAAGAGGAAAGAGCATGAGTAAAGGTCTGAAGTGGGGGAGTGAGAAGTATTTGAGGGCACTGCAAAGAGCTCTGTTTGGCTGGATTGCTGTGTGCTACGACAGGACATGGTGGATGTGTCTGGTAAAATTCTGGAGACCAGATTGTAAAGGACTTTGAACACCAAGCCAGAGACTTGGGACTTTATCTACGAGTCTGTGGGGAGCCATGGGAAGTGACCAAATGGAAATTCAACCGTAGGAAACACGATGGGAAAATAAGTGGGGCAGAGAATGAGAAGATACCAGTTGAACAGAATTGAAAGCCGCCATTTTTATGTTCACCAATGTGGTCGGCCCTCTTGAAGTCATCATGCGAGATCAGTGAGTTCTCATCCATACAATGACTTGAGGCAAACTACAACAAGACACATTTCTAGCTACTTATGTGGTAAGATTGAGATGTGCTGTAAGGCTTCTCCTCCTCACCATCCTTCTACACATTTGGCCACGTATTTCCCTGAGTAAAACCTTAATCCATTAGCACTCATCAATGTCTCCATTACTAGTTCTTCAGATTGTTCAACAGAGAGTATTCCCTCTTTTAGCAAGGACTGACAAACAACCCCTAAGAATACTGAGCGTCACTATGTGCCAGGTAGCATGTGAGTACTTTCCATGGATTATATCATTTAATTCTAAGACCCTACAATGTTCATACTCTTAGATCACCATTTTACAGATGAGGATCAAAAATGGTAAGCAACTTGTCCATATTATACACTAGGAAGTAATACAGTTGGAATTTGAATCCAGACACCTTTGACTCCAGAGAAGATACCCTGAACCATCACGCATCTGGCCATGGGAAGGTGGCTCCATGCCAAGCCACATACCCCCGCTCCACCTGCTTTCTGCCTGTGACGGAGTGTGATATTAAAAATGTGGAAGGGACTAGACCCACCGATGTTTTACTGCTACGTGCCTAGGATGAGGAAACAAAATGCCTCACAGTTTGTTTTTTTTTAATAACAGGCATTCATACTGTCATGTACATATACATAAACACACATATAAAATGTTTCCATATTAGACTGAAAGCTTTTAAATATTTCCAATCTTTTAAAACTATTTATAATTGAAAAATAAAAATAGAGATTTACTGAGTTTTAAAAAATTCTGCAAATAGAAACTTTCTCTCCTCATACGGTGGAAAAGAATTATTCCCTTTAACTACCACTGTTGAAGGTTTTATTGACCAGGATTCAAGTAACCATCAGTTATGCTTTTACTGTATTATCTGTAAATCTCTTCTAGGTCTGATTTGATCTCATAATAAACCATTGAGGAAAATGGTTAATTCTGAAGTGTCTTCTCTTCATAGGACACTGTGAGGTAGCATATTCCCTTCTCTTTATCTCCAAAGTGATTAAAGAATAATTTAACAAGGAGACCTGTGCTTCACAGCTTTGCTTGTGCCAAACCAGATAGCGCTGCTCTCGGGAGAAACAGATGGCATTTCATCCTGACTCTACCCTATATCCATACCCTCCAACTGAGACAGCACAAGGGATGCCATAGCACCAGTTTCCTACACTATGAAAGGATGAAGCATTATTGGGATTTTAATAAAATAACTTTTAATTATAAAAATCATAAGCACTTTGAGAATTCAGTTTATGGCTAGAAACCAAGATTCATACTTTCTCCTGTTTTCAAATGATCAAGTCATCTACTCCAATCTTCTCAGACATGCTTTGTAATTACATTTAGAGGTAACTCACAAATAGTCTCTAAGAGTTAGAATTTCATCCATCCTCATAAGGAGCAATTGCTACTCCTGCTATCTTTTTCCCTACCAATTCTGTTTCTAAAGTCCACTGAAAATCCACTACTAAAGAAGATTGATCTTGCTTCTTCTAGATCAACACAAACACTGAATGACAGTAACTTAGAATTCTAGAACTTGAGATCTGGAAAGAACTTTTCAAAAAGATCTTAATGGAATAGAAGCCCTACATTTTACAGCTTAAAAAATGTATGAGTTTAAGGTAGTTTTAAAAGATCATAGCACTAATTAGTAAAAAGTTAATTTTTTTTTCTAATTCTACCATTTGGGTATGTGGAATGCAATTGTGGCAGAGACAGTGCTGAAGTTTCCCTTTGAAAATATTTACTTTGCCAGTTTTAGCCAGAAACACAATTTCAGAAGAAGTTTTTAAGTTCTTTAAGGAAGCAGAAGAATGGTTTCTTTAGAAATACATAATTAGAGTAAATTCAAAATGCTAACTACTGAATGGTCTTATAAACCTTCAAAGTACCATTATTAGGTAATAATCTCATCACCTAGATCAACTGCTCTATGAAATTGAAGGTAAAGTAGCTAATTTTATATTTCAATAGCTTACAACATACTATTTCTACTATTTCATATTGTCTTCATGCAATGCCATCTCCTATATATGCCACCCCTTAGGCTTTTAGGAACTTTATACAGATTTTATCTTGAAATAAAGTAACTGTCAATTTTAAGTTGCCATTTGTGGTTGCCTCTCCCCTATGTATCATGGCTTATAGTGAATAGAGAGATCCACTTCTTAACGTTTGTATGTGACGGCAATGCACAAATTGGGGTATTATAAATAGTGAGAAGGTCCTTTTTCGTAGTACTTTGTCAGTAGTTGCTAGCATTATAATTTTTGTTCAACATATACCCTGTATCTTCTTTGTCAGAAAAGAAGTAGCAAAGAATTAGCAAAGTTTAAGTGGAAAATTTCAATTTTCCCTCACACATTAAAAATATATTAAAATGTTAATTACATAGTATAATATACAAAAATTTATAGATAAATAAAATATATTTCTATAGTAACATAATAAAAATAAATAAATGAAATATGATACCACTTTCTATATTCCCATCAAAAGAAAGCCTTCGTGAAAGACAAGGCACCAACTCATTTTGATTATCAGTGTCATAGCAACACATTTTTCCATTAATGGTGATCCTTGCTCTTTTATACAGCACAGGTCAGTTTGGTTCATTGCCAACCAAATTAAATGAAGTTAATTTTTTTCCCCAATTAAAAGAAAACAACAATTATTATGTGATGATGTATTCCTGATGACTTCTACTTGCATTGATCTAAAAATTTCATGATATCCTATATGAAATGTATAAGTAAACTACTAGCCAATGAGTTACATACCTCAATAAACATTTATTAAGCAGCTATTTCAATAAGACCTAAGCAAAAATTAAAAATATGTTTTTCCTAGAGGATCTTAGACTTTATTTTGATACTCAAGCTATACATGCATGAAACACCTATAAGGTTATGCTTAGGTGCCCTATAAAAATGGTGCTGTATAATTAATACTATGCATAGCTGGTTTTATACAAGTGAAATCAAAGTAAGGTGATGTCTCTCTATGTGTCTAGGATAGCGAGAATCATTTTCTTCGTGGAACAGATGCCAAAAGGAATCAGATAATTGAGCACAAGAAGGAAAGAAAAATCATGCTTCATGGTAGAAAAAGAAGAAAGGATATTCAAAGAGAAGGGCAAAGACAATAGTGCCAAGTAAAACAGAGGCTATATAACATAAGGCCTGAAACGGGGCCTTGGGGATACTAGACACTTAAAAATAGAATCTTTTGGGAGAGGAAAACAGAAAAATTTAATTTTCAATGAAAACATCAGAGCTAGTGGCAACTCTTAAAAAAAAAAAAAGGATTTGAAGTTTACTTTTTCAATTAAGGCTAACAAAATACTGTAGTGAACACAAAAGGTTTTAGAATGCTTACCTTTCCTAGGTGGAATGAATTTGGGGGATAAGTTAGAATAAAGATGCAGATGTAGAGAATAGACTTGAGGACACGGGGAGGGGGAAGGGTAAGCTGGGATGAAGTGAGAGAGTGGCATGGACATATATACACTACCAAATGTAAAATAGATAGCTAGTGGGAAGCAGCCACATAGCACAGGGAGATCAGCTCGGTGCTTTGTGACCACCTAGAGGGGTGGGATAGGGAGGGTGGGAGGGAGACGCAAGAGGGAGGAGATATGGGGATATATGTATATGTATAGCTGATTCACTTTGTTATACAGCAGAAACTAATGCAACATTGTAAAGCAATTATACTCCAATAAAGATGTTAAAAAAAAGAAAAAGAAAAAGAAGAAGATCTCATCTCTCACAGAGAGGAAAATATGCAGGTAAGTGGGAGCGAGTTATGCCTTAAAGACGAATCTCCTCGGGTTGCCAGCCATCTGCGAGGTGGGGAAGGAGTGCCAGGCCTGGCAGGCTCGAGCACGGACAGGTGTCTCAGCCACCTGGCCCCTCTGGGGAGAACGGGAAGGCAGCAGTACATTGGTGAGTTTCTTAAACAGAAAACAACAATATCTGCAAAATGGACCTGAGAATCCAAGGTGTTCTGGCTGACACACAGGTGGAGGCTCCCAAGGCAAGTTTCCTCCACTCACCCACGTGTCAGGTTTGAAATTATGGGACAATGCAGGTATTTTTCCTTCACAAAATAACTGTGATGCTTTAAAACTCAAGTTGCATAATAACGAGATATTTGAGATTGTGGACTCTATTATAAGGGGACTTTTCATATACTGTATCAGGTTTGGAAAGTTTCAGCTCTTTGAGGTATAAAAAAGCAAAGGTTATATTTAATATTTATAGGAGTGGGAGTATTAGGGGAAAGGAGTGACCTGGCCATACTGCTGGGCTCTTAGATCAACCATCCCCAGATCCCTCCCACCATGCCCTGCTCTGACCCCAGAGAGGAGCTGTGGTTCTGTGGCTCAGAAAGCATCTTCCCAGGAAACAAGATGCTTAGGCTTCGCAGGTTCTTGTCGGTACAAGCAAGTCTTTTGGGCTTGTCTCAGGAAGGGGATCAATCAAGGGCCCTCTCAGTCCTGGGAGGAACAGCGCTGCTCTGTCCCTTCTCTGGGCTCCACACAGGGGCAGTGATAACGGAGGAGAAGGTGGTCCTCTTCTCTCTCTAATGGCGCCCCCAGCTTTCCTCTGAGCTTAGAATGTCACCACTTGAAATCCTGGGTCTTCACTACAGGCTCTCCTGGCATTTCTTCAGGTACAGGGAAGGTCTCACTAGACACGTTCCACCAGCAGTGACATTAGAAGAGTGATTGACACACATGAAATGACACCACGGGAGGTGGAAGGACACACAGCCTTGGCAATTGTGACATCAGCTAATTATGTAACTGTGTGAGCCACTTCACCACTTTGGGCCTCAGTTTCCTCTCTATGAAAAGTGTCTGTTGAACAAAATCTCTTCAACTATAAAATTATATTACCTGTAAGATTAAATTACAACGTAAATATCCATTATGGCAAATAATTAAGCATAAGTTGCATTTCTACATACCAAGAAAGAAGCTTGTACTTTAGCAGTTATATACAAAGGCTTTATAGAGTTATAAACTCATCACCTGGGAGAAATTTAAGCCCCAAAAGGCATTCTGTATTGCAAGGGAGAAAATGATTACGTTTATTTGCAATCTGATACTGTTACCTGGACAAAATGTATTTCCCTTTAGGGTGTTAGTCTACCCAGAAACAGAGAAAATGTGAAAGACAAAGTTTGGAATAGATATTTGGAATACTTTGTGTTGAAACTTTTTTTTTTACATAGCAGAACAAATGATGAAATATTTTATATAGGTAAGCTAACATCTACATGAATGAATAGAGCTCATATACAATAAGCTAGACAGCTCCTTCTCAGCAATGTGTGTGTGTGTTCATGTCTACATTTAATGAGTGACAGCTGAGTTTGTAAAAAAGTCTACAGTATTGCATTTGAAGCTAGAAAATGAAATTTGGCTGACTTTGAGATGTCATATTTATCACCTCATCTACTCTATTTTTGTCTTTTCTAAGTGTAAAGGAAAACTCTCTAACTGATTTTAAATGCTTTTTAATTTGTATCTGTTGAAAGATGGCAATTTCAGTTATTAAGGGGTAAAATAAAAGGACAAAAAGTTATTTCTATCTTCTGAAAAGTCAAAGACAATCTTTTCTTGCCCTAAAAAGAATTATTTGAAGTGACAAAAAACTTTAAATGACAGACATTCCAAGAATGCAAACATGTGTAACAATAATTGCTTTCACTGACATCATTTGATTTTAACAATTTCATAGAACAGTAGAACAGACAATACTGTTATCTTCATTTTATAGATGAAGAAACTGAGGTCTGATTGTGACTTGCCAAGAGTCACAGTAGAAGGTGTTAGAGCCTTGCTTACACTCAGATGTTCTAATCCCATCTTTCATGTGCTTTTCCTCTACATTGGCTAGTCTTAGAACTGCAATGTCACGTTTGTGGTTGCAGTATTTCTGTGCTACATTCGGTATTATTTAGAGTACTTTAGAGCACAATTTTTTTTTCTCATATTGTTCTTAATAATTATGAAAACAAATGAAACTAATTAAGGTATATAAATTACTGAAAGTAAAAAGCATTTGTCATCAGTAGTACTTCCGTTTTTTTTTTGTTGACCAGTCACATCATCCATCATGGATGATTAAATAAAACAGAACAAAATCTCTTCACTCAAAGTTATATCTTATCTTGTTCATCAATAGAATATTAGTGCGAAACAACTTTACTAAAAAATTTTAAAGTAAGAAAGTCAACTTTTATTGTAATATCATATGACTCAGAAAATTTATGAAGGGCTTTTTAAGACATGATTTTTTTCAGTGTCCTTTATTTGTTACTTGTTCTGGATTTAGGGAAATGTTACAAAATCTTTTTTTTTTTCCTTTCTTGTTTTGGGGTAAGGCAACAGTGATATAGTGAATATATTATTGTTCACTCTCACTTTTACAGCAAAATCACCAATAATTTACATTGATCACATCAAAGAACTATTTTGCCCTCTTTATTTCATTTGCATCAAATTATTTTTAGCATATATATTCAGGGTCTCCTGTGAATGCAAGAAAAGACACTAAATAAATGAAAAAATATCTTAGCACGGAATAAAACAAGGGGCAGTGTAGTGTAGGAAGTAGGTGACCGCAGGTCTCCACAATTTACCAGCTATGTGACCTTATGCAAATTACTTAATCTCTTTAGCCTCTGTTTTTAAAATTATAGAAACATACCCTATAGGGTTTCTGTGCAGAGCAAAACATTAATATATATATAAAACTCGAGAGATGCAGCTAACATCTAGGTTACACTTGAATTTATCCTGATTAAAAAGTCGATGACATGAGATACATTTTAGAGCTCTACCAATAGGTCAGACAAATTGATGTTTCTTGCTTATACTGTCCCTAAATACTTGATTAACTACTTACAGAGCCATGTCCAACACAGTCAGTAAGTTCAAGCTAGTAAAGTCTTTCTAAATAAAATGTAAGCTCCTCCCTAAATCATAACCTGATTCTCCCAATTACATCCTAACTTTGACAACAACTTTGCCAGATTTTATAAATTATTTTTAGTATTATCTTTTTCTGATATTCTTACACCATTTCTTTTAAGAAACTATGGTTATGATAATGGAACAGAAAGATTGCAGGGTAGAATAAAGAAGACATGAAAGTCAGTTTCATGTAGTAGAAGAAAGGTTTCCCATGTTGCTGTTCCATAGGTCCACAGTTGCTGCCATGCGGTGGGCATGGTACTCTTGGGATCTACAGAGTTTCAACCAGGGATCGCTGAATCTATATTCAAAGTAAATATTGTCTGCATATTGAAAAAAAATGATTCACACATATATGCTACCATTTTAAAATTTATATAGTTTCTATTGTGATTAATGAAATACAAATGTTTAAAAATTGCTAAATATTTAGCAGCATTCTGTTTTCTCAATTAGTGGGTGCAATTATTATCTTACTGGGAAGGGGTTCACAATTTTCATGTAAATGAGGTACTTATCTTCAAAACACTGGGGGACCACTCCTTTGTGGATCTTAGTATGTCAATAACAGTACAATTTTGTTTATTTGACTGATGACTTTATATAGCATCCCAAACTGAGCCAGAATTTGATACCCTTGTCTTATCCATTCCCTGCAAATAATTAGGGTCAGTCTTTAAACACCCATGACTCATACTTTTTAATTAGAAACAAACAAGCAAAGACTTACAGAGAAGGGGATTTATAGCTCTTTGTTTCCAATATGTGCTGGTTCTAAGTGCTAGAATAAAAGCATACTTTTTCTTTCTGTGAATCTGTTTTTCCACACTGGAGATGGAAAAACTGCTCAGTTTTGCTCAGATGGAACCACATGCCCAGTAGGAACCTATCATGTATTTATATAAGAACAGAGAAGAAGTCATGGTGTCTACTTTCTGATTTTGGAGACTAGCTTTTATATGGTATATTTTCTAAATTAAAAGTATTTTGAACATTCCTTTAGGATGCCATCGAAGAGTCACTTGTGATGGGTTAATTAAATCTAACACATTTAAAAATAACTCTGCGTGTTGTGGGACAGATGCAGTCTGTGGAAAAAGAAAGAGCTTACACTGAACATTGCAACAGATTTTTGTTATTTAATAGTAGGCAACAGACACGTTTACAGAATATGTTTTCAAAGCCTGGTTGGAAAGTATCTTTCTGATACATTCAGCTCTGCTGACAATGAAAGAAATCAGGAAATCCATATTTAAAGAGAAGGATGACTGTATACTTTTATTTCTCAATCATCAACTCAAATTCGCCTCATCATTTAAAAGTAGTGCCCTCTTGCATAGTATCATTCAAATTTAACTAGAAGAATGAACCATTCCAAAATCCCTTCCCAAATGCCAAGATGACGACTAGGATGGAAAATTTGTTCTTATCTAAGAAAAAACAGTCAGGTGTACACTTGCCAGAAGTGCTTTTGGAAAGTCAAAAGGATGTCCAAAACTATAAGAAATGTAAGAGAAAGAGCTAGAGAGAACTGAATTGTTCTGCCCAAGAAAATGGAAATGATCTGTTATTTTTTACCCTTGAGGGTAAGAGAGCAGAAGATATGCGGAAAGAGGAGAGAGAATAGACCAAGAAAGAAGGTAAAAGCATCCAATAGACTTTTAAGAACGGAGATATCTAAAACACATTCTTAACTTTGCACCACTCTGTTGTAAAACCTCCCTTCCTTCAGTAAAGTCACCTATTCCACATGCAGTCTGCAAATACCCAGCAAGACTTTAGTTAAGTGGATCTTTCTGGGCATGCAGGAAAGAAAGGGGAACTACATTTTGGTTGTTGCCAGTGCAAAGTTAGAGAAAATGTCACAAGAAACCAAGTGGAGTACAAAATTTGAAGGATGCAAGCAGGTGGAAAGAAAAGTGAACATGAGAACTCAATCCTCCCTCCACCACGAAAGATTTGAGGAAATGGGGTGCATTAGGTTTTTTCCCAGAGCAGCAAGTAAGTCTATAATCTGAACATGTTTTTACATTAAAGGTGGAGAGATTCAGGAGCTATCTGAATTATATAAAATTATTCTTATTTTATTAAATACTGTTTACTAGACTCAGAATCAAATTTGCTGAGTCACAGTTATGTGTTTGCTGCAGAAGATAATTGTAAATTTGCTCTCTAGCAAATTATTCCAGAGTTGGCTATAAATTGTTTGCTTCACAAATATGGCAGGATGGATAATCAGAACAAATAGACTATGGAGCTACAGAACAAGCACTTCAATGCAGCAGCGATAATTACTTAAATCTGAGATACCACCAGTATTAAGTAATAAAGTGTTTTCTAAGTGTGAAGGTTATCATTAGATCGCAGTTGACATTTATTTGTAAACTGATTTTTTTCTGGTTTTGAAGATGAATTCATGCCAGAACAATTAAATTTACTTTCCTAACAGCAGTATTAATGAGAGAAAACCAATAGATGTAATCTTGCATTATCGATATATACTTAATTTCTTTTATCCAGTATGCCTAGGAAACATGGTGCTCTATATAACTAAACATTTTTGTTAACGTCTTTATTGGAGTATAATTGCTTTACAATGGTGTGTTAGTTTCTGCTTTATAACAAAGTGAATCAGCTATATGTATACATATATCCTCATAACCCCTCCCTCTTGCATCTCCCTCCCACCCTCCCTATCCCACCCCTCTAGGTGGTCACAAAACACCGAGCTGATCTCCCTGTGCTATGTGGCTGCTTCCCACTAGCTATCTATTTTACATTTGGTAGTGTATATATGTCAGTGCTACTCTCTCACTTCATCCCAGCTTACCCTTCCCCCTTCCCATGGCCTCAAGTCCATTCTCTAGGTCTGGGTCTTTACTCCTGTCCTGCCCCTAGGTTCATGAGAACCTTTTTTTTTTTTTTAGATTCCATATATATGTGTTAGCATATGGTATTTGTTTTTCTCTTTCTGACTTACTTCACTCTGTAGAATAGACTCTAGGTCCATCCACCTCACTACAAATAACTCAATTTCGTCTTTTTATGGCTGAGTAATATTCCATTGTATATATGTGCCACATCTTCTTTATCCATTCATCTGTCGATGGACACTTAGGTTGCTTCCATGTCCTGGCTATTGTAAATAGTGCTTCAATGAACACTGTGGTACATGACTCTTTTTGAATTATGGTTTTCTCAGGGTATATGCCCAATAGTGGGATTGCTGGGTCATATGGTAGTTCTATTTTGAGTTTTTTAAGGAACCTCCATACTGTTTTCCATAGTGGTTGTATCAATTTACATCCCCACCAACAGTGCAAGAAGTTTCCCTTTTCTCCACACCCTCTCCAGCATTTATTGTTTGTAGATTTTTTATGATGGCCATTCTGACCGGTGTGAGGTGATATCTCATTGTAGTTTTGATTTGCATTTCTCTAATGATTAGTGATAACTAAACATTTTTATTAGTTTAGAATCATTATGTAAAATATACCAGAAAAATCCATTTTCAAGCAATTCTAATAGATAGCATTAACATTTATCTGTGTATCTCCCATTACTAGTGCTTGACAATAGGTGTTTATTAACTGTTTATTATATGCTAAATATAAGTTTTACCTGAATAGCCAGAATCTTCAAACTATTATAATTAATCTATCACTTTAAATAGAATTACTACCAACTAAAAATAGAAAATACAAACTTGGGTTGAATTTATATTGAACATATGATCTACTATTGAAACTTCATACTGAAATAAAATTTCTGAGTTTAAATTTGTTGCTGAATCATTATTCCTTTATGCTTTATTACTATTTGTAAACATTTCTCTGCTTTTTTTGTGAACTCAACAGTGTTGAATGCTGCATAAACTTGGATTTATGATTTTCTTCTGATATAGGGGTCATTTTAAAATCTGGGAAGAATTTTCTATGTTTTTGGCATTTTTCTTATTTCTAGTGAGACTTCGGTAACATTTGAAAGCATTACACTTCCTATTCTCCTGGGTGATAAAGGTTGAAGTGAAATGTGTTTGCTAAAATTCGGAAGAGTCACTTACCAACTATAAAAGTGTCTTTAAAACTCTTGTCCATTTTAGCAACTTCTTAGTGAGAAAAGAAAAGCTGGCAAAAGGAAACGCCATATTTGGTTATAGCAGCCTCCTAAGGTTTAATCTCTAGTAAAGTGTGTCCAAAATTTCATTCACTCCTGTACCAGTTTTATGAGCTTATTCATATTCTCTACTCTATCTGTTATTGGTTCCTTACTCTTTTTCTTAAAATCAAGTCACTTAAAAAATTAACTATAAAAATAAATACTATGACAAAATTCATATTCTATAAAGACATCATTGACTATGATGGTTCCAGGCTTGAGTCCTGCTCTGCCTATGTTGAAAAGTGAAATTAATGAGTGTTACAGCACAGTAAGACATAACACCAAACATACACTTGTATAACTGTAAGTATCATAGAGATTTGAGTCAATGTTGTTTAATTCCATTTATGCCTAAAATTATCTCAAGTACCACCAGTTGTACCCATTACACACCCTGGAAATACTGCTTTAGGTGAGAGCTTTTTAAGGCCACTCAGTAAGACTTTTTTTTGTTTAAATAAATTTATTTATTTATTTATTTTTGGCTGTGTTGGGTCTTCGTTGCTGCGCATGGGTTTTCTCTAGTTGTAGCGAGCAGGGGCTACTCTTCGTTGCAGTGCACGGGCTTCTCATTGCAGTGGCTTCTCTTGTTGCAGTGGCTTCTCTTCTCATGGGCTCTAGGTGCGCGGGCTTCAGTAGTTGTGGCTCGTGGGCTCAGTAGTTGTGGCTCACAGGCTCTAGAGCACAGGCTAGGTAGTTGTGGCACATGGGTTTAGTTACTCCGTGGCATGTGGGATCTTCCCGGACCAGGGCTTGAACCCGTGTCCCCTGCATTGGCCGGCGGATTCTTAGCCACTACACCACCAGGAAAGTCCCCACTCAGTAAGTTTTAAAGTACTCTGTAATGTCCTAAATTTTATGACAGAATGTCAGCCCAAACTCCGTTTTTATCCTTCCCTTTTTATCTCATACCACCATGCGTTATTCCCATCTTTCTTTAAGAATCAGGGTTAAAGCAGCCCAAAGCTCAGTATTGTTTAAGGGACTGATAATACAGGTAGAAACTAAGGGCTGAATAGGTGATCAATAATTATTTAATGTCTCAAATACCTATGTGGAGAAAATGCTATACAGTTGATCCTTGAACAACATGTGGGCTAGGGGTGCTGACCCTCTGTGCAGTCTACACATAATTTATAGTCTGCCCTCCTTATCCACAATTCTTCCTTATCCTCTGTATTTGAAGTTTTGCATCCATGGATTCAACCAACCTCCAATTGCATAGTACTGTAGTATTTACTATTTAAAAAAATCCACATATAAGTGGACCCACAGAGTTCAAACCCATGTTGTTCAAGGATCAACTGTATATAAAAAAGGGGCCATATGACCTACAATAATCCAGTTAGAATCTAAATCAGGTTTTTAAAGGAGAGTATGTTGAGCTGCATTTTTAATATCTTGGATAATAGTAAGGAAATTTTCAATATAAAAATAATTAAATTATTATTCATTTACAGGACAAACTTTAGTAGGAATAAATATAAAGTAAACAACAAAAGAGCAAAAGCAAAAAATGTGCAAATTTAGTAAAATAGGGTAAAAATAAATACATCAGAAAAAGGTGTAAAGGCAAAGGAAACCCCAAGCAAGAAATGAATGATTAATATGATACTTATCATATTATAAAATATATTTTATAAAATTATACTTGCAAATGGAACTGTATGACGAGATCGTGCTATACAACTAAGAAGTAACTTGCTATTTTGCTCAGTAGTGGTTAAATTTTTCTTAGAACATGAATTCAATTTACATCTCTGCAGTTTAAACAAATAGGAGCAAAATTGTCAAAAACCAGAAACTTATGTGAGTAAAGAGGTAAATTGAATTCCAGGAGGAGAAGGAAAAGGAGTTGGAATGATTTACTCTTTAATCTGAGGAAATAATATCTGAAACTAATTTAATCCTTTCCAAATTTGTTTCTTTAATATTGTTTGTCTCCTTAACTTAATTTCCCAATACGTGAATGAAAGTTAAAAATTTCACCCTAAAATTTCACCTTTTTGTTTCATTAGATGAAAAAATTCAGTAATTATTTTACTAATGTTCAGAGAAAATAATGGACAAATACAGTTCATTAACAAATTAATTCTCATGTAAGCACATCAAGAAATGCAAATGATAACTATAAACCAAATTAATTAGTAAAATATATCTGCCATGAAAATAACATGATAACTTCCATAATTAGAATGTGTAACTTTTTAACTATGTTGGAAGAATAGAAAAAAACTATATGCTTATAAAATTTATTACTGTTGGTAGTAGTAATATAGTATCACAAAAAAGGTAATAAAGAATCATTCTAGTTCTATCTGCACCAGTTCTTCAATGGTAAATTAAAGCTCTGAACTTTTTGAATTTAATAGGCAAGGATGTTGCCAATATTAATTGAATATTTACTGTGGATATAGCTTAAGAGAAAAGAATTTACCTTGCAATCTAGAAAAATTCCCTTTATACAGGATGTTCGTTCTGTTCATCTGAGTGTCAAAAACTCAAATGTATTTCAAATTTTATGTGATGACACTTGCATTAGCTATCTATTGCTGCACAACAAATTATTCCTAAGCATGTGTCTTAAAACAATAATCATTTATTGTCTCTCACAGTTTCTGCAGTAAGCTCAGGGCTTGATGGGTCTGGAAAATCCATTTACAAGGTGGCTCACTCCCCTTGCTGGCAAGTTGGTGCTGGCTGTCAGTGGAAGGTCTCAGTTATTTTCCACTGGGTCTCTCTGCCTGACTGTTCTCACAACATAACACGATGGCTGGCTTCCTCCAGAGAGAGCAATCTGAGAGACCTCGGTAGAAGCCATGTGTCTTTTACTACCTAGCTTTGGAAATCACACATCACTTCCACTGACTTCCAAGACTCGAACAATTCAGTCCTAAGTAAGTGTGAGAATGGCCCACCCAAGTGCTTAAATACCAAGAGGAAAGGATCACTGGAGGCCATCTTGGAGACTGGCTACCACATTACTTACAATTTGTTGGATTACTTTCAAGTACAAAGATTATTCAATTTAAAAAAATAAAGTTCTGTATTCTGGAAGAAACTTCAAAGTTTTGTTTAAAATTTGAATCTACCCACTCAAATTTCCCATTGCTCCCCAATAGATAATCTGGTTTTCTATCCCTTAAACATGGCGTTTTTATTTCCTACTTTGTAGCTTTGTCCGTGTTGTTCCTCCCTCTTTTTTATTTAATAAAACTTTTATAGAACATGGATAATTTTTTTCTTTAAAGTTCAACTGAAGCTGTACTATCTGCATGAATCCCTATTTATTAGTTGCATCTACAGTGACTATCCTCTCCTCAGAATTTCTAAATATGCAATTCTTAAATCACACAATTGAACATTTAATGAGTCCCTTTTCATTCATCTAACACAGATGGTAACTGAATGCCTACTATGTTCTAGGACTGTGCTAGGTGATGGCATACAATTAATTATTTATCTCCCTTACCAGTCCAAAGAATTCACTTATATATCTTATATTTATGATGCTGATATTTAATATATGTTTTGTAAGTATATTCTTCAAGTTGTTAAATGTGGTTTTTTTTTTTAATGTCCCCAAGTATATATTTTGTGTGCAGAAAAGGTTTTGTAGAGATTAATTTAGTTTTGAAGTTAATATTCAGGTTTTTTTTTAAATTCATGTAATAAAAAGTCTATTTCTCTCAAGTTTTTAAGTTCAATTTACAAATGTTATTATTCTACTTATTAATGTAGCAAGTTTAGCAATAACTTAAGGTCTCTTTAACATTTAATCCCATGTATATATTTGGTTAATTAAACTCCCTTAAGTATTTAAAACTCTATTCATAAATTGAAAATAGTTAACATATACCAGTTTGCCTGCATTTTAGGGTTTTGTAGAGATAATGTATGTAAAAGTACTTTGTAAAATCTCAATTAATAAGCAAATATGGCATTATTGTTAAATTATGAAGTTAGATGTGCTACTTTGTTGAAACAATTTTATAGAAAACAAAGCACATGGCTTTGCTTATAAGTACTTTTAATAAATGTTTTAACAGTTTTTAAAAATGGTAAAAAAGTTTTAAAGTACTTCTCTTACCCTGAATTAGATGGAGATAGGAGAAAGTCGAATTTGAATGAAATTAAAGTCCTAAGGAGGATTAAACACTGTTCCTTCTCATGACAGCCTGTCTGAAACACCAAGAAGCATACAAAGCAAGCTTCAATCTAGACCTCAGAAGACAGGTCCTAGCCTCACAATAAGGACCTGGTGGAGACCAGAGATCTTGAGGTACACTAACATAAGGGTCAGCCTTCAGTCTAGCGGGGCAGATTTACAAATCAACTACTCAAATTAAATATGATGAATGCCTCTGACTACTAAATAATCCCAGGTAGAAACATCTTACAAAAGGCTCCCTCAATGCAAGAGGACAAACCTGAGTGAAGGCAAGTCTTACATGAAAGGCCTCTGACCCTAAGTAAGTAAAGGTGAATGACAACCTGCAATAAGAGAATAACAGAATGAGACTGGGAGGAAATCAATAATAGCTAAATTAAAACTTTAAAAAGAACACAGTATCTTCCCTATTCATAAGGGATTTGTTCCAGAGATGTGAGGGAAATGGGGAACTTGCAAATAAAGTATGATTAATGACAACAGAGATTTATTTGCTAAAACAAGATTGTTCTTGTCACAAAATGCTTCAGAAGGCTACTGACATTTCTCTCCATAACTTTCTTTTTGTGGTATTTCTTAAGGTTTTCCCTTTTTTCACCTAGGATCTCTTTAATGACAGTAAAAGTTATTAAATATTATTTGAATGCACTTTTTTTATTGTTATCTGTGACGAAACAAGAAGTATTCATAAAACACTTCTGCAGCATAACAAGTACAATGGTGTCTCAAGGAAAAGCACCTATGCAGCTCGAGTTACAAAGTGAACTTTGGTTTTTTCTGCAGAATACCATTTTTACTTGAAAGGATGATTTACAAAAGATATTTATTTATTTATTGAAATACAGTTGATTTACAATGTTATATTAGTTTCAGGTATACAGCAAAGTGATTCAGATATAAGCAGCTTTTATTTTTCCTTTCTAATTACTTTTTATCTATTTTTCTTGTTTTACTGAACTAGCTAGCATACTTAGTACAGTGTTTTTATAAAAGTAGCATTGCTGGGCAAGATTGTTTCATTCTCATTCTCAAAGCGAAAGCTAACATTTCTCCATTATGTATAATGATTGCTGTAGTTTTTGAAGCTACCCTATCAGATTAAGAAAATCCTCTATAGTCTTGTTTCCTAAACGTTTTTATCAAGAAGAAATGTTGAATTCTTAAAAGTGTGTTTCCTGCATGTGTTCAGATGATCCTGTAATTTTCATTTTTATTGATTTTCTTCTTCTCTCCTTTTGCTTGATTAGTATTGGCAGAGGTTTAGCAATCTTATTAATATACACATGAATTCTTTGCATTATATATTTCCTTTCTATTTCATTAACTTTGCTTTTATTATTATAGTCTCCCTTATACTTTATGTGGGTTAACTTTAGCCTTTTAAAAATTATTTTCTTTCTAATGTGTGCATTTAAGACTATAAAGTTTCTTCTAATTACTGGTTTAGCTGTATCATACATATACTGTTATAAAATATTTTATTTCCCTTCATATTCAAAATATAGTTCTAATTTCTATCATGATTCTTTTCCCTATATCCATAGGTTTTTTATAAATGAATATCTTCATTTCTAAGCATACAGAAATTTCACTGTTCTAATTATAATATTGGTTTATAGCATGATTACAATAAACTCAGAGAAAATACACATCCAGGTCTTTAGCTGTTTTGAAGGAAATGTTGGTGTAAGACATCTGGCACAATATGTGAACATTAAAGTTTTAATCAGGTACCAAAATAGGTAAAATTACAAAGGGGTGGGATAAATCATTGTATGCAGAATTTCAAATAAAATATCCAAAACCTGTCTGTGGACCCTTGAATCTCTTTACCCACTGTATAACATAAAAGAATAAAAGTGTGGAGAGATATATAGATATTATTTGAGAAGAGGTTGTCTTCGCCGAATACTTCTTTTGAATCCCATTCCAACTTCCTTCACCCCTAAGGAGCCAGGCTTGTCTGTCCCCCTGCAATTCAAACCTACCTTACTATGTGGTCCCTACAGCTGAAAGGCATAGTGGCCTTGGATCTGATTTACCCCTGGGAAATCAAGAGAATGAAGGATTGCTGCCTAGCTGCTTTGGTGTAGGACCAGGAAGGTTATTACTATGTTGAGAATAAGCCTACCTGAGCAAGGAGTGTTAGAGAAAGAGATATAAGACTGTTTCCTGTGGACCAAATGAAGAGCGAGAATGAAAGAGTGGGCTGTTTTGAGTCCTGTTCCTTGGGACTGTGTGGAGAGTTGGACACTTTAGCATCAAGGAGCTCTGAGGTAACACAGGATTACCAGTGCTTTGGAAGGAGTAACCACTGAACTCCCAGACTAGGATCCATCCTCATGAACCAAGTTGCTGCATGGGGAGACAGTTCCAAAAGCACACCTTTGTGGAACCCATGAAAATGCACCATTTGGCTATTGGTTTTAACCATCTTCCAGGCTCTGGGCACTATGTATGGTGCCAGGTCAAGTAATAAGTTTCATTCAACTGTCTCATTCCTCTCTTACTCTGCTCCCAATGTGGAGTGGTCAGAAAGGGGCTGGAGAGGGAATAGGGAACCGGAAAATAGAGAACTTGTAAAGAAGCCACTTGTAGAATTCCATCTGACACAGGCATGAGCTACAGGGGAGAATTTTCAGTTATGATTTTGTATCATATATTCTAATTTTAAATTGATGGCCTCTGCAAATTTTGTTGTCCACAGAATTGTCCATTTCTTAAGAGTAAGCAAAAAAGTCATGGAGCTTCAATATTTTTATTAAGGGCAGGAAGTTTATGTTCACCAAATAAATTGTAAAGAGGTGATGGGAAAGAAAAATAAAGTAACATTTTAATCGTATGCTATGATTTGTTGTTTCTAAATTCTTTAAATTATTTTCTAAGTTTTATGCTTTCTCAAGACTGTGAAACAAGAGTACTAATCAGGGCTAAGTTAATTATTTATAGCATATTGTAATAAAAGCATTAATCTTTATGAAAAATAAAAAAGAAAATGATGACTGGAATGTCTTTAAAATTCTGAGATTGAGCTGGCAAGCCTAGTTAGTTGCAGAAAATTGTCCCAGTACCCTGTCCTTTCAAAAATCTATTGAACCACCATGCACATGGTGATAGCTTTGCAAATTGCACACGTAATGCTTAGATGAAATCCTACAGGTGAAGGGATTAACCCTATGCCCACATCTGCAAAGCAGCAAAGGAGAGAGTCAGATTGGGTGGAAGTGCACATACTTTTGTAGGAATGAGAGCATTCCCCAATTTAAAAGGGGGCACTTATTACTCAGGTTTAACCGAGTGCTGCTGTGAGGAAATATGAGACCCAGAGTTGCCAAAAGAGCTGAAAATAAGATTTTCTCTTTCTTTCTCTGTCGCCATTCTTGTTTTGTGAAACTTGCTGATTTTTAAATAGTAGCCTGTAGTCATAAAACATTGTGTGGCCAAACAACACACTTCTGCCAGTTAGATATCAGAGGTTTCTAGTTTGTGAAACTCTGGAAGAGAGGCTGTTGACTTCTTTCTAAAACTTATCTTATCCTGGTTTATTAAGAAACAGCAGGGTAATGACCAGTTTACAGATTTGTTTGTCATTTTCTAATACTGGAGGTTTCCCTGTATATATTGCCCAGATTCATAACCTCACCGCTTCTCCATTTCTCTTCATGCTTAAATGCTAATCATTTAATCCTCCCTACCTTCTCAAATTCCTCTGGCTCTTAACAGTTCTCTGGGAAGCAGAAATACTTGTGTTTGGATTATCAAACACATCCTGACCCCACTTGAAACTTTGATAGGACTACTATAGCTGTTTCCCTAATCAAACCATTATTCAATGTGGCTAATTTTCTTGAGCAGCCTATACAGCAGAGGCTCATGGTCTTTTGGTATTAATGAAAACAGAAGGGAGATTATTAGCAGAATGGAAAGCAATCAAAAAGATCTTACATTGAGTAGGGAGTAAAGACTATCTCCTTATAAAGAGATGGTTAAAAAATGCTGGAATTTAAGCCTATGTGACTAGGGAGATTTCAACGTTTCCACTAATATTTGTCTTGGCCAAATCAAATTTCCTATTATCCTAAACTAGTATAAGCAAAAAAAAAAAAAAAAAAAGAAAGAAATTAGGTTACACTGAATTAATACCAAAATTTTCCCTGAAGGCACTACACCCTAGCACTTTTCTGAAAGATAAACACCTCCAGACACCTCTGGTTATCTTGCAGGTATGGGACAGTGAAAAGAGCTCAGATGACTAGTCACAAACTTGAGTCTAGTCCAGGATTTCTCAGAGTGTATTTCAATGTACAAGTGTATAAAAATTATCTGCAGTAATTGCTGGAAAAATAGTTTTCTGGGTTTTACTGAAAGGGAGTGGCCTGGAGATCACTGGGAGTGAACACTGGGAAAAAAAATATTTTAATAGATATTTTAACATTGAGGGCTACTGGTTCGAGTCACAAAGTGTGAGTCCTTGGGTTTTCTCCTCTGATAATGAGCACAAATAACACCAGCTTGGCCAATCCCCTGGGGAATGTCAAGGATTAAATGAGATATTTGATCAGTGAAAGTGCTTTGAAAAATTCAGCATTCAGCCAAAGCAATGGATGGAGGAATGAACTGGCAAGAGATTTAATGATAAGAAAGAACTCTACAAGGTATTAGATCTGTAAAAGTGGCTAGAGGGCCGATGGGGAAAGCTCCTCCCAAATCATTAGAGCATTTAGAATGTCTCCCCATCTATTTGTAGTGAGGTGGATGGACCTAGAGTCTGTCATACGGAGTGAAGTAAGTCAGAAAGAGAAAAACAAATACCGTATGCTAACACATATATATGGAGTCTAAAAAAAAAAAAATTGGTTCTGAAGAACCTAGGGGCAGGACAGGAATAAAGACCCAGAAGGGAGAATGGACTTGAGGACACAGGGAGGGGGAAGGGTAAACTGGGACAAAGTGAGAGAGTGGCATGGACATATATACACTACCAAATGTAAAACCGATAGCTAGTGGGAAGCAGCCGCATTAGCACAGGGAGATCAGCTCGGTGCTTTGTGACCACCTAGATGGGTGGGACAGGGAGGGTGAGAGGGAGACGCAAGAGAGAGGGGAAATGGGGATATATGTATGTGTATAGCTGATTCACTTTGTTATACAGCAGAAACTAACACACAATTGTAAAGCAATTATACTCCAATAAAGATGTTAAAAAAAAAAAAAGAATGTGTCCCCATCTCTCTAACAGCCTTCCTCCACTTCTCATTCTTGACCTTTCTCCATCCCAGCCCCTTCAGAGAGCCTCTGTCTTTCTATCAGCCTCAATCACTTTCTCCATCTCTTTTAACCTCATTTTTCCTCTCAATCTTTTTCTGATGTCAGAAAATTTCCTTCTCTCTCTCTCAGTCCTTTTTTCTACCCCTCCCTCAGCCAAGCCAAATACAAATAATGCCATGTAGAAAAATGGAAAAAAAATATCTTTCATTGGTATGTACTCTGAGAAATGTTGCTCACGGCAGAGAATTGGCTTTTTCACATGCAAAGAAGATCCGTTCTAACAGCCCTATCTGAACATTCCCAAAGGAGGTAAACATTAGGGAACAGAATTGAACATCTTGCTCCAGAATGAACATATTTAGGAATAACAGAATGAAAATGAAGCAAGATAACTTGAGGCTAAATGTACAGAAATTGCTTGTTACAGTAAGATCATACAATTGTAGATCCAGAAGAAAACCTCAATATCGATTAGTCAAACCACATCATTTTATAGATGGAGAAATGAAAGTCTTGAGAGGTTAAAAAAAAAAATTGCTTGGCTCAGTCACACAGCAAGCTTGTGGCTGCTGGTGACAAAAGCCAAATGGTCTTGGCTCAGAAGACAGCGCACCCTGCACAGTTGCACAGCGTTGGTCTGTGACACCAGCCAGAGCTCAATGAGAAAAGAAGGGAAGAGAACATCATTATATTCCAAATATATGGAAGGAGCTAC
Organism: Balaenoptera borealis; assembly: GCF_965194805.1. NCBI lineage: Eukaryota > Metazoa > Chordata > Mammalia > Artiodactyla > Balaenopteridae > Balaenoptera > Balaenoptera borealis. Next base: position 29,021,029 of record NC_138861.1, read on the forward strand.
AGTAGGTTTTCTTTTATGTAATACGCTCATAAAATAGTATATGTGTTGTAGGACTTTTGTGTTTTTATTTGACAAAGGAAAAAGCTGTTAGTCCCATGTCAACTGCCCAGGTGGCATTTTGATTATTTATTGATCAGTGACAATTTTAAAACCTGGGAATAACTGAATTATTGGATACCTTTACTTCTGAACAGGATTAGTTAGGATAAAGTTATTTATTCGACATTCTGAACCAAGACTTCAGAAACAGAGAGGTGACTTCTGTAATCAGTGTGTCTTGAATTTCCATAATTTTACATTTTGTTCTAGTGGGGGTAAGGATTAGTCTGAGCTAAATGATTCAGGATTACCTGATGAATGGTGCCTAGAATAAAAGGATACCAATTTTTTCTTGTGAGCAAGACACAGGAATGATTCAACACTTGCCTTCAGATAATCACGCCATTCTTGTGTGATTTGGACAGTTGACGTAAACGAAAGGCAGACATTTTCTGCTATTCATACAAAGATAAGACAGTAGGTCAACTTCATAAAGCGAATCAAATAAGTTCAGCCAATGAACAGAGTATCCTAAAATGACACTCATAGCTTCTCCACAACCCAGGCCAAGGATAAAAATAAATATTGCCCTCAAGTCACTGAAAACAAAGCCAGGAATGCCTTGGGTATTTTCAACTCTGCTGACTTTTGAAGAAATACAGTTCTCCAAATTAAAGCAAGAGCCAGTTGGGAAGCATCCCCTATGTGTTCAAAGATAGGTCATGGGGAAAACAATGATCAATTAGACATTGTCCTTGCTTCCAAGAGATTTATGTTTAGTTAGGTTGTAATGGACTCTAATAAAGGGTTTTTAAACGATTGACAGCATTGTCATTTTTCTTCTACTTTGCAAATCTATAGAGTTTTAAACGTTAATTGATATAAAACTTGCACCCAACAAATGAGGCCGTCAGATAATGAAAAAGAAAAAAGAAAAAAAAGTTTATAGATTCACATAATTATCTTAATCCCAATAATGCAATTACCATTAATAAATCTTTAAATTAGTTAATTATGTGCATTTAAAAAGGTGATTCTCACTTTTTAAAATTGGATTTGCAGGGGGAGAGATAACTGGGTGATGTCTCACTGTTGGACAGAGGAGTTGTCAGAATAGCCTTGAGCTGACAAATGCAGGAGTGGCCTCTCTTCCCTAGGGAAAGTGTCTGGGAGTTCAGCATTTATGTCCTCATACTTGCTGAATGCCCTAGGAGGACGATTTCACAGTTCATACCACACACACACACACACACACACACAAATCGTTCCTTTTCCCACTTCAGTTAAAAATAAGTTCGGGGGGGAAGGGGAAGCTGGGATGAAGTGAGAGAGTAGCACTGACATATGGACACTACCAAACGTAAAATAGATAGCTAGTGGGGAGCTGCTGCATAACACAAGGAGATCAACTCGATGCTTTGTGACCACCTAGGCGGGTGGGATAGGGAGGGTGGGAAGGAGGCTCAAGAAGGAGGGGATATGGGGATATATGTATACATATAGCTGATTCACTTTGTTGTACAGCAGAAACTAACACAACATTGTAAAGCATTTATACTCCAATAAAGAGGTGGAAAAAAAAATAAGTTCAATGTGTGATACAAATGATTTTCTGTGTTTTGTGTGTGTGATTTTTTAACTTGGGCATAATTTCAATGCATGGCAATTTGAGTGTGTAGCAGCCATAAAAAAATATGTAAAGGTATATGGCTAAAAGAGCAATGATGGATTGGCAGTTAAAGGCCCAGACAGTAAAGAAAAATTCTCAAATTATGAAGTACATTCCTCTTCATCTATTGATTCCGTGAGTTAAATGTTAGGTTGCATATTAATAACTAAATTTTAATAGTGAGTTATGACTTACAGAGCATCTAAAATAGGTTTTCCAATTATCATTTAACACCAATATTGTGTCAACAATTATCATTTTTCTCATTTTTAGATAAAGAAACTGAGGGTAACAAGAATTTAGTGTCTTGGCGGGCTTCAGCATACTAAGAAGCTGGATCCAAAGTTGGTTGGTTCTCACATTAAGAACAAAGTTCCTTCCACTAACCTATCCCACCTCTAAGAGTAAGCAATGCTCAATACTTTAAGATAAGAAATAATATTTGAGGATGTTGACTATTCTCAGACTAAAAAGTTAGAATTTTCATTAAACACAAGTACAATTTTGCTTATTAATTTGAGTGACTAGTTTATACAGTGAGTTAAATAACTTACAAATCTGAAAGGCATCTTCGATAATATACCAGTCTGTATATGTCAAATTGTGCCTGTATATATTATGATTAAGAACATAACTGGCAATCGTATTTCATTCCTACTTCAATCCTATTGTGAAAAATTATGTGCTGGTTTTTCTCTTTGTGAGAATGAACATTGTAATTATTTAAATATTTGCTGATTCTAGATTGGAATCAACTTGGCAATAAAGTAGTTTGTCTAAGGAATGGGATATTATAATCTGTAGGATTCTGAGTTCCCAAACTCAGCAAAACAGAGTCATTATATGCTGGACACTATTCTCAGTGTTTTTGTGTAGTACCTCACACGATCCTCCCAATATCCCTATGAGGTAAGACTGTACTCATGCCTATTTTATAGCTGAGAAAGCTGAAGGTTAAATAACTTGCCCGAGTTCACACAGATAGTAAGTGGCAGAGCTGGAATTTGAACCCAGACAGTCTGGCTCCAGGAGAATTATAGATGTGACACTAAGTAATTATTTCACTAATAGTTATTTCCTCTTTGCTTCTTTCCTTCTCTTCTAAGTCCCATATTAGCTGCACTGACATTTGTATTAGAGCCAAGAACATTATTTTTTTCCAACCAACATAACAGTGAATAGGTAGGGAAATGCCTACAACTCCTTTAACCCATCCCCTAATAATTAATTGAATCCAGGATATTAAGTGGCTAATTAGCACTAAGTAGAAATTCATTCATAGCACTGTGGTCTTAGTTTGCAGTTTAGAGATGCTGAAGGGGCTATGAGAGGCAGCAGTGCTTCCAAATGACTCAAGTGGAAAGTCTCTACCCTTATTCTTTTGATCAGAAAAACTCAACTTATTGCAGTTGTACTGCATTGGAAGATAGCAAGCTAGAAGGGAAGATTTTGAAGAATAATATTCTCTGATTTGATTTTAAGCACGATCACTCTAGGATAACTTTACACTATCTCCAAGCGTTGGTGTCCTAATCAGTAAAATGGGAATGACAAAGCTGGCCTTGAAATGTTGTGATGGAAGTAATGTGTGTAAAGTGCCAGGTACAACAAATGGTAGATGTCACCAGATGTTGTAACAATACATATCTTGGTTAACTTGGACCAGACCTAGTTGTGTTCTCCATTTTTTTTTTTTCTTTTTTTGGCCGCACCTTGCAGCATGCAGGATCTTAGTTCCCCAGCCAGGGACGGAACACATAATCCCTGCAGTGGAAGTGCAGAGTCTTAACCACTGGACCACCAGGAAAGTCTCCATTCTCTGTTTTTTGACACAACTAATTTAGGTTTAGGCCAGAATATGACTGATTAAACAGAATAAAAATCAGTTTACATTTCAGATGAGCAGCACACTAAGAATAAAATCAATGACATTGACATTTTTGACTACCGACCTCACAATATAGTTCCTTATTGACTCTATACAGACAAATGATTGCCTTAGGAAAGGACCTGCTTAGAATATTATTTAACTTATTCAACAAAAGCTTTTTCAAATTTTTTCTTGAAATGAAGAGGAAGAAAGGTAGTGAATATCAATTAGAATATCAGAGAAACTCTGGTATAATGTATATATTATCATCCAAACCAAAATGTTCCCATCAGAAAATAATCAATCCTGAATTTCTCCAAAAAGCAGAGCCTGAGACAAGGGTTTGTATGCAGTTTGTAAAGGAAAGTGATCTCAAGAAAAGGAGTAGAGAACTAAAATAGTGAAACTGGAGCAGCAATAGAAGAGGAAAGCATTTATTCACTGGCCCCATTCTTCTTTTGGGCAAAGCCTGTCTCATAGAGTGCTAAGGCTCCTGCACTTCTAGCTCAGATACACAACAGTGCCAGGTGGGTTTCTGTAGGTGAAGCATACCTTAGTATGAGAACAACAGGAGACAGGAAAGCAAGAGATACTCATTCACGTGAGACAAGATACTGTCAAGCTACACCTGAGAGGTTGCCATAGCAATGGTTAGATTAAAGGCATCCAGAGAGGATGTAGGTGGCTGCTTCTATTTAGAGACTTGTTATGATTATCTCTACTGATATGTCATTCTACAAGACACAAAACCTCTATTCAAGTTTAGAAAACTACTTTTTTTATGGTTGCCGAAATTTGGGAATCATATAGTGGCTCTTCTAGATGTGATTGACACCACTAATGTTTCCCATGCTACTGCTGATATTGTGTGCAACAGTAGAAAAAGAAAAAGGATCTTACTTGTTAACTAAAAGAGCTTCTTTTAACACTCAACAGGCATTATTATCCTAACCTGACAGAGCTATAATGACCCACAGGAATTCAGTAACAGGAACGGAGACATTTACTACACAGGAATTGAATGGAATGTCATTTAGAGTAAATTCCTGCTTTGACATTCAATGTTTAGAAAAACACATCTCAAATTGTTCTCAGAGGTGAAGAGGAAGTTGGAAAGTGATGACTAAGAAAAAAAGAATATAAGGAACTTGGACTAGATAATTATTCACAAGTTAAAATATTTACCTGAAGCTTGAAATATAACGTCATCAATGAAAAGGAAAGGATGGGCAATTATCCAGTAAATTAGAAGCTTTTTGAAACCTTCAGACGTTCATCTTTTTTTCTCAATATCTGAATAATTACAATCAGCAAGATAAAATTGCCAATTTGCCAGTGACAGCTGTTATGAATCTCTTAAAAATAAGAATTCTAGAATGATCACTTCTACTTTTAAAGATCATTGAAGAAAAAAAAGAGTAGTAAAGAAAGAATGCTAAATAAAAGGCTTGGAAACTTTTCCCATTGAATTTGTTTCCGCACTGATTCACTCTTTCTATAATAGATCACCCACTTCAGGTAAGATCTATTGATAGTGACTAAGCTAAGAGGAAGTAACAAGTAAGATACTCTGCTCTGAAGCAACACATATGTTACCTAAAATAACACATGAATTAATGATGTACGATATTTATTTAATTTTCTCCCAACTTCTCTTATGTGAACTTTGCTTTTAGAAAAAAAGCCATTTTGAATTTTTGAGAAGTTGGTAATAAGGTTTCTCCTTGAATATTTATAACCATAGAAGATATTACATAAAGTATTTGATACCCAAAAAAGGAGAAGCAGAATCAATTGTATTTAGATATTCTTCCTCCCAATGATTATAGTCAGAGTAGTTTATTCATCCAGGTTTGCTGTAAATTACTGTCCCCTGGTACTAGGTTGTCCACCTATCCCTAACATCTCCTCTGCTGGAGTTTGGGAATTGACTTACTTTGATAAGAAGCCCCTTTCCATATATTTGGCTCGCACTTAGCGAGTATAAGTATAATATATTATATATATTATATAATATATATATTAATAATATATATAATTAACTAATAATATATATTATATTCTATTATATACGTATAATATTATATATATTATATTTATAAATAATATATAATACATATAATATATTCCTGATAGCCAGGAATCAAAATACTCCACTTGTTTTCATGTTATGTTCCGTGATTCATACCTGTCCATAACTCTTTCACAAGGATAAGGCAGTAAACAAAAAGTGATTATCAGAGGAAGAAATTAAAAATGAATAGGCAACTATATCATTCATGTATGCATTCATTCAGCTTATTATATCCTTATTATATGTTTAGAACTGTTACTATACAGACTATAATAAATATGACCCCTACTTTCATGGTGCTTATAGTCTGGTAGAGGAGATGAGATATGCACACAAATAACTAAGATAAAGTTGGAAAATAAGTGCCATAAGAGAGTTATAAATATGGGCATCCAGCAGAGAAATAAATTGCTTCGCTATGTTATTAATCTCCCAGTGAGCAGGACAGGACTAAAATCTCTTGGCAGACAAGTGTAAAGAATACTCATCCCCTCACCATCACCTCCAGGGCCATTCCATCTACCAACTAGACAATTTTAACCTACCATTGGTCATCTCTACTTGAATATCTTATTAAGATTTCAAACTCACCATGTCCAAAATCAAATTCATCATTTTCTCCCTAAACCATCTCCTCCTAGCTTTCCATACGTCTGGTCCCAGGCATTTCCCTACTTCTATTATTCAAATAACATTCTACATCTGTCACTATCTTTCTCATAGCCAGTCAATAATATGTCAAGTCACAAACTTTCTACTTCTTTAAAGCTCTTCCCTAGACCCTTCTTTTCATTTTATTGACAGACTTTCAGACTTGCAATAACATTTGAACCATTTTCTTTAGCTTTTCTCTCTCCTGACTGCCATAGTCTAATGTATACCCTGTTGACAGATTAATCTTCTCAGTTTATGGTCCCAATCATATAATTCCCATGCTCAAACACATTTAGAGAATCCAATATAATTAACTATCTGAGTCAATATTTCTCTTCCTGGTATTCAACATATCCTGAGGCTATATTTCCAACACTTAACCTCTGTCCAATCTGTGACCTCCTTAAATTTCTAGACTGGAACATACTGATGTTTTTAAGTTCCTATTCAAGAAATTCCATCCATCCAACCTGTGTTTCAAGTTTCAAAGTTTATCATAATTTCCACTTTTATATGAAGGCTTTTCTGATGTTCCTACACCCAAAACTAACCTAGTTGTGAATTCTCCATAGCATTCTTTATTTACCACTTAAGACAATAGAATCAAACTTATAATGATTTGTCTCCTCCTCCTCTCTCCCCACCACTTCTAGGACAAGGGTTGAGTCATAGTGATCGCTATAAACCTACAGCGTCTAGCATAGTGTTTGTCTTATAGGATGTTCAATCCATTTTTTTTCCCATGAAATTGAATGTTCAATTCCTAACAAATGAATTTCAACAAGCAATTAAATTCTTCTTCAGACACCAATAAAGTGACGTGTGTTCCTGCTTGCAGATGGCTAAAACATTTTAATCTTTCCTAAATTAATGTAAAGTTCAAAAAGCAAATGGCACTTGAAAAGTAAATTGCTTCCAGGGCCTCCTTTACTTGGAATCCTTCATTTAACTTTTCTCAGTCCTGACAGTCTAAAGCTCATCAGTCTAGACTTAAAAGCCAAAGGAGCTTAAAAGCCACTGCAGGGGTCTGTTCAGTTTTAAATACAATTTAGAAAACCTTGGGAAAGAATGACAGTTCCTTTTCAAGAACCTCCCATACATATTTCAATAGAACAGCTTTCCAAATTGGAAATTGTAAAATATTGTACCGCTAACCAAGTAATAAAGTCACTCACTGCCATGCAGAAAGATTTCCTTGGTTTTCACGAAGAGCACAAAAAACTATATTGTATTTATTTAAATCTGAAACTGACAAAAAAGAAAAGTAGTCAATTTCTCTAAAAGATCATTATTTAGGAATAAATTACTATGCAAAAAAGCATGGATCTTCTTGACAACTTATGAATTTAAGACAGATGAAATGCCTCCTTCTGTACTCCTATAATCAACTCTGCTGATGAAATATGTTAAGCATTCTAAGCTTGGGGAACATATAAAGCTTTGAAATCAATGTGTTTCCGGTACAGGGGGTTAGGAAAAAAACTTAATAAATCAGCTTAGGAAATGCTTCATTTCCTGAACCGTAGCTGGGAAGGAAAACATAAAACAGGCAGAACCAGGTGCAAAAAAAATCATACACGTGGATGGGAAAATCTCTTCCAGTTCCTTGTAGGCCTCACTCCGATGGTCAATTTATGCTCCTGAGCCAGCACTTCTTTTTCTAGGATAAATGGGGTAGATTTTACAGACACTTGCCTTAAATTAACAAAGGCTCGATGGGAGAGGTTGAAGGAGATAGTCATTGTGTAACCGTTGTCTCTGCTCAAATAAGAAATTATCTTACTATTGACATATACACACTATATGTATAAAATGGGTAACTAATAAGAACCTGCTGTATAAAAAAATAAATAAAATAAAATTCAAAAAAAAAAAGAAATTATCTTACTTTGGTTAATAGTTCATTAGAAAGAAGACACTATTAATAGAGAGGTTGGGCTCATTACCAATGAGCTAAAGGATGCTGATTTTTTTCCTAAAATGATCATAATAGAAAAACCTGCCAGGTCATCTTTGGGTTATCTCTCACCTTTCCAGCTTCCTTACGGTCAGGTTTTGCAGGCTGCTTCTATTGATTCTATTACACTTTGCTTTCTGAAGTACATGTAATCCATTCCTATCTCTCCCATGCAAACTGAAGAGTTACTTATAAGCTAGTGCATTGATTTCTGTGTCATCTCATAAATATTCTTTCTTTTAAAATAATCAGAACTTTGTAACTCATCTAAGTTAAATTTTCTGGTCTTATGCCCACTGCAACTTAACCCTGGAAACTCCCAGATGGATTGTAATCAATCGTATGTGATTTTGCAGTGTTTGGGTATTTGCACTAAATTTATATACATATTTTGAGAAATTAATGATAAATATTGTTCAAGAAGGAGTGTGCTTATTTTTTCCTACATAATCACTGCAAATGGAATTTTGTAAGCAGTGAATTTTGAAAAGAGCACATGCAAAATAAAGTTAGAATTGAGTTTTTTCCAGGGCTCCTCAGAGTCAGAATCAATGTGTCCCAACCATGTTCTTTTATGATAGTTTGTACTTTAGTTTTTGCACCTATTAAATCTGTCTTATGTTAGATTTACATGCTTATTTCTCCCAATAGTGCATTTGCCACTGTGGGCAAGGACAATGTCTTACTCATTTTTGTATTCCTTGCACTGCTGAACACATGGTGAGAGCCTAATAAATATTGATTAAATCTAATTGCTTACAGTAAATCCCTCCAGAAGGGTCAAAAGTCAAATGCAATCATTTCTTGCAACTGGTCATTAATATAGTCAGGGCTTATGTAGGTGCATATATATCCTTTATCTAAGTTTCAGAACCTGCAGTCAATGGGTAGGGTTTTTATGTCTATAAATTCCCTGAAATGTTATGCAAAACATTGTACGTATCTGTGTTAATTTCTAGAGCAAGCATCCATTAAACTTTAATCAGGTGACTCTCCTCCATTCTCACCCTCTCCCCCCCTCAAGATATTAAGATTCACTTCCCTAGGCAGTTTTATCCAACCTCTCAATTTATCAGAGCCAAAAGATAGTTGGGACAAATATAGGCCAGCATCTGCAGAGCAATGTTTCTGATTACAGCCTTTCACCGGTACATGACAATCTTGTTATTTCTAGGCTTATGTCTGAAAAGAGCACATTTTTGAGAAATAGCCCATTTTTAGCCAGCGTTTGAGCCCCAGATTGTTACTGTCCGAAAAGGCTATTGTATATTCCCAGTACCTTTACGACGCCATGGAACACACTTCAAGGCCGCTGCAGCAGCAAACACTTTTCCTTCCGTGAAAACAAACATCCTCTCTGTGAAGCCTTCTCCACGCACCCCCCGCCCACCTGCACACACACTCAACTCAGCAAATGCACTGCTGCGTCTGCTTTTCAGGGGAGGCTCCCTGAAGGTAAACTGAGGCTCAGAGCCGCCCACTAGTGATTTCTGATCCACACCGTCAGAACAATAAGAGAAAAGGGTACCTGCGTCGTCCACACCGCTACAAAGACTGGACAGAAGAAGACAAAGTACGGTCCCTTGAAGCAGTTTCATGGTGCCTGTGGATCGTCACAGTGGCTCTTCTCTCCAGAGTCAGGCAGGGACAAACTCCCTCCCAGCCTGGCAGGGCCTTCTTAGCAAATGGAAAAGGTGTGCTGGATGTGAACAGCCACTGCCCATGCCTACTTATTTCGGGGGTTCTGATAAAGAACAGGAGGAAATGCACACACTCCCTTTGGGAGTTCAGCAGAGAGGAGATTTATTGTTTCAGCCCCTTACAGGAACTTTTTTTTTCTCTTCCTTTGGCAGCCACTTGTGTTTTTGTTACTACACTATTTTGTTCTTCTTCAACAAAAAGGTCAGAACGGGTTTTGAACAGAAAGAGATCTTTCTTGAGAATGGATCTTACAGGCTTTCTAACTTTTGTTTTGAAAGTATGTTTTGGAGTGTTTATAAAGGGGCCTCATTAAACAACGACTTGATTTGGATAAAGAGGCTTTAATTGCCTGAGGGTTAAATTTTAGAGCAGAATCCACAAAGAATCAACTTTTCTTCTCTCTTTCCAACTTGAAAGCCAGATTAGTAAAGACCACCTTCTGGAGATAAGTGCAAAACTTTATTAAGTAGATCATGCTCTGACTTGAGTAAGTGAAAAGACTTCTTATCGGATGGCCAGGGAGGTTTTTCAGGATATTTCTAATAGAATTAAGTAAAGACATGTGAATGCTCACTGCTCATTCCTGGTCTTATTGTTGGAATTCGATGAAGGAAAAGGGAAAGGAAAAAATACTTATAATACCCTGTGGATACTCTTCTCTAGGAAATGTGATTGGAATGGCACTGGAATGGAATGCTCTTGTAACAAATCAGTGAAATAGGGAGAGATGGAGTCTTTGGACCAGAATGCCAATCAGGCAAGATACGCTGTGTATTAGGGATCTCTTTGATGTTAGCAGCAATTGATTAAGACATGGTGCTAATGCAGCCTCAGCCCTGACTAAAATCCCTGTGTGTGCCAAGTAATTCTACACTTCTCCCCAGCCACAGGCTACACATCTAATCTCAGCCTATCATCCTTTTATATACCTTTAGGCATGAAGCCCCTGGACAAAAGAGTGTCAGTGGGTCAATATTAATTCATCTGTTCCACCAAGAAAACTATTCCAAAAGTACACCTTTACCTGTTTATAAGGAAGACATACATTTCACTGCTGCACGGTGCAGGGAAGGACTTATTCCGAGAGTGGATAGAGCAAGTTGATTGATCAAAACACCCCAAAAACTAGGTTGTTTTATCCTAAGTTATACCAAGTCTCAGAAGAGCCTCTAAGTGTCTATTTTGTGTATAAAACCTAATTTTACCCTCTCTTCTAAGTAATTTTCTAAAACAGACTGCCTTTGGAGCTGTTACTTTATTTGTCATATCCTGGAGAGTATAAAGATAGCAATGTATGTGAATAGATGTCACATGCACTTTCCAGAAATAAACTGGGGTGTGGCCATGAACTCACAGTGGAGCACTCACATTACCTCACTTCCTGCTCCTTGCTCCGCTTTAACTAGGGAGTTTTCAGCACACATGGTCAGTCCTGATGTTGGTCCCCAAGCATTGTTGCAGGAATTCAATAGCATTTTGATTTCTTTGATTCTGATGCCTGACTGCTAGGCATTTCCGTGAAAAACATTAGATGCCTATTCCAAGAATGCTTGATAATAGAGTATTATGTCTATTTAAAAGATAAGACCTGTAGATGAAAAAAATAAAAACAAAATCTGAGAAATGCATTTTTAAATGGTTAGGCAAAAAAAAAAAAAAAAGGAAAAATAGGAGTAATACGGTGGGTCAGCTTTATCTTAATAGATCAGGGGTATTTTTAAGGTAAAAGAATTCATTGGAACAGTGGCGACTGCAAGAAGAGACAGACAGATCAATGGCATAAAATAGAAAGTACAGACACAGAAATATATATAGCTATCTACATATATACATAGATATATTTGCCCATATGTGTGTGTGGCGAGACTAGATATAGGTGAATTTAATCTACAGTAAATGTGATGAGTAGAATGTATTATTTAATAGGTGATTTTTGACAGGTTTTTAACAATCTTAAAAAAATTAAAGTTAGGTATCTACTTCAAATACCAAAATAAATTTCTTATATGTTAAAGATTTAAACGTAAAAAACAAAATTATAACATTCTAAAAGAGAACATGGGTGACTATTTGCATATAACTGGGGTAGAGAGGACATTTTATGCATAACTCCAAAAGCAGAATACATAAAAGAAAGACTTGATCTTTTTTCTTACATAGAAATTAAAAGATTTTTGGCTCAACACACAAGATGAAAAGGCAAATGTAAAAGTTCATGAAAAAATAATACATAATACAGATTTGATATCCTTCATATGAAAAGACCTTTTGCTAATCAATGATAAAACAATGACTTTGCACCTGAAAATAACATCATCATAGAAGAAACAGAAGGCCAACAAAATGGAAAAGTATATTTATCTCAGTAGAAATTAAAGACATGGATATTCAAGAACTGAGATAACAGAATTTTTTTTTTGCCTTTCCAATATAATTAGGTATATTTTCTGACAATACCCAGTTTTAATTAATGTTCAAGGAAAGTTACTGTCTTATTCTTGGGGTATGACATTTCAGGGGGGTGTGACCTGACAATATACTTCAAAGTTATTGATACATCAAAACAATATACTTCTATGTTAAAGAACCATACTCTTTGAACTTGCAATGATATGTGTGGGAACTTATTCTAAAAAGGAAGATGCTCATTAAAGTTTATGTTATTACAAACACTTGTCAAGGGCATTAATTATTGGGGAATAAGATGGAATATTCTGCCACAAAATAGTATTTAAAAAATTTTTATGGATGTGGAAACACCTTCATGATATTTTGTTGCATGTATCTATGCATTTGTACGTACATATGCATACATACATATGTGTGAATATATACATATATTTAAAATAGAAAATGTTAACAGTGCTTATCTCCTGGTAGTGAATTATGGATGGTTTTTATCTTGTATTTTTTTTATTTTTCTTAAAAAGATTTTCAGAGTAAAATGTATTATCTCTCTTAAAACAAAACTTTTCTTTGACCTGATACTTTTTGTTTAATTTAATGTTTTGGGGGAATATTTATACAAACATTTTGTATTCTAACCTACTTGGATGTTTTAATTATTTGGAAGTGTGTGATTTAAGAGCACTTTATTAAAAGAAAACCTGTGAAGAGAACTAAACCACCCTAATCTGAGAAATGAAAAGATGTTTTTGCTTTGGTTTTTTTCACAATTCGTCCTCTGTATTCTTGTTGAATCTGAGAGATAAGCTGTTGTGAGGTCATGCAAGAGCAATCTCAGAATTCTTTCCCAGCACATCTCAAGGTTTGCAATTGACATCTTTGACACTAAGAAATTGTATAGTGAAGACTCCAACGCTGATGGGCATACTTTAACTTGTGTGGTGCTGAGAAGATTATTCAGCTGGCACCATTATTGAGCCCCAAATTAAACTTCCTTTCCATCCTTGCCTTCTTCCTCTCTCCTAGCGTGTCACTGGATAAAATCACCTAAAATGGTAGGAAGGCCAAAAGGTGATCATGAACTGGCAAAGGGCGTGAGCTCTGTGTTCAATCCTGGCTCCTTCTTTTCGTCCTTCATGGCTCAACTGAATTACTTGGCCTCTTTATGCCTTGGTTTCCCCATGAAAAAAAGGGGATAATCACCATGGAAACTTCAAATGTGTTTAGAGAATTAAGTGAGATTCCAGAAAGTCTTCTAAAATTGTATATTAAAACAGACAAACCTTAACCTTGTAGTTTAGGCTAAAATAGATTGTCTTCGTTCCATGGCATGCTTTCAGGTTGTTCAGATTTTAAATAAACCATATTATTCCAAAATGATTGACCAGTTTCCTAAGAAGTATTCAGATGATGAGAGTCCCAAAATATTGTTGACAGCAGATTAAACAGACTCCCAAATCTTATTTTTAGGAATTTATTCCATGCTCCACTTTTAAGTTTCTTTAAATATCAAGTCCTTTCTTCAGTGGAGATAGAACCTAACAGATTACTTTTGTTACTTGTCTATCTGAAATGGGAATTGGGGAATCTCCTGAAGGTATTGGGGACAGAGCTGAAGACAAACAGGTTCATGGTACTAGAGATATTAAGTCCCCCTCCTGCAAAGCCAAAATGGATATGAGGATCAATAGTGGGTGGGCCCAGTCATTTGGCCAAACTTACGCCAGTAAAATATCTTCCTCACTTACTGTATTTCTAGTAATCAACTCCCAGTGGCCAAGGGCCAGTGCTATTTCATTATTGCTCAAATTAAAAGAAGACACGGTAAGCTGATTTTTGAAGTTTCCGAAGAGCTTGTCTTTTACATTCTGCAATGGTCCATTATAATTTTACACCTCAACATATAAAAATTCTCTCACCTCACACCAACTCCCTAACCTTATAAGGTTCAATCTCTAAGTCTCGATATATAAGGGCATAAATATAGGAAAATTGTAAAAGCACAGTAGCTCATGGATAAGATATACAAAAAAGTTACTTTAGTACAAAACTCTTAGTAACATTATCCTTTGTCAGGAATCCCCTTGACAAATGGTGAATGAGCTTGCATGTCAAAAGTAGAAATGACTGTAGCTCATCACTCTGTAAGGCAATTCTCCTGTTGGACCATGCTTCTTGTTAAAAAGTTCAATCACCATTTTTCATCCTTATCTGCCTTAAAAAGCTTTGGAAATCATTGTCATAAATTGGTTTTTTGTGTACAAAACTGAGCTTAAGGGTTTTTTCCATTAATCATATTAATAAGGAAATGAGATTTTTACAAGCACTTTTGGGGAATAAGACAGAATATAATTCATTTAATTATATCTAATGAAGCACAGGTATGATTACTTCCTTGGAGTTCTAATATGTAAATGAACTCAGAAATATTGATAAATAGGCAAATATAAAGTACTTCATTATTTACTCAACTTTCCATTTAGCTCAGCTGTTACCACATACCCCATGTCCAAGATTTCTGCTCCGATGTCTTATTTTTGGTGTGTTAGAAATAGTATCTTAGGGAAATATTCTTTTCTTATGTCAAATGACACCTAATAAAAATTGAGTGAGTAGTATATGCCAGGGATTTTTTACAGATATGTTCATGCAAAAGTGTGACATAACTGAATGGCATCTAAGTGCTTTCACTTTATATATACTCCATCCAGCTTAACTAATTTACCCGTTCAGATTTTACTCCTTTTTTCTACCCATTTTAGCTCTTATTCTGTTTCCCAAATCCCTTTTTGCATTGTTCATCTCTGTGGCCATTTCGTAATACTCAAAGGAATCTTTCACAGGACTAGATCTGAAACAATTTAAAAGCATGATAAGGTGATTTATTTACTTCTCCTTTCCAAACTTCCAGGCAAATGGAAGTTGAAGTTAATTCTCTAGAAACTGGGTTGTTTTTTCTCTTTTTTTCCAAATAAAGAAAGCCAACTGCAGGCACAGCTTTCTGGTATTCATAGAAACATATAAACTTAAAGTTAGAAATGGAGTGTCTGTACTGGTTCATCCCTCTTAATAAACCACTCTTTACACATAACTCGGTGAAAGAGTTACCTTACTAATGGCTCCTGGTGTATTCCCCCCCGGGGATTCAAGAAACTGCCGTTTGCTCTCTTTGTCTATTTTGTTCCCCATCTTCTTTGGTCACTCTCTCCCAGGAGCCAGTCGATGCCCTTCATAATGGCCTCTACCTACTGGTGTTTCAGTTTGGTTTCCCCTTGGATGCTGTATCCCAGATCAACATTTTACTAACCTGTGGAGAGATTTCCCCGATTATGATGTTCCATACACCCCACCCTGACTCTCGTCAAAACTGGCTGAAATTTGCAGTCAAGATTTTAATGCTTAATGAAAGTCCGGATCCCTGTATTAGGTGGGTTCATGTGACAAGTTCTGGCCAGAGGCTTTAAGGGGAAGTAACATGTGTCACTTCTAGAACAATGCACAGAAGAGCAGGTATGAGTCCTCTATGCTTTTATTTCCCTTCCATGACAACCTTGTATCCTTGATGGAGGAGTTTGGGTCTGTGGGTGACAGTGTGGAGAAGAGCCTTCCACCTCCAACACCATAGACTTGTTCTGAATTTGCATGAGCAGCACATAAACATTTATTGTATTAAGGCAATGAGATTTCAAGTTTATTTTGTTACTGAAGCTTATTCTGAACGATAGAGGATTCTATTTATTACCTACTCTTGAAAATCTTGATTTGATAGAATTAAGACCAAATTGGTCACACTTTTCAGACATCATTCACCTCCCACACTAGATAGTAAACTTCTCAGTGGCACATCATTTGTCTTCATCATCTATCCCATAGTTTAACACAGTGCCTGATGCAAAATGATTACATTTTTATATCAACTAGATTGATTTCTCAGCTCTGATCCTAACCTTTTAGGAAGGCCTTGTACTGAGTCCCATTTTCTCTTCCATATTTATCTGCTCCATTTTTCCTTCAGCAGTAAAATGCAGTGGAACCTTTCTTGACCCAATTGAAGGCTCATTGACTGGCCCAAGAGGTGGGTGGGCAGGGAAGAGGTCCAGATAGTTCTTAGAGATTATGTACGTTTCCTCATTTTACTGAAAGGAGTTAGTATATCATTAGAACATGGGCTTTGGGGGGCAGACAGTCTTAACTCTGTTATTTTCTCATGTGGCTAAGGGCAAGTTAATAAAGCCCTCTAATCCTCATTTTCTCACCCTTAAAATGTAGAAAAAATAGGGCTTCCCTGGTGGCGCAGTGTTTGAGAATCTGCCTGCTAATGCAGGGCACACGGGTTCGAGCCCTGGTCTGGGAAGATCCCACATGCCACGGAGCAGCTGGGCCCGTGAGCCACAACTACTGAGCCTGCGCGTCTGGAGCCTGTGCCCCGCAACGGGAGGGGCCGCGATAGTGAAAGGCCCGCGCACCGCGATGAAGAGTGGCCCCCACTTGCCGCAACTAGAGAAAGCCCTCGCACAAACCGAAGACCCAACACAGCCAAAAATAAATAAATAAATAAATAAAGTAGCTATAAAAATTAAAAAAAAAAAATGTAGAAAAATTAATCTTCTCATGGGGTTATCAAAATAATACCTGAGATTTACATATGTAAATTACCCAAAGCAGTTGATACTCCTCACATCCAGTCCTGTTGCATGACACTAGGATAGAAAAAACTTTTTCTCTGAGTCTTAGTTACTCATATGATAATGACAGTTCTTAGTTCTGAAATTATCCAGGTGATTTTAAAAATTAAAGACGACTTGAATGAAAGTATGTTAAAACTTATTCATTTCTATATGAAAGTAAGATACAGTTTTTTAAAGTTTTCTGAAAATTAAGAATATGTTTCATAATGTAATACAAATAATTTTAGGAAGAGGGTGTTAATAATTAAGGAGCTGGCCATTATCAAATGCCTTGCCTTGCCAGAATGCAAACAATTTTAGTAAAATGCAAATGGTTTTTGCACCAAGCTTCTCAGAATAAATCACTTCCATTTCATCACCAAATAAAATTGTTTATAAATGTTTTCAACTTCATTAAACTAGAACTAGCTTAGTATTTTCCCATCCTGTATAACTAAAGATAAAAATACCTTGGATGAACAACAAAGCTGGACATAATTCGACCCATTCTTCCAAATCCAGACTTTAGTCAGAGGAAATGACATAGTAATGACTTTCACAAGCAGACGAGTGCCGCTTCAGAGCACACTTCCAACCACAGAATCCAAATTTCCTGCCTTAGGAGTCTTTAGATTCTTATATCCTGGTTTGGCCTGACAGT
The DNA here is from genome assembly GCF_965194805.1 of Balaenoptera borealis. Taxonomy (NCBI): domain Eukaryota; kingdom Metazoa; phylum Chordata; class Mammalia; order Artiodactyla; family Balaenopteridae; genus Balaenoptera; species Balaenoptera borealis. The sequence continues at coordinate 29,038,727 of NC_138861.1, forward strand.
ATACCACGGGCAGTTTTTTCCACATTTGTCCATGAATCTTAATATTGGAATCACCCTATGGAATTTTTCAAAAACATACTTGTTTAAGCCTCAACCATAAAATTTCTCTTTAGGAAGTCCAGGGTGGGGACCAGGCATACATATGAGAAAAAAATATATATATATATATATATGTATACTGTTGATTCTGATGGACGCCCTCAGTTAATAATTACTGATTTAGATCATTATTAAAAAAACACTCTTTAAAAAAATGTGTGCTTGCTATTATTTAAAAGGAAGCAGCTGTGCTTCCTAGCCCTCACTCTCTGCATCCATTCCAAAAGTCTTCGCTTTAAGAATCCATAACTGGGCTTCCCTGGTGGCGCAGTGGTTGAGAGTCTGCCTGCCAATGCAGGGGACACGGGTTCAAGCCCTGGTCTGGGAGGATCCCACATGCCGCGGAGCAACTAAGCCTGTGAGCCACAACTACTGAGCCTGCGCGTCTGGAGCCTGTGCTCCGCAACAAGAGAGGCCACGATGGTGAGAGGCCCGCGCACCGCGATGAAGAGTGGCCCCCACTTGCCACGGCTGGAGAGGGCCCTTGCACAGAAATGAGGACCCAACATAGCCAAAAATAAATAAATAAATAAATTAAAAAAAAAAAAAAAAAGAATCTATAACTGTTTCGAGTTGGCTCTTAGTAGGCCTTCTCAACATCAGTAAAATGAAGGTTTAAAAAGCAGCAACAATATCTCAGAAACTCACTTTTACAGAATTTTTATTGCTTTAAATTAAAATATAAATTCCATTAATTCCATTTATATTGTCAACCTCACAGCTAATTAAGCCTGTCATGATCTTTTCAAGTGGCAATGAGTCCAGTCTGTGGAAAGACATATTTAGGTTTTATGATTCTGAGCTCTTAAATCCCAAACATTCCAAACTGCCTTGAATAATTGTTCATGAACCCCTTTTAAATCTCATTATATTTGCATCCTGATTCATAGAACAAGAATAAAATACTGCCAACTCGTGAAGTAATGGTTATATTCAAAGTGGTTTTAGATGTTTTCCTTTCTATTTGGTTGAGGTGTTTTTGTGAACACTCAGATTTGAGACATGGTGACCAAGGTGTGATTCTATTAGAATGGCATTCTGTCTAATCAGTTTATAATACCATGTTTTGATTTGTGCTGCCCAAATAATCTTCTAATAACACCTTTGTAACCCAAGTAGAATTCTCTTGGGAGAAAACCAAAACCATAAACAACCAAAAAACATATTGACCCATAAGGCAAATGTCTCAGCTCCTTAGCAGTAATTATGCTCTATTAAATTACTAAATTAGCATTTGTGTTTTTCTCCAACCAGCTTCTTTGAGTGTAACTAGCTAGGTTTAATTCTCCAGATTCAACAAATTTGAGTTTCTGGGTCTACAAAACTGAACGCTAGACACTGACCCATTGTGGCCCGACCACATATTCCCTCTATGAGAGTCCTGCCTGGGCATCACTGGAAAAGCAGTGCCTATTCCTTTGGTTGATTTTCTTCATGATGAAAATAAAGAAAAATGGAAGCCCCTGCTATACTAAACATATTTTTCTCCTTTGATGTTCCAGGAGACAAAGATGTAGAAGACAAAATATGAGGCTCAGGACTAATGGCCCTTTAAGAGGCCATGTGGAACCTCTACTCTGCAGGAGGCCAGACTTCCTCTCCACCTACTGTCCTTTCCACAGTCTTCATTCTGCATGAAACAGCATACACTGATGAATGAAACTTCCACCAGAGACAGATCTGGGGGCAAAAGCAGATTTATCACAAAGCTAATGAAATTTATGCTTCAGAGACTTTCACTTGCATATACTGATATCAAGGTTATCTGAGTGGGACTTAGCAAAGTATTCATGTAGTTATATGTTTTTGCTATAAACTTTATAAAAGGAAGATGCTTTAGCTGAAATCAGTTAGGATTATTGTCTCTCTCTCCCTTGTCTCCCTTCCTCTTCTGCTGGGTAGCATTGGAATGGATATTATGAGGATATGGCTTAGGGGAAATTGAGTTGGGAATTTAGTTAGGATTTGGTGGCATGTATTTTTTATGGTTTACAGTCACTTCTATGTATTATTAAGTTGCTAGTTGCTTCAATGTACTACTCCCTTTCAGGAATGTCTTCACTCGTCACTGCACTGATAGGCCTTTTGTTGTACATGGATAGGCATGTGTCTGATTACGATATGAATGCATTTGATAGTTCTTGGAACTGGAATTTTGTGGACTGTGGAAGCAAAATAATATTTGAAATGTATGGAGTCAAATGGTAGTTTGTGAATAATTCTAATCATGAAATGTATCAAATTACATGCTGAACATGTGGTTCCTTTTGTTCCCTTCTGTCAGGAAAACAATAAATGCCACATATTCACATAAAAATGCAATGTAATTTTTTTCTTTTTTGATAAGAATTATGAGAAATAGAATTTATCACGTTGCCAGTATTTCTCAGATTAGTAGCTGAAGTAGCAAGTATATATGTGTGCAGTCACAGGTTTAGGCATCTCAACTATAAGTAACCTAGAACAAATTTTGTTCAACCCAGCTAGAGAAAGAATGATTATCTTTCTCTTCTCCCTGTAGAAAATGATTTTACAAAATTTTTGTCATATGAGGAAATGATCAAATATTACAAAGCCAAAATATGTAGAAAATAAGTATTACAGAACTGTGTTTTTTGTGACTTTTGTGATATTTGTTGGCTTTTAAAATATATCATCAGTTGTGCTTTTTTCCTCTCATTCTAAATGAATAATTGCCTTCATACCTTATATCTTTTCCTTAAAAATAACTATCACGGGCTTCCCTGGTGGCGCAGTGGTTGAGAATCCGCCTGCCAATGCAGGGGACACGGGTTCAAGCCCTGGCCTGGGAAGATCCCACATGCCACGGAGCAACTAAGCCCGTGCACCACAACTACTGAGCCTGCGCTCTAGAGCCCGTGAGCCACAACTACTGAGCCCTTGTGCTGCAACTACGGAAGCCCACGCGCCTACAGCCCGTGCTCCACAACGAGAGAAGCCACTGCAATGAGAAGCCTACACACTGCAACGAAGAGTAGCCCCCGCTCTCCGCAACTAGAGAAAGCCCGCGCACAGCAACAAACACCCAACACAGCCAAAAATAAATTAAAAAAATAAATAAATGTATTAAAAATAATAATAATAATAACTATCACTTTTTATAAGCTTCAGTACCCACAAAATCTTTTTCTTGTCCTTCCTGGGGGAGCTAAATGGAGGACGTTAAAATGTCTAAAATATTCAACTAAAAAATAATGTGGTTCTGGAAAAATGTCTCTAAATCTGTACAGGGTAGCATGAAACTGTACCAGTTCTCTTGTTTTTCATTTTCATTCTCTCTCTCTCTCTCTTTCTCTCTAACACACAAACACACACACACACACACAGAGAGGCTGTCTTGGCTTTTCATACTTTAGAGAACAGAACAGACATTCTCTACATTCAGCATTGTAATTTGCATAGATAATCACTAAGCCTCAGTGAGAGAATTCTACAGTAACTTTGTTTTCTTGTCTCCCCAAAAGACCAAATAATACTTCCCCTCTATTGACTCCAAATCTACTTGGAAATATCACTCTTCTCAAGCCTTTATGTCTCTAAACAATGTTTACCTGCTCTGGGTTCCTGAGAGCAAATCTTTAAACTCCTCTTATATTTCTGAGCAGTTGTCCTTGATTACTTATGCTGCAGATGCTAACTCGGAACACAGCTCAAACTCACGTGGAAGAAAGGCTCTGTTCTCTCTGGGAAATCCAGAAGGAAGATACTCCTTGTGATCAGATGAATAGATCATATAACTAAATCTACAAAACTAATGACTGGATTTTTTTTTTTTTTTTTTTTTGTACAAAGTCTTTGAAGTAAAGGAAAAACATTTAGCTGGATGAGTTTATGCTAATAAACTTGAGAGGTCCTCATTTGGTATAACACTCATACTAAAGTCTCAGAAGCTAACTAGGTCAGTGTCAGCCTCTGAACCAGCCTCCCTGCTCTTGGTCCAGTGCTTTTCTGGTCATACTCCTATCCTCTGTCCAGAACTCCAGCAAGAGACGGTAGGTCTAAAATAGCAATGGATTAAGGTTCAGCATCACAAAATAAACCAAGAGCTTAAAAACTAGTTAGAGTTCAAGACTTGTGGACAAGTTTGGAATTCTCAGAATAACTGGAATCAAGCAAATAAGATGCAACAGTTTATAAAGATTAAATCATCATTTGTTCAGCAAATATCTATTGAGTACCTATTATGAGCTCATCACTGGTGTAGGGAACAGGTATAAAACAATAAGACAGATATAGTCCCTGCTCTCATGGTATCTAAGATGTGAAAGCAAATCTTATTTTTAAATTATTTAATTAATAATATTTAATGATTTATTGTATTAGTTTGCTCAAACGGCCATAATAAAATACCACAGACTGGTGGCTTAAACAATAGAAATTTATTTCTCACAGTTGTGGAGGCTGGAAGTTCTTGAGACTGAATCAAGATGCTGCTGATTCCGTTTCTGGTGAGAACCCTCTTCCTGGCTTGCAGAGGGCCTCCTTCTCACTATGTCCTCACATGGTGGGAGAGAAAGAGCCAGCTCTCTGGTGTCTCTTCTTCTAAGGGCATGAATCTCATCATGAGGGCCCAACCTCATGACCTTATCTAAACCTAATTATTTCCCAAAGGCCCTATCTCCAAATACCATCACACTGGGGCTTAAGACTTCAACAAATGAATTGGAGTGGGGGGATGGGATTCAGTCCATAGCACTTACTTAATTAAAAATATAAAAACATAATTATAAATATTTAATTATTAAAATCATCATTTAATTAAAGTTGTAATGAGAGTTACAAAAGAAGTGTAAATTATGCAGTGAAAATATACAACAAAGGAACTCTATTCTAGTAATTTAGAATTCTCTGAGGACTAGACATTAACTCAAGACCTAGAAGATGAGTGAGTCTTAGATATGCAAAGAGAGACCTCATTGGGAAATTGTGAAAGCCCAGAAACTGAAAAACCTTATTGCATTCAAGGCAGAGGAAAAGAGGTCATTGTGGTTAGAGAGAAATGAGCAAGAGGGGGGTAATATAATATGAGATCAGAAAGATCTGCAGGATCCAGGTCATGCAAAAGCCTGCCATGATAAGGATATTGAACTTTATCATAAGGGTCAAAAGTTTTCAGGGAATTACTCTAGGCAGGGGAGTGAGTTGCTGATGCCTTGCGAAAGAAAATATTATTTAAGGAGATATGCAGAAGGTTATATTGAGCTGACCTGATGCAGGACTGAATTAACAATTGAGGACAGTAAAATGTTGCTAAGAGTCTGGCTTGCAAAATTCAAAGACTAGTGGTGCCATTCACAGTGACAAAGAACAATAAAAATACACAAGGTTTCAGGAGTGAGCTCATAAGTTTGGTTTTGAAGATGATGAGTTTTAGGTTCTCTTGAGATATTCAAGATGAGATATAAGTAGCCACATGCATATATCTATCTGAAGATAACAGAAAAAGCATGAGCTAGAGATGTGAATTTAGTGTATGTTATACATACACTGTCATTTAAAATAAATGCAATGGATAAAATTGAAAAGGAAGAAAGGGTCTACGGTAATTCTAACATGTGATTGTTGGATGAAAGATGAGGAGTCTATGAAGACAAAAGGAACTTCTAAAATATAAAATTAAAACCTCTTGACAGAGAAAAAAGAAGAGTATCTCAAGAAAAGTGGAGAGACCCACACTCTGGAATGCTGCTATGAGGTTAAATAAGATGAGGACTTTAAAATGCCCCTGTGGATTTAGCAACATCTCAGCAGGCAATGTGGATGGAAGCCATCTTGGAACGGTTTAATGCATGATTAGAAGATTGGGAACTATCCTGAGAAAATGTAGACTGCAATTATATGAGCAATTATTTTTTTTTTAGTTTAACTGGGAAGAATTGGAGAAGAGAGGGAATTACTGGGAGGTGGAAACTTTTTTGGAGTGGGCCAATTATGATTAGGAGATGGGAAACAGTAAATGTAGATTGCAAGTACATATTAGAGATTTTTCTGCTCAGCTGAGAAGAGAGGAGAGGGAAGTTACTACTGGGAGGTTTGAAAGATCACTTATACTGCAGTGTGGCAAATAGATTGGAGTGGCCCATGAAAGGAAACTAAAGATAAGGTCATTGTTTTCATACAGGCAAAAGACGGCTTGACCTAGGAAAGAAATGGGCTGAACTAGATGAATTCAAGAAAGATTTTGAAGGTAAAATATGCAAGACATGGTGATTATATGTACACAGAGAGAGAGAGAGAGAGAGAGAGAGGAGTCAAAGATGATTCCCACGTTGAGCATTAAATTTTGAGTAGGATTAAGTTTGAGGTGTCTATAAAAACACCAAATAAAAATAAACAGAAGTTGGATTGGGCCTCAGAAGAGAAGATTGGGTCAAAGGTATAGTTTCATAGGAGGCAGCTCTGGATTATATGTGGTAATTAAAGCCATGCAATGGATGCGATATCAAGGGAGAGCAAGTAGAGAAAGGAGAGAAGACAATCTGGAATGCAACCCTGAGGAATTCTACCACCTAAAGGAATCGCGGTAGAGGAGAAGGAAAGCAGCAAGCCGAAAGATAGGAGGAAATCTAGAAGAAGTCCTTGTCTTGGAAGCCAAGGGCAGAGAATGACTAGAGAAGAAGATTATCAATTTGCAACAAATGATGCTGACAAGGCAAATAAGATAAGGATTGAAAAACGTTATTTGGATTTAGGCTCACAGAGGTCATTGATGAGGTCATCAATGTATAGAGGTCATCTCTACTGGGAGCCATTTGAATACACGGTTAGGGTTAGTGTGAAAAGCAACATCAGAGCTAATAGGATGTAAAGAAGAGAGAGAGCGTATAGACTGTTATTTCAAGAAATTTGTAAAGAGTTGAAGAAACAGGAGTAAATGTGAGCTGCTCTGAGGCTGCATCAGCCATACGTACTTTGTGACTCATATTCCTTTGGCACCACCCGCCTCTCAGATGCTCAGCCTCAGTGGCAGCTAAACAGCTCTGACCAACACAGGTTCCTTGTCGGGGCCTGACCAGTCACTTGCCCCCAAGAGCACCAGGCTCTCTCTCGGCTGCTTTAGGCGGCCAAGCTGACCAGCTGCACCACAGGATCTTCTGGCTTCTCCTGTCACTTCTGAACTTGGATGAATCACAACCACAGCCAGACTAACATATTCCAGTGTGGATTCTGGCATCCCAGAGACTCAGACCACTAACTCCAAAGGGCAGAGAAATTCACTCCTCAAAGGCCATGCATTGCCCTCTGGAAAACAAGAGCTACACAAGAGTTAGGCAAATCGATTCCCTCACCTTTCTTCCTGCCGGTACTACTAGGGACACATTTTCTTCTTGCAGCCTTTCCAGAGAAAGTGCAAGAGTCAAGCAGTCCTATCTGTTGAATAACCTTCTGCATACTTGAGAGCTAATAATGACGGGGTAGCTGTTTGATAACACCTCATTTTATGTTGCTTTATGCCTTCCCTGCCTCACTTTTCCTTTCAAATATAGCATTCGTGCTTCAATTTTTGTAACAGGCTTCCTAGTTAATAGTAAACCTGAGCTAATAAAAGAGTCCAGGGAGCCTTTTTTTTTTTTCAAAGATAGGGGAGACCTGAGCATATTTAATCACTGAAGAAAAGGATCTTGTCAGGAAGAAAATGTTGAAAATGCAGGAGAAAGGGAGACTCATCACTGGGGTGTCATTTTCAAGGAGGCAAGAGGGGCCCCAGAGCATGCATGGAAAGTGAAACCAAGTTTTACTGAGCTCTAATTATGTGCCAGGCTCCCTTCTCAATGATAGGAATATACTATTATTATTTTTCTAGTTCTCACACAATGTGTTGAAGTAATTTTCACCATTGTCCTCATATTGCAGATGAAGAAATGGAGGCGCAGAGCTACAGGGGAGTTTTGCCAAGTCACAGAGAGTTTAAGTGGAGGAGACAAAATTATATTTCAAGCATCTATTTCCAGAGCCGGTATTCACTCGGTGTATTTTACTACTTACCTTTTATTAGAAGAAGATAATTTCCTCCACTGTGGTTAGAAGAAAGGAAGAGAGGTTCGCCACAGTTGCAGATATGAAGTTCGTGGTGGGAAGGTGAGGGACTTCTCATGAGATTGCTCCACATTTCCCAGTGGATGGCACATCAACTAAGAGTGAGCAGGAAAAGGGTACGTTGGGAATTTGATAACAGTACAGAAAAGTAGAAATCATTTCCTCTCTAGCCTAGGTTATTGCAATAGCCTCTAGTCCATTCATACTGCTTCTATCTTCATCTCTCTCCAACCTGTTCTCAACGTAGCAGCATGATCCTGTTAAAACTCAATTCAGATCATATCATTCTGCTCAAGCCCACCAATGACTTGTCTGGTTCAGATGAAGAACCGGGCAAGAATTAAGACCTGTTGTGCATCATGCCATTCGCTTCTGTCCCTCCTAGTCTCCTATCTGAGATCTTCTCCTACTCCTCTCTCCCTTGTTCACTCAGCTTCAGCCTTCCATGAAAACACCAGCCATGATCTCAGTGCAAGACCTTTGCACTCACTACTTCCTCAGCCTGGGATTCTCTTTCTCCAGATGTCCAAGTGGCTAGTTTCTTCACATCTTTCAGGACTTACCCCAAACTTGCCTCTCAGAGAAGACTTTCCTGGCCACACTAAGATGTCAACTGTCCTACCAACATTTCTTATCTCCATCCCTTCTTTATTATTTTCTCCTTAGCACTTATAATTACCTATCATATTATACACTTAATGTTTTGTCTTGTTTGTTGTCTACCTTTCCCACTAGGATGTAAACGCAAGGAAAGCAGAGCTTTTTATCTCCTTCTTTGCTCCTGTATCCCTAGCAACTAGCACAGTTCCTGCCTCATAGATGCTCAATAAATATTTGTGGAATAAATGAATTGTTATAGAGAGTGGAGAGTCAGGTGCTTATTAAAACGTGCTAAGGTAATACAGGAACAAAGTTGAGGGTGGTGACCATGAGTATGTGATTTCCTTCTACAGCTGTCAATTGCTGGGGGACAGGCACAGGGAGACAGAGAAGGAGAGGGCTTTTCTTCCACCAGAATTGATCTCAGAGATGTCTTTTCTCTCTGGTTTTCTACCTTAGACAAAATCTTGGATTTCCTTTAATGTCTCATGCAACTTTAGACAGAAAAGAATGAAAGATGAGCCACTTTTAGAGGACTTCTTAAAATTCAGACAAGAGTTATTAATTGTTGGATACATGATACATATTTCAAATAGAGGAAATTGTTTCCACATCCACAAGATGAGCTTCAGTTTAAACCTTAAGTTCTACATCCGTTTTTTTTCATCTAGGAAAAACGTGTATTTGTTGGCAGATCTGTGAATTTGCAGCTTAGATGCTCTACCCAGTCAGTGTTTAAGTTTGAAGGGTCACAGATCAGGTGTGGAGAACTGATAGGTAAGTTAGTACATTCCCTTCTGATTTTCTACCCCCAAGAAATGAAAAGGATTGAGTCATTAAGTGATAAGAAGCTTCCTCATTGTGACAAATGAGTCTTCTAATGCAGCATGAAGAGTGTCTCAGCTATAATCGAGAAGATGGGAGATAAAAGAGATACTGTAAAGAGAATTTAAAGAAGGCACAATGATCCTCAGATGAGTAGTGACACTTGCACAGGAACGGTGGGTTTCAAATTTGCTTGACACAGGAAGCCTCCAAAGTGTTTGCTCAACGCAGACTCCTGGGTCCAACTCAGGATCTAATGTGTGAGCACCTCTAACGCTGGGCCCTAGAGTCTTAATTTTATGTCAGTGCCACAGCTGATACTATTGTACATTGTCTGTAAACGAAATACAAACAAACATTGTTGTAGAACATAGTCCATAATAAAAAGAAGGCAAAATTAGCTTCTAAGTTACCAAATTGGTGAAAGTTAGACACTAAAGCTCCAGCATCTTCCAACAGGAGGAAATCCTATGGCCTCATTAAGAGTTTTTTAAAATTTTATTGTAAACAAATGAACAATGCCATTGCTTGATCATTTATTTTAATTTTTATAATTGAATCAAAACAACAATTAGAAGAGAGAAAGATGCCTGCTAGAGCCAGGCAAGCTGAAGTCTAATAATAAGAACTAACAGCTGAGAGTCTGTTGGGGAATGAGGACAACAAAAACTATTTCCAAAAGTGCACAAAAGCCCAGAAAGAATGGCAGTCTAGGACCTCTTTAAGTAGGGATAAACAGATCTCAATAGCTCCAGACGGTATCACTGCATTTCAGACTAGTAATGTCCCTGAGTTACTAATGAAAGATTCAATCATTTTTAGTATTCTTCAAATATGACTTCGGGGAAGTGTAATGAGTCTTACAAAAAGTTAGATGCACAAAAATAATGTTAATGTAGATTAAATTTCAGTTATTTGGAAAATTAACAGAAGTGGAAACATTTATCCCCAGATAAATGAGATACTTAACATACTTTCCATGTGGATAGTGGTTAAATAATTCCCTTGTATTGGACCTGGGGCTAGCCTGGCATAGGAAGTGGTCTGGCGGATAGTGTCATAATTTGCATTTATGTTGCCAGAAACTGGGGAAGATTCCTGCCTGAGACCACTCAGGGCAGGGGGAGTCAGAGAGGAAAGCCACACCAGCCAGCACTAGAGCTTTGTCGCTCTAAGGGCAGCCTCTGAACCAGCAGCTGCAACATCACCTGGGAGCTTGTTAGAAGTACAGACTCTCAAATCCCACTCCAGACCTCCTGAGTCAGAATCTGCAGTTTGACAAGATTCCTGGGCACAGTAAAGTATGAAAAGTGCTACACCAGTGAGAGCTGGGATTTCAATGTCAAGGGATGTAGCTGATGTTGAAAATGTGAGAGTTCAGAGTTCGGAATCACACAGAGACTGGGAATTCAAAAGCAAATTCAAATTATATAAAACTGCCAAGAATAACTCAGGGGCATCCATATAGCTCTTAAAGAGGGGGCAGAGGTGATCAGGGTCACAGGCAGGGCAGATACTTTACACACATTTTTCCTAAAAACTCGCACAGATTTATCTCAATTTTTCTTCAAATGTTTTTTTACTATAACATAAAAGAAAAAATGCACAAATCATGTGTACAACTGAATGAGTTTTCAAACTATTTTAATGAGGTATTTACATGCAAAAAAATCCATGATAACTTTTGACAAATGTATACACCCAGGCAATTACCACTCTGACCAGGATATATATCATATTCATCATCCCAAATTAATTTTCATCCCCAAAGGCAACTACTGCTCTAATTTCTATCACCATAGATAGTTTTACTTGTTCTTAATTATATAGAATATATTAAGTATTATTATGTACTTTTTTGTATCTAGACCCTTTGCCTCAACATAATGCTTTTGAGAGTCACCTCACTTTGTTGCACATATCAATAATTAACTACTTTTTATTTATTCATCCCTGTACAAACATACCACACTCACTCGTCCATTCTCCTACTGATGGACAGTTGGGTTGTATCTTGCATTCTGGCTTTTATAAATAAAGCAGCTATAAAAATGCTTATACAAGGCTTTTGTGGACAATGTTTTCTTTCTATTGAGTGAATATGTAGGTGTGGAATTGCTATTAACTTTCTAAGAAACTGCCAGTTTTCCAAAGTGGTTGTACCATATTATGTCCTCACCAGCAATATATGAAAGTTCCAATCGCTCCGCATCTTTGCCAGTGTTTAGTGTGGTGTTACCAGTCTTTTTAATTTTAGTCACATGAAATGGTTGTAGCTGTGAAATGGTGCCTTATTGGGGTTTTATATGCATTTCCCTGTTGACAAGTGACGTTGAGCACTTCTTTTTGTGTGTGCTTACCCCTCATCTATCTATCTTCTTTTGTGAAGGATCTGTTGAAATCTGTTTCAGATACATTTTCCAAAATAATGATAATAAAAATAGCCACAATAATAGCTCCCATAACAAATGTTTCTCATACAATGCTTTCTTGACATTCCTGCCACTAGGGGTGTATGTCACTTCATCTTAAAGACAAGTGAGACAGTGCCTGTCTTGGCTGATAGAGTATGGTGTGAGTGTTGCTATTCAACTTCAGAGGCTAGATGATAAGAGGCTATATACCTTACCTGGTTTTCTGGGGATGCTCTCTCTTGAAACCCTGCCATCATGCAGTTTGAAAACCCATGCCGCCTTGTGGAGAGATGCCTGTGCATAAGAAGAGACAGCCAGCACCAACTTGCATCATGTGAGGGCACCATCTTGCAAGTGGGTCCTCTAGCCCCATTTGAATTGCCTTAGCTGATACCAAGTGGAACAGAGTCAAACTGTCTCCACTGAGATTTACTCAGATTGCAGATTGATGAGCAAAACAAATGATTGTTTTTGTTTTGAGACTTAGCTATAGAATGGTTTGCTATGCAACGTTAGAATATACTTTGGTTGCTTTATAACAAAAACTAAAACATGTGACAATGGCTTTGTGATTAAATGGTGAGAGAAAACCAAAGGATATTAGTAAAATCCTAAAGACATCAAGCAGAAGCTTAAGAGAAGGCTGGCAGTGAAGGTTTAAAGTTATGTGAAGAAATTACTGGAAGCAGGAGGAAAGGGGACCCTCGCAATTTATTGGTGAAATATGTGGCAATACTGACAACTGAGGTTACATGGAAAACAGGAAATTTGCCAAATTTATCAAATGAACTCCATGATAAGTTTATCAGGGGTCAGCAAACTTTTTCTTAAAGGGCCAGAAAGTAAATATTTCAGGCTATCTGGCTGTACGATCTCTGTCAAAACTACTGAACTATGCCATTGTTGTGTGAAAACAAGCATAGAAAATACATAAATGAATGTGCATGTCTGTATTGTAGTAAAACTTTGTTTACAGGAATAGACGTCATCTCGCAGGACATAGTCTGCCCTCATACAGTTAAAGAGATATCCAGGTAGAATACTGAAAGGTCCACCTTATGTATCCTTGTTTGTGATAAAATGCAAGAGGAGAGAGATGAGTTTAAGAATGACTGGTTAAATATAAAGAAGCCCGTACTTTCTGGATGTGAAAATAAAACTGTTCCTCATTCCCAGCCTTTCCAGATGGCAGAAAATTCTCAAAGTAAGAAAACATTTCAGAGAAAAAGATTCAATCTAGGGGGATACCTTAAGATCCATTGTTAAGAGCTCAGGAAGATCTAAGGCAATGCTTCATAAAATCTTTTAAGCAGAAAAAAAAGTATGAAGCCATGAGTTACAGAAAATCATTTTCAGGGAGCAGTATTTGACCCTAATCAAGAATGTTGACAACGTATGCCCAAGCTGGATCTCTAACTTGCTATTGACTGGTAACTGATATGTGTCTCCAATTTTCCCTCCTTTTGAATGTGTCTGTAGCAGTTATTCGGTTACTCTTTGCCTCTTTCACCAGTATATGCTGGATGGGGGGAAATGGGGGGACAGGATGACTTGTTTCTTTAATTCACAGATCTTCATATTGAAACGAACCACATTTAGAAGTTAAAACAAATTCACCTTGTCTTCACCAATATCTCATTTAGATGACAAAATCCTGGACTTTAAAATTGAGCCTGCTGAAGTAATGGATGAGATATGTATTCAAGGGTTTTTTGAAGGGGGCGAGTGTATTTCAGTTGTGAACGGAATACTAGTAATTTGTGGCTAGAAGGTAGACTGTGGCAGTTTTAAAACATGGTCCGAAACTTCACTGACACTTCTTTCATTAGGTTCTATAGCTCCTTTCATTGATCTAGGCTCTGTGACAGTTTGACTCATCTTATATGGCAGAAGAAGCATTGTGTCATTTGGGAATGAGTCTTGTGCCTGCAGTCTTCCAGCCCCTACTTAGTCACATAGGAATGGGCCTTGCGACCAAAACACTTCCTCACCAAACACTTTCTTCCTCATAGCCAGTGCTGGACTTTTCAACTTGTGTGAAAATATCTTTCCCTGTTTGAGACTCAATGTGTACTCCTTTGTTCTGCTTAAACATGTCACACAGCACCTGACCAACCCCACTGCAATATCTGTCACCTGTAAGAAGGGTATGGGATCCTTCGGCTGCAGCACAAGAAGGATGTGTGCAGGCTAACTGCCCTGCATAGGACGCAAGAAGGAGCCCACAGCCTATGGGAGACAGACACCCGCTACTGGAGCAAGCTCTGTCTCTTCTCTATACACGTGCTTGACTGTCTTGTATTTTCCTTGGCAACTTCAATACCAAGATGCGATGGGCAGAAGTGTTCAGACTTCTACTCCTGATAATAGGTAACAGATGCCACTTGCTCAACAGTGCCAGTTTCTGAGTAGACCTTATAACCTGAAGCTTCCACATTCTCTTGGGAAGCTTACTCTTGGAACCCAACTGCTCCACTACGAGGAAGCCAAGCAGCCACATGGGCAGGACATGTGCAGTGTGTTATGCACAACAGTCCCTGATGAGGTACCAATCTTCATCCAAAACCAACTTCCACATATGCAAATAAGTAAGCCTTCAGATGATTCATTCCAACCGCCAGGCACTGAGTTACCCTCAGTCTTCATGCCGTTTGAGCTCTCACCGTATAAAGCAGTCACATGCTATCCCTCCTGAGTCTTGCTCAAATTGCAGATTTGTGAGCAAAATAAACGATAGTTTTTGTTTCAAGTCATTAATCTTGGGGTGGCTCACTACTCAGCGATAGAAAACTGGAACAGAGTATTTTGCTCATGTTTTAATTGAATTACTTGTTCTACAAGTTGGTTTATAGAAGTTTTTATATATTCAGGATACAAGACTTTATCAGATATATGCACTAAAAATATCTTTTCCCCATCTATGACTTCCCTTTTCTTTCTCTTAATGCTGTTTGGTGAAGCAGAAGGTTTTAATTTTAATGTAGTACAATTTATTTCTTTTCGTTTACTAGTAGTGCTTTCTTTGTCATCTTGAAAGAAACTGTGCGTACTCCAGGTTCACAAGGTTTTACTGTTTTCAAGAAGCTTAGTAGTTTTAACTTTTACATTTAAGTCTATGATCCATCTGAATTGCATTTGCATGTATGTGTGTGGTGTGAGACAAGTGTTTGAGTTTGTGTTTCTATATATTAGCTAGCTGTTTCAGCAAAATTTGCTAAAAAGATTTTTTCTACCCCAATTGAATTACCTGGGCACCTTTTTGAAAAAACAAATAACTCTGTTCCACTGGTCACTTTGTTTTCATGCTAGCATGGTTAAAGTGGCCTGATAGAAAGTCTTGAAGCCAGATTTGGTTCTTATTAAAAATTATTTTGGTTATCCCAGATCTTTTGTGTTTTCATAAATTTAAAATCAGTTGTTAAATTTCTA
This sequence comes from Balaenoptera borealis, assembly GCF_965194805.1. NCBI lineage: Eukaryota > Metazoa > Chordata > Mammalia > Artiodactyla > Balaenopteridae > Balaenoptera > Balaenoptera borealis. The sequence continues at coordinate 29,054,152 of NC_138861.1, forward strand.
CAAAAGAGTCTATTGGGATGTTGATTGGGATTGAGTTGCATCTATAGATCAATGGAGAGAATTACTATCTTAACAACCGTTTTTCAACTCCTGACCATGGTTCATCTCTCCACTTTTCCTCATAAACGTTTGATAGTTTTCAATGTGCAGTGGTTTATCATCTTTCATTAAATTTAATCCTAAGTATTTTACATTTTTTACGTTACTGTAAATGGATTTTTAAAATTTCCTTTCCAATTTATTGCCTCTAGCTTTAAAAAATACAGTTGATTTTGTATATTGACTTTATATCCTGTGACTTTGTTAAAATTATTTGAGTTCTATAAGCTTATTTTTTAAAAGTTTTAAACATTTTGTATGTAAATAATTTTGGTACCTGTTAAAGAGAGTTTTAACTCTTTCTTTTAAACGTTATGGCTATTGTTTCTTTATCTTACTTTATTGCATTGATTAGGACCTCCGATACAAAGTTGAATGAAACGATGAGAGCAGACATTTTTCTTTTTTTCAATCTTCATGCGAAAACGTTCTTTTTTTTACTATTAAATATGATTGTGTTACAGGTATTTTTTGTAGATGCTCTATATCAGATTGAGGAGATTCTCTTTGATTCCAACTTTGATGAATATGTTTTAAATTGCGTCCAATGCTTTTTCTGCATTTTTAAAGGTATTTTTCCCTTTATTCTCTTTAATATGGTGAATTACATTGACTGCTTTTGACTTGCATCCCTCAATAGTGAATTATTTATTTTGTATATTGCTGAATTATTTTTGCTACTGTTAAGGATTTTTGTCACTATGTTCATGGAGGTATAATGGACTCTAGTTTTTCTAGTGTATTTGTCAAGTTTTGGTAATAGAGCTAAGCATGCCTCATTAAACAAGTTTGGATATGTTCCCGTCTATATTTTCCAAAAGAGTTTGGATAACATTGCTTTTATTTATTCATTAAATGTGTGGTACGAAATACCAATTAAATCATCTGGATCTGAATTTTTTTATGGTAAGATATTTAATAACAAATTTAATTATACATTTACTTTTCTTACTGACTAGGGTGTTCTCTCTCCCATCTCTTCCTGACCACGAACTCTTTATCTATCTATCTATCCATCCATCTATCTAATCATCTAGCTAACGAGCTAGCTATGTGTCTATCTATATGTCTATTCTTTGAATCTCAATATACATGTGATTCCCTCGTCAAGCCTTGCCTAACTCCTCAGCCTCAGGCAGAGTTGTAGCTTCCTCCTCACTATTCTCTGTTCTCTGTTCTTACTATTCTTACATCAACAATGCTTTAATTTCTTCTTCCATCATTATTTTACCTTATTTTAACATCAAAATCTGTAGTAAAATATTGGACACCAGACACACATTAATAACTATCACCATAATAATAATATAAAATAAAGGGTTTTTTAAAATATTTGTATATGTGATATGCTGCATGTTTATTGGTAGAAGAGTCAAGATGCAGTGACTAATTTTATTGTTTGCATTGAACAGATAAATCTAGATTAATTTCTGAGTGAATTTATATCCACACCATACTGAAAAAAAAAATGATGTGCCAGAAAGTACCAGTGCACCAGATATTTCATAGCAATTTGTGTTCATCTCACCTTCATACTGCAAATACCTTTCTTGACATCTCCAAACATACTGTGAATTATTTGAGAGAAAAAAATCACCATTTTTACTCATCTCTGTCTTTTTTACCCTCCAGCACAGTGAATAGCACATAGTAGGCTCCCAACGAGTGTTAGATAAAAACATATTTTTAAAAAACTTATAACTATGGAGGCCAAGACTGCAAAACTGTATGCTCTAAAACTATGAAGGGATAATGAGTTTCTTTTAATAGTTTATTTTAGAGATGGGCCACTGAATTGAATAGACATGGTAGAATGAAGAAGCTTGGGAAATAAGACAGATCTATGTAAAGAATCTCATTAAATGTTTAATCAAAATTTCATGACCTGTGTAGGGAATTGAAAAGACTCCCTGAGAAGTCATAAAAATTAATTTGGAGGGGAATTAAGCATGGAGACTCATAGTGCTGTGTAAGTGATTTTGTGTCCCATGAAGCTCCCTAAATGTGTTTATGAGCTGAGCATCCTGTCCTGAGCTCGTGAAATAGGAAACAGTGCATCAGTCTTGGCATCTCTTGGTATTTGAAATGCTTGGAATTATTATCTCATACTCTTGGCTGTCTCAAAGGAAACAAAACAGAAGTGTATGTTTGGGTCAGGCTTTAATTTTCCAGAAGACTGAAAAATTCAATCACTATCTACCCAGACACTAATCTTGTCTCCTTTTTCCTCTGATCAGGAGGAGCTCATTCTTCTGGGCCTATGTCACCTTTAATGGGCAGTGTAGGAAGGTGATATCCCAAGTGTATTTCAGGATTCACTCCACATTTATTCCCTCTTCTGTCAGCTTTAATTCATGGTGGAGATCACTGTGTAAATTTCACTGGCTTGTTTTCCTTCTTTATTAATAGTGAGTAGGAATAATGAAATGTTAACTAAGATTATAAAAATATAGTGCCTGTGACTCCATATGCAAATTCTTTAAATTCTTCCATTTCGGACTACAGAAAATGGAAAAATCTAATTAGCACAGAAGACTTACTCCAAAAACCTGGACAAATGAATGTCAATGTAAAATAAATACTATTATAATATTAAAGCTATAGTATTTAAATGTAAAAAAGTTGTCATATTTAAAATTAGTATTCACATAACTAAAATGATTTATTGAACAAAATTTTTTTTTAACATCTTTATTGGAGTATAATTGCTTTACAATGGTGTGTTAGTTTCTGCTTTATAACAAAGTGAATCAGTTATACATATACATACGTTCCCATATCTCTTCCCTCTTGCGTCTCCCTCCCTCCCACCCTCCCTATCCCACCCCTCTAAGTGGTCACAAAGCACCGAGCTGATCTCCCTGTGCTATGCGACTGCTTCCCACTAGCTAGCTATTTTACATTTAGTAGTGTATATATGTCCATGCCACTCTCTCACCCTGTCACATCTTACCCTTGGTTAAGAATCCGCCTGCCAATGCAGGGGACACAGCTTCGAGCGCTGGTCTGGGAAGATCCCACATGCTGCGGAGCAACTAGGCCCATCGCCACAACCACTGAGCCTGCGAGCCACAACTACTGAAGCCCACGCGCCTGGAGCCCTTGCTCGGCAATAAGAGAAGCCACTGCAATGAGAAGCCTGCACACTGCAACGAAGAGTAGCCCCCACTCACCACAACTAGAGAAAGCCTGCGCACAGCAACGAAGACCCAATGCAGTTGAAAATAAATAAATAAAATTAAAAAAAAAAAAACCAACTTGATTGACATAAAACTCACTTGCAAATATTCAAAGTGCACAATCCAATAAATGCTAGCAGTTGCACATGATGTGACTTTCCACCACTATCAATTAAAAAAATATTCTCATAACCCCCAAAATATTCTACTTGCCCCTCTGCCATGGATGTCTCCCATCAAACCCAGCTGTAGACAACAACTGATATGGTTTTTGTCACTGTAGATTAATCTGTATTTTCTAGAATTTTAAATAAATTGAGTCATATACTATGTATGCTTTTTTGTCTGGTTTTTATTCACTGAACATTCAGTGTGCTACATTTATCAGTAAGTCAGTTCTTTTCATTGCCAAGTAGTTTTCCATTAACTGCATGTATCATATTTTGGATATCCATTCACATATTGATAGACATTTAGATTATTTTTAGTTTTGAGGCCCTTGTTAAGATATACATTTTCATTTCTTTTTGGTAAATTATTAGCAGTGGAATGTCTGGGTTTTATGATATGTTTATGTTTGACTGTCTTAAAAATGGACAGTCGTCTAAAGTGGTTGTACCATTTTGCATTCCACTCAGCAGTTTAGGAGATCTTTAGTTGCACCTCAATCTTATCAACACTTGGTTGGATGAAGTAGTTCATTCTCTCTCTCGGCAGCCAAAGTAAAAGTCTCACAGATCTTACTAGAGCTGCCTGGATCACACAACTTTCCCAAAACCATTACTGGGCTTCTATTTGCCCAGATCTGCACCACAGGTCCCCGCTGAGGCTGGAATTTGAGTTAACTCCACTATAAGCCATATGCTGAGGGTTGGGAGGAAGTGGTTCCCCAGAGGGAAACTGTGGCGCTGTTAGGGAAGGCTGAATGGATTCCAGGAGGCCAAAGATCAACATAATTCTACTATATAATTTTAGGTATAGAAAACTCTGCTAGAAATAACAGTTTTTTAAACTTAGAAATGTACAATTAAAGAAAAATTTTATTTTTGGTTGGAATAATAGTGCAATGAAACACAGCAACTAATAAACATATGCTCAGGACATTTAGTGAAGAAACTGATGAGTAGGTGTTGGGAAAAACATATTAAGTCCATTGCTTTCCATTTCTTTCTTTTTTTTGTTTGAAATTCATGGAAATCTGTCTGTAAGGCAACTGAGTGTACTTGCTGAAGGCAGATGGTTGTGTTTTCTTGCTTGGTAGCCTAGAAAGCTGGAGAAGGAGGTGCAGATGGCCAGGTAGGGGAGGCTTTAGTAATGTGCATGAGACCAATGCTAACTTTAGGGATCACAGAATTTACACAAATCTAAAACTTTTGGAATATTTGTTAACCTGACAACTGATGGTCTAGAACCTTTGAACATTACTGTTGTTATTCAACATTCGCTTTATAGAAAGGACAAAGAAGGGAAGAGAGATGGGTCAGTCAACCTTCCCATTTTTCAGCTGTGTATTAGGTTAGGTCAACTCTCCTTATGGGTACAGAATCTGAAGTTTGGCTCTCCCATTTTCATTCTTTACAAACTGCATGTGAATTTTGAAAGTTATTGAACTTAATGAATAATTGTATTAACTTTACATTCTATGTCTTACCAGTTCCTACCCCCCTTACCTGTCTCATCTGACATTTATGTGCATACATTTTAAAATTTATTTATTTTTTGCCATCTTTTTCTCTCCATCCCCTTACTTAAATGAAAACTTTATGAAGAAAGACTATTTTACTTATTCTCTTCACTGTTGTATTCTTTTCACCAAGAAAAAATCCTGGCATGAAATAGATACTTCAAAATACTTGTTGGATATTTTCTGAATTTGTTTTGATAAACAAAGGAAAGTTAAAGATGAGAGTAAGGACTTTGCCTGATTTATTTAGTGACATATCTGAGTGGCTAAAACAGTGCCCAGCAAATAGTACCTTCTTAATAACCATTTGTTGAATGAATTAAAGATATCCATTGTTTAATCCTTCTTTGTGAAGGAGACAAGGTTAACTATTGACTAGTGAAAGAATGCAGGAGTTAAGGTGGTCTAAAAGAAATGCTGAAGATTTGTAATCATTATTGTGGGGAATTATAAAAGTAGACAATCAGAGACCCACAAAAGGATTTCCCAACTGAGGAAAGTCTGTTGTGACCACAGTCTACCTGATTATACGATTTCTTTCAACAATGTTCACTAACAAGGACAAAGAAACAGATGGTTTTATTGCCCTAACACCTCCACCCTCTAAAATAATTGATCTCCTCTCTAATAAACGTTGCTGTGATGTGTCATGGAATGTAGACTGATTAGGAAGAAAAGCGGCTTCACAGGGGATGGAGAGACTGGGACAAAAGGTAAGACTGTAGGGATTAGAAGACCCAGTGGAGTCAGAGAGAAGGAGGAGTGGGAGGGGTGAGAGACAAAATATGGTCAATTTTGTCACGGAACGTGATATTGGAATTTATTACTTAAAAGTATTTCCATTTCTAGGTGATAAGATTCAGTCAAGGTAAAATGTCATCATGAAGTAGAATGATTTTGTTTGAGGTTTGTGTAGCATGGGGGATGGATGGAAAAGGCCAAGGAATAGAGAACTAGGTTCTAGGTTGAGTTTTCAAGACCTGGGTTGGAGGTGTGGACTCTGAGTCATGTCCAGTATGCCCCACAAAGGTGAAAGAGACCAAGAAATCTATAGGTGTTATACTATAGAAGTAAATAGAAGGAGTGATAGAAGTAGGTAGAAGGAGTTGATTAGGGGTAGTATAGAGAGACAGCTATAGCTTCAGAAGAAGAAGAGAGTGGCCAGTTAATGGCGTAGAAGCGACATTAGTGAGCTAAGAGAATGGAGTTGGGATGGGAGGGATGAGTCAAATCAGGAAGCATGATGACCAGTTTCAGGCTACTGCAGTAGTACAGAGAGAGACATTAGTGGTTTGGATTAGGGCAGTGGAGGTGGAAGTGGTGAGAAATTATCATTGAGGGTCATTTCTTGAAGGTAAAGTCAACAGAGTTGATTGATGGAACTAGATGTACAGCATGAAGCTCCTTGGTATTTTGTCTGAAAAACTGGATGATTGTTAACACTAGGTGGGCAAGGCAAAGGGAGAAGTCAGTTTGAGGGAGAAAAGAAGAGTTTTGTTTGGGCTTTATAAGTTTAAGAAACTTATATGACAGCTATTCAAACATTCACAGAAGTGCTGGGAACTGTCAACTGCTTTCATATGCACTGTGTCATGTGTTATATTGTCTTATTGATCCAATGAGATAGATACTAAAATTATTCTAACTTAACAGGTGAGACTTAGAGAAGTAGAGGAATAATGTCAAAGTCATATAACTAGAAAACTTCAAGGGCAAGATTTGAACCAAGACTGACTAGAGAGCACTAACTCCCAATCACCATTTCACACAACCAAAAACACTCCTGATCAAGTGGATCCAGGTTTTGTTGTATCTAAAGAATATGGAGGACTTCCCTTGTGGCTCAGTGGTTAAGAATCTGCTTGCCAATGCAGGGAATATGGGTTCGATCCCTGGTCTGGGAAGATTCCCACATGCCACAGAGCAACTAAGCCCGTGTGCCACAACTACTGAGCCCGCACGCCACAACTACTGAAACCCGTGTGTCTAGAGCCCATGCTACGTAACAAGAGAAGCCACCACAATGAGAAGCCTGCGCCCTGCAATGAAGAATAGCCCCTGCTCGCTGCAACTAAAGAAAGCCCACACACAGCAATAAAGACCCAAGGCAGCCAAAAATAAATAAATAAATAAATAAACAAATAAATAAAAAGAATCATACCATTAGTATGATATATTTTTTAAAAAATAAACAGTATGCAATTTGGGGAGTCCTCTGTAAGAAAAAGAACATAAGTTCACAGCTACAAAATTAGATATGGAATTAAATATTTAAAATGAGAAAAGAATTTACAACAAATTGTATGCTTTAAAAGCTGTGCAAGCATCACGAAATCTGGAAAATTAACGTAATTCTTAAAGGTTAACAAGTGAATACATTTCTATAATATTTTTCCTACATTTTTTGTCTGCAAAAAATCTTTGATTATATCTTCCTATGACAAAGTTTTCATAATGCCATTTTCTATAGAAAAAAATTGAAAGATAAATTAGTTGTGCTTTTATGATTAAAAATGATCAATTTTTAATTATTGATAGTTTAGAAAAGTTTCAGATTCATAACTTATTAATAATAATTCTATGTAAATGTGTAGGATTGTTTGGGAATTTATTTGGGAAATCTGGAAAAATATTCAAGTTTGGCAACAACATATAACCAAGTGACACACTGTTAGAACCTGTTCCTAGGCCTTTCAGGGTATCCATTCAGGGGAGGGACCTGGTGAATCCACCCATGGTACTCTTTTCTCTCCAAGTAATTGGGGAAAGGAGTGACAGGACAGGGAGGCCTGTGCTTCATGTGATGTAACCTGAGAGGTACCTTTCCTGAGTGGCCAGAGAAGGGACTGACCACCTCCTCAGATACTCACTGCCTGGTAGAATTATGAGTTCTCCAACTGTAACGTGAGAGCCAGGGGTTGAAAAAGAAGCTTGGAGAAAATGATCCTTTCTCACAAATTCCTCAAAAATCATTTTTAAAATATAATAAAATTGGCATTACTTTTTCTATTTCTCTTACCCCCCTGTCCTGCCATGAGTCAATAAAAATAACTGACTAAATATTTATCTTGCTAAAGCTTTCTATTATTTTAAAATATTTCCTGCTTGAAGGCTAAGTGTAGGTAGAAATGATACATATCTTCTTTATAATTAACTGATCAATAATGGAAAGCCTTGCCATGATTATACTACTACTTGAATACACTGTCATAAAACAGTGATCGAACTTGAACTGTGCATGGTTTTCTTTCTTCATTCAATTAATTTTCCTTTGCCTGAAATAATGACATGTTCAGGACCCTTTCTGCTATTGTATAGCAGCTGTGAAATGAGAATAGGTGGTTCACTTTTTTGTATCCTTAGTCCTGAAACGTAGACGAGGGCTGGAATAATCATTACACAGGAACGACTGTTTGCCCTGGTTGGAAAAATAAAATGAATTTAAAGAAAGAGAAACAGTATGAGAATTTTTTAAAAGGCAGGAAATTGGTATAAAAAAGTGATTTCTGGGATGTTCGGAATCCCATTAAACCCACTTTACCTTCCATATGTTTGGTAAGCTGAAAGGTATCATGGGGGCACCTTGATTCAATTTAACATGCTTAATGGAATTTCAGTTATATAACTAGGATGGCCGATTCCCACCAGCCCAGGGCCCCATGTCATTCTTTAATTGATATTACAGAGTACCCAAACTCAATGCTCCCACCTGTTCGATTCAGCAGGAAGCCCAGTTTAATATGTCAAAAATTCCCATGGTCCCTACTGTCTTAGCTGCTTGCTAATGGGTCATAAATTCCATCTCACCCTAGAGGCCTATAGAGTCCTCACTGAGGCCACCTGGTGGTCATTCCCAAAGCTGTCAGCGTACATACGAGCCTCTTGTCCCAAGGGCAGGAAATCACTGAGCCCACAGTAGATGGACTCGCATTGTCCTCCACTGCACCTTGACATTCTCTATGATCCCAGAGCTCTTTCTGTTATGCTTGTCTAAAAGGGTAGTAGGAAAGAGCATCCCTAAACTAGGCCTCTGGCATCAGTGAAGTGCAGGCCTATATGCAGGGGCAATAATAGGTTTGTGTGGGACTAAATCTTATATAATTTGAGTCCTTTTTAATAAAAAATCATACATTTTAGATACATAATTAGGTACAGAGGAAAATACTTATTTTGAACGAGGAAACACATCATAATATGTTGCAGAATCATTAGAGATTCAGGTCCCTTTCTCTTAAGATTTACTTTAGGCAATTTGCCAGAAATGCTTCATAGAAATGGTCTCTGAGTACAGTCTGGATAAGGAAGAGTCCTTGAAACGGAAACTCTATTAGCTTCCTGATAAATTCACCCCTTCCTACTTAGATGGTGTCAATTCTGAGTGCATTGCTGATTACCTGGGGCTTTGCCAGGACCACTTGACCCTGACAGTCTGGATGCTTTGTGCATAGCCATCACTGAGGTTGTCTCCACCTGTTGGAGCCTCAGTAGCACTCAGAGAATTGGTCCATTTAGACCACCATCTCCTCTTCCTCACTTCCTTGCCAGGACTGACCCTACCAGTTAAGCCAAGACTACAGTGGTTTTCTGAGATTTGAAAGAGGATACAACTTCCTTTAGTTTTAACCTAGTGAAGGTGCCCTTTGACAAAATGAGAAGATCTACTACCATGGACCACGTTAATTTTATCCAATTGTATTTTTATTTCCTATTGGTAGTAAAGGATGTACAATGAAGAGTTCTCTCAACCTCAACACCTGTCTCCTCCTGTTACGCAATTCTCTCCCTCAATGTTATTGTTTTTTGGATAGCATTACAGAAATGTATTTTGCAAATATAAACAAATATGTGTGTGTGTTGTTAAGCTCTTCCATTCTTTTTTAATGTACTAGAGTAATTTCATTTATTCTGTTATTCATATTACAATTTGTTAGATTTTTCTGGTGAAATGATCTGGGTACAATGCTCATAGGAGAGTTGGACAAGAAGGAAGGTCTTTAACATCTTTCTCTATTTCTTTCACAATGACATCTTGTCTCATACTGGGGGAGGGGAAACCCTGCTTTCCTTTAGTTAGCATTCACCTGGCATAACTTTCCTCTTTTGTTTCAGCATAGCATTTTGCTTTGTAATCCAAATAGTCTTTTCTCTTTTTTGTGTGTGCTACTGTGTAAGCTAATTACATTTATTGATATGACTGATTTTATTCTATTTTATTATTTTAGATTTTTTATTTTTACAGCTTTAAAAATACTTTATAGGCTCACCAGGAATCCAATGATGGTATATGGGTATATTTACCTTGGTGCTGTTAAATATACTCAGCATCTTCACTCTTTGTTAAAGAGATCAGGACATTTACTCTTCTAACTTTGGTTAATTTTCTAATTACTGCAGATTATATTATTTACATTTTGACCTGACCTCTTTGTTTTATGGTTAAATATATTCAGTAACCACCAGAAACTTCTTTGCTGTGGCTTTTCTTGTCATTTCTCGGTTGGCTAAATCTTGCTTACAGTCAAGATTCCTCAAGAACAGATGGGAACAATTCCCTTGAATTCTTGCATTTGGCATCCCTCTAAAATATATAGGCTGAAATAGTCTTTTATCTCAGGAAAGCCTTAATAAATTACATTTTTACATACTTGTGTTGTTTTCTTTTATTTCAATTTATTCTATAATCCCCCGTATGGTATCTTGGGTCTCCTTGGCTTATCTTCCATATCTATGAAGAGGTAATATAATACCATGAGTTGTTTTTGTTTGCTTGTTTTAGTATTTTTTTCTCTTTCCCTTTATGAAGAAAAGAAACTAAAAAGGAAGTTTGGCCATGAGAAGCAAATAAATCTTTTCAACACTCTTGCCTTGATTTTGGTCAGACATCAGCATGTAATTTAACCAATGACCTTCTCCGGGTCTTATTTGAAGTTATACTAGGATATGCAAAGTGGGTGGTCCCAGATTACTGAGAGCATTATAGGTCTTTTTTTCTGTTGGAGCTTGGAACAGAGTCTTGGTCTAGTATACTGAGTGGCAGTATGATTACAGGGGAAACCTGAAGCCCCCCCCAAATTATGTCATCTACCCAAAACACAGTGATATTTACTCTGTAGACTTTGAAATGTAATTTTTTAAAACATTACTTATAGGCTACTCCATCTCCTTCTAAAACTTTCTGAAAAATCTGAAGATGCTTAATGTTATTTTAAGAGACAGTCTCTGCAAGAATAGAATCAGATCCTATAAGAGTATAGATGACAGACAAAAGGGCAATTCCTTGTGGCAGATACCTGGCCAGGGCAATGACAAAGAGAGTGGACCAGACTGTCCCTGAAGGAAAGGGCATAAGAATTTCAGGTCTCAGTGTAACTGATTTATTATCCCAAGGTGTAGGTTTTACACCTAAGAAATAATCATGTTGGCAAGTAAGTCCCTAATGTTCCTGGTTCAGACCAGGTTCAGAACTACTGCAGGGGCAGCAGCCTCAGCCCTGTGCTAGATTCCCAGATTCCCTTTTCTTTGGTTCTTTGAATGTCCAGCTGATTTCCTGCTGTAACCAGAAAGAGCCTCGCTAGTGACTGTCTGTAACTATCAGGCATAGGGACAGAAAAGGGGCTCCAGATCCAAGGCCTGCATGATAAAAAAAAAAAAAAAAGAAAAGAAAAGAAAAAGAATCTAAGGGAAGTGAGTAGCGCCTGTAAAAGGTGCCAAAACATACCTCTGATTTAATTCTTCAGCTGCTCAGTGAGTTACGTATCTGCTATTCTATAGATATCACACATATTTTCCTGTTTTCAGTGTTTCCTCTTTCCACTTTCTGTCAGAGATAGAGAAGAATGAAATATTTCTCCCTGCTCATACTGCTATCAATTTTGTCAGTAAGTACAGATCTTAAAATAAAACCATCTTGACTCTCTCATAAAAGAAGGTATTTTCAATTGCTTGCTGATAGCTTAGAAGTACACATCATTTTTCATACTCATACCCCTAGTAATTTGTCATGTGTCTGGACATTTCATTATCAACAATATTTTACTATCTATCCATCTCTGCTCTTTCAAGTGCCTGTTTTTAACATTAAGACAATAGACTTCATCCAGTCAATAAAAGAACATTCCAATATGTGCTGATTAAGAATGTATACTTGGATGTCAGACAACTTGGTTCAAGTGGGCAATTTACTCAATTATCTTGAAGCCTTGAAATAGGGATCATGTCAGTATTCACCTCATAGGGTTGTGATGAGGATAAAATTCATTCATATATTTAAAAATATTTATTGGGCACCTCCTATGATAAGTGCTATGGTGAAAAAGGATACAAGCTAAGGGGATAGAGAATGACAGGATGTTGCTTTAGATACAGAGGTCAGAGAAAGCTGCTCCAGGAAGGTTTTATTTGAGCAGACATCTGAATGAAGTGAGAAAACAACTCATGCAAATACCAGGGAAGATAACTTTCTAGGCAGAGAAAAGAGCAATTACAGGGTACTGTGTTGGGAATATTATTGCCAAGTTTGAGAAGCTGGGTGAATTGTGATATCGTTAATGAGGTCACGACATACTTTTTTCAATGCCTGGGGCCTAGAAAGTCTTCCATAAGTACTATCAATTCTGTTTAGTGTCTGAATCTCAGAAATAGAAATATTTCCCCTTTTTATTATTTTGTTTAACGTAAGAGGATCTAATTATGCTAACCATGGCACAGAGACTCTCTTGTTCTTTAAGTCAACAGGCTCACTGTTGTGAAAAGAAGTAAGCTGACAGGGTTCCTCTTTGGGGCAAAGCAAGGAGCAATGATTTCAGACTTGCCCCACCCAGAAGTATCACAGGATAATGCTGTGCCTTTCTGAGCTTGGGTTGTCC